>NC_137921.1:53834471-54209471 GCF_963457725.1 Sprattus sprattus | reverse complement strand
GTGTGTGGATGTGTCTATGAGTCTATGTATGTGGCTGGCATGTGTCCCAATGTTTCTGTACATCCAGAAACCCCTACGATCACAAAAAGACTTTTAATAATCTTAACAATAACAACAGTAAATCATGGTGCTACTTAATGGTACGGCACAAATCATAAAAAGAAAAGCACCATCGTAAAATGTATGTTGGCTCATTGTAATAATCTCTTTAGGAAATGAAATGGTTATGTGGGAACTTTAGTGTAAGTCGAATAACAGCCCTTAAGGTATTCCAGTATGGTAAAGTAATGGATGCTCCTTATCCAGAACTTTAATAAATCAGGACACCCAGGCAGCATGCCTTTATCCCTCGCTTGTAAGCCTTCGGTCCAGGGAGCTGTTTAGCTTCCCTAGCATGTGTTTTTATTTTTTGGGCCTACCGCGTGACTGGTTGGAATATTTCAATATTTACTCCAAAGGGTTCCAAAGTTCCGAGTGGGTAGATACTGTGAATATTTTTTTTTCCTTGAGTATAGCCAATAGTATTAAAGTACCTGGCTACTGGAAAAAAGAATCTTGGGTGGTGTATATATGTCCCCCAATCTCACTTCAAAAAGTCCTGTCTTGTAGAAAAGACTTCTCAGGACAAGGAGTATAGGGTGGGAGGGAAGGACAGAGAGAGAGAGAGAGTAAAGGTTTGAGAGTGCCTGAGAGCCAACAGACAAAGACACAAGGAAGCTGCACTGCGCCCAGGCTGAAAGTCCAGAGTCAGCAACTTCTATTGATTAAAAACTAACCTTCCACGTTCCCTGCGCTGCTTGTGGCAAGTGATAGAATTTAAACAAGCAGCAAGGCTAAGTCCTGTGTGAGAACAACTACTCCCTCTATCTCTCTCTTTCCCGTTTATCACTCTGCTCTTTTATCTTGGCTTATGGCTTATTGATTAACAATTTGCAATGAATTTGTGTGTGATTCCTTCAATCGGCACCGTCCTTTAATTAATGCTTTTCATGTGGAGATGTACCATTTTGTCAAGAACAGACGAAAGCCAGGTTTACTGTTGTCTTGTTTAAGTCCAACCTGTATGCTAGATTCATTCATCTCATTGGTCAAATGGCAGATTAATAAGGAATTGAAATGGATTGGTGGATGCCCCATTATGTTCATGTGCGTGTATCAGTGTGTGTTTAGAGGTGGATGAAGATAGATGGAATCATGAGACGTTGCTCATGTATCAGTAAGAATCTGTATAACAGTGTGTGGTGCAGATCTATGCAAAACCAGTGGGTAACACAGAGGGAGGGGGGAGAGGGGGGATGCAGTGAAAGGGGGAGAAGGAATAGTATGGATGAGAGAGACAGTGAGGGAAAGAGAGAGCAAGAAAGACAGAGAAAGAGAGAGAGCGCGAGAGACAGAGAGAGAGAGAATACAAGGCATAGGAGGGCCCTTGCTAATGATAGTCACGTATACAGCTGTCTGGTTGTCCCTGGCAACGAGACATGATGTAACACCAGGATGAACTTGAACTTGGGTGGGAGGGGAAGTTGAGAATGGAGGGAGGAGGAAGAGGGGAGTATGGGGAGGCTGGGGAGGCAGTTTGGGCTCACTGGCTGGAAATGTGAACAATGGAGCGGGGGGCAATCAATAAAGCCATTCCACTGAAGGATTACAGTGCAGCAGCAGGCTAACCTCACCCAGCACACCCTATGCTCAATCACATAGCAATGAGGAGAGAAACGCCACAGAGGGAGAGGAGAGGAAAGGTAGAATGTGGCTGAGAGAAGAGAGGAGAGGGAGGAAAGCAGAAATCTAGGAAGAGATGGAAAAAGAGCATGTGGAAGAGTCCTGATAGGAGACGAACAGAGAGGAGATGGACACTCTCTCTCTCTCTCCCAATGCAGCAGTTCACAGACTACACACATTCACACCTACAAAGTGTTAAAAACTATACACATACACAACTACAAACAACTAACGACACACAAACACACACACACACACACACACACACACACACACACACACACACACAAACAGGTACCCTCCCACCTATAGTAAAAGTCTAAACAAAACCTAAAAGACAGATACACAATCACCAACAACAATGTATTTATCAATGTTAGTGATGGAGTTACTTTACTGCCTTTTTCCTGAATGAAGTGGACATTACTATACTAAAACACAGATCATGGGTATTTGCACATGAGATTGGTATTTGGAAATACATTCTCTTTGTGTGAAGGTCTCACATAATATATTCAAGCTAAACTATGTTGAAATATTCTAATCCATGGTTCTCTTTCTGTCTCTCTCAGTGGTACCTGGGCTAAAGATTCTGGACTCTCACCGACCCTCCAGAGGAACCCCCTTGACCCCCTAATGAGTGCGACCTGCAAACCGTGTTCACCTGTCTACCTGTACACCTGTCTGACAGAGAGAAGTCCCCACCCCCCACCCCTTGCATCTGACAGACGCATGGCTACAGCAGACCACATCCATCAGTACCCTGCCCCTCAAACACGAGGAATCTACTTATGCTTGCATACATGCGCTATATATATCTATATAGCCCATATATATTACTGCATATGTATGGTTTATATATTATATTTATATATAGAAAGCAGGCCAACTCAACAGGAGGTGCGACATCTCCATGGGAGAGCAACAATATTTTTTTGGAAAAGTGCACGTTTATTAGCTTAAGTGTTTTTTTTTTTTTTTTCTCATTTTGTCCTTCTCTATGGCTAGGAGAGAGACAACATGATGTGACATCATCAATCATTTCCTCAGCTGGTGACTAGCTGATTTGACACACAGGTCAGGTCACCTGGCAGGACTCGTCCCGCTTGTGCTGTTTGCTCTCTCGTTGTGTGTGTGTGTGTGTGTGTGAGCGCGCGTGCGCGCGCGTGTGTGTGTGTATGTGTGTGTGTGATTACTTGAGACCGGTACAGCTTGGAGCCCCTGTTTCTCTCTCTGTCTGTTTCCCATCACACCCCATACTGAACTGTCTGTTTCTCTTGCTCTGCTGGGCTTGTGCACTGGTTAGAGTGACCTCTCTAGGCCAGCCTGCTCCCACTCACTTACTCACCCCTAAGGACTGACAGAGCGCTCAACACACCCCTACTCTCACCAGATTCCTGACCACTGGCCATCGCTAAGCTGTGCATGGAGGAGGGAGAGCATCCTTTCTTCAGAGCCTTTTCATGGACATATCACAGCACTTACAAACATCCCAGTACACCAGAGACAAGAACTTCCCATTTTTCCCTGGGATGTTGGGCAGGGGATGAGAGGACAATTTAGGTTGATGTTTTTGATATCGGTCAAATCAGGTGAAATTACACAAGCTTGAGAGGCTACACAGTGTATTTTGACAGGAGGGTTTTTGTTAAGAAGGAAAAAAAAAACATCCTGTCATGGAGGTATGTTCATATTTCATATTTGTTTTTGTAAAAAAGTTATTTCAGTTATTTCAACATATATCCTACTAAGGGTCTGAATGATCAGCAAAGCCGAGGGTGGAGAACAGGGTGAAGCTTCACCTGGAGCTGGAGCCGTGGTATTAAGGCAAACAGTGGATTACTGAAGTGAGGAAAGTGCAATTTTTCAGATAGCTGTTGGAGTTTTAAATATCTGCAGAAGATTGTTAAAAAGTATATATATATATAAATATATATATACTTTTTCTATTTTTTCCTTCCTAGTCCATTTACACCTCCAGGACTCTAAAATATTGGGGTACAAAAAGAAAGAAGTGTAGAACAAATTAGCCTTGTGAGAAAAGGGGAGTTGTACTTTTACATTGTTGCTGTTTTAATTGTTTGTTTGTTTGTTCATTGTGTAAATTTGTTAGTAGAACAGAGAAAATCCCTTTAAGAGATTTTGTCATTTAAACAATCAATTTTTTAAAAGCATTCGAAGCCGCTACAAAGTACGTACATAGTACAAAGTACGTAGATGGCCGTGTTAGCTCATTAGAAGAAAAAAAGAAACGCTTAGCAATTAACTTATTTTAACAAAGCACATAACTTTTACAAGAAAAGTTTTTCTGTTGAATTTCACATCAGGCAGAGTCAAGGATGTTGGCAAATATTGAGCATCATCAGGAATTTTCCGCTTTTTAATTGAGTTTTCAGTCTTAGAAGTCATCATAAACAATCATTATCAACAAGACACCCCCTAAAATAAAATAATTACTTCTGTCAGTCATTTTCAGGCTTAGGTTCAGGCCAGGGCTAAATAACAGATAGGTAGCCTAAAGACTTTCCCCATAACCTTTAAAAAAATAGATGTAACAAAACATGAATACCACATCAGACTAGGATGCAACCAGATAAGCAAAGCTATTCCATTGCTTCATATGCAGTGAACCTTTTTCTCCTTGTTTGATTTCTTGAATTTGTTTTATTTTTCCTATACTACACATATATACATGCATATGACCGACACATTCATTGTCAATCTCAATTTAGTAAAACAAAAAACAAAAAACCATGAAAAAAATCTGCATGTTCTAGTGTTAGTGGCAAATTTTTACATACGTAATGTAGTGTTAGTGTGAGCGAAGACACAATATTGTAATCCTGACAAAAGGCACTTGCCAACAGACTATTCATTTGCCCCTGCTGTCCTTCACCACCAGTCAGATTGAGGTATGTCTCTGACTACTTTGGGTTCTCATCCTTTCTGGAACTTATCCTTTCTCATTTGTTCAAATTTTGTTTGTTTTAAAGACGTATTTCATTTTCTGTTCTCAAATTGCACGAATTCTATTGTTCCTCATAAATGTGCCTTGAGCAATGGTCTAGTCATGAGTTGTTGCACAAGTTCCTGTGTGGAGAATTTCATATTTTCCTTTTGATTCCTTTCCACCCTTCCAAGCATGGATATGTCTAATGATGGTGGTGAACCTGATGCTGCCAGTTTTAAAGCTCAGTACTACTCATCCTGTCTCAGGCCTCCCGGTCTTAGAACATACAGGTCTTCCTCAACTGCAGACAGGTGACTGACCTTGATAAGCTTTGTTCAGATTCCCATCACTGGAGCAGACTAGTTTGAAACATACTGGCACAAAGCCTACTCCCCGTTTGGCTGAAACGCAGTGTCCCAGTGCTTCTTCTGTGCATATTGACCTAACACATGCCTGTCTGGCCCTGCACCTGGACAAATTGATCACAGTAGACCCCGCCCCTTTCTTTAGGATAAGTCATGAGAATATTTCCCTCAGCATCCCCTTTTTGTCTGTGAACACTAGTGTGCCAGTGTTATTAGTGAATATTGGTGCAATTTCTACATAGAAAGTTACGTTCGCGTTAGATTTTGTGTTTGGATTGTCTATTTTTTGTGACTTTTGCTTTGTTTGTTTTTATTTTGTTCCCAGAAATGAATTATGAGAAAAACAAAAAAATATGCAATACTTGCTTGCACTCTTCACTAGTCATTTATTATGTTGCATTCTGGCTTTGTCATTATTATTATTATTATTATTATTATTATTATTATTATTACCTTTTTAACCAAAGTTAGTGTTGCACTTGATTGGCTGCCGAGGCAGCGGTCAGCTTGTCTGATACACCATCCCACCCTCAGTCCCATCATGGCAGAGCCTGACGTGGTCGTGTCCATTCAGCCTTTATGGATATCCACTTTCCTTTATACCTAATGGTAAAGCTGACCATCAATGATTTTTTTTTTTTCAATTACCTTTTAGTCACATGTGAGCCTTAAACAAGGAAACTTCCTCTTCATCACAAAAATAACACACTTTCAAAGCAAACTAATAACGTCCAGGAGGAAGTAATTGCCCACATTTATGTAC
This sequence comes from Sprattus sprattus, assembly GCF_963457725.1. Taxonomy (NCBI): domain Eukaryota; kingdom Metazoa; phylum Chordata; class Actinopteri; order Clupeiformes; family Clupeidae; genus Sprattus; species Sprattus sprattus. The sequence goes on along the minus strand of NC_137921.1, from coordinate 54,203,671 downwards.
ATTTTTAACAAACTTCCAGGCTATATTAATTGTTTACCTGTTTCCTGTCTACAACGTATATCATTTACAAAAAATCATTTTGAATATGGGGAAATTTTCCCCAGATGTCTGATGTGATGGTTTAACAGTTACACATGCGTGGGTTGTGCTTTTTTCTAGTGTGACAGTTTTGTTTTGTTATTCTTGCCTACCCTTTAGACATGAGTTGGGCATTACTTTCTTAATTATCTGCACTAAATAAAAACTAAATGACAATTGTGAAAAATTCTTAGGAAAATAAATGGCCTTAATGGCCTAAAAGTGCGAAGGGAAAAATAATTGCACGGACATTTTTGTGTCACAAAAGCAGCCTATCATCTAATCAGTAAGATTTGGCTGTGTGTGTGTAAGATATGACAAAATTGCACCCTTTTTAAAGCAAGACAAAAGAAAAGGAATATAAAAGCAATAGTTTGGGCAGTCCATTTTGTTCTTGTGTTTGTGTGTGTTATTTTAGTTTGGGAAATAGGAATAGAGGAGAGCATGGAAAGAGACGACAGACAAACAAAGAAGCGTGTACCTGAGTAGAGAAGAACAGGGAGGCCAACAGGGCAGAAGCACCTGACCCCGGGAGATATGTTGTTTGTATGTTGTATAGTTTTATTAATTACACTGATTTTAAAGCTGCCCTATTTTATAATGCAAGATTTTTGTAACATTGATTAAATGAGGAAAAAAATAGTGTTGTGAATTTTCTGATTGTTTGTATTAAGGCCACATTAATAGAATTGTTTTTGTTTTCTTTGTTTGTTCTTGGGGAACTGGATTTAAGTTGAAAACTTTCCTGTTCTTCTTTTTTGTTTTGCTTTCCTTTTTGTATGTATTTAAAGACTTTTCTCTTTTTTCAGTGGTATGGAATATCCCTGTACTTGAAAAGTATAGGGAAATGAGGTGAAAACCCTATTGTAAATGGATGTGACAAGTATGCTGTATGTTTTGAAGGTTATTTGTTGCATCAGTGTTGATAAAGCTAAATCCACAGCAGGTAACTCTGAGGATGTTGCTAAGGAAAAAGAGTGTTTTTTGCATTTAAAAATTAGTTTAGGCAGAAGACAATAACATAGACAGCCAAAGGATGCCCCTATTATAAGTGCATCTAGGCATCTTTTTTTGTGTTCACCATTCCATGCAGGAAAAAAATAAACAGCTTGATATGCAACATGATTATTTTTTTCTTTTTCACATTCTTTCTCCTTCTACCCACCTCCACTAACCACTCTCTGTGAGCTGACAGGCCAATCAAAGCATTCTCTCTCTCCATCTTTCAATACTCACATCGCTGAGCTCCCTGATGCTTGTTTAAAACACACATAGAGTGATTCAGTACACAATCACCTAAATACAGCCCAGGTGAGTTTGCATCTTTGGTTTGGAAGGTTTGTCAGCCTTTTCAGTCAGATAAAAATTATTACCGTCAAATTGGCCTTGTCCAGATATCTTTTCAAGATATCTTTTACTGAAAACATTTGAACTGAAGCAGGATGCCAGGATTTACTTATATTAAATATTAGGATACATCTGGATCTTGAATCTATACATTTCCTTGCAAATTGTGCAAAAAAGTAGCATGAGAGTTCAATCTACTCTCGTTCAGTTACCCTGATACAGTAAATCACAAGTTTTTGCATAAGCCCAACAAACGCACATCTAGGTACATCTTAGCACAGGCACAGCATTTCTTGTAAAACTTGCACAGCTGTTTTGTATATATTTGTTATATTTGTTTTCTTCAAATATATTTTGCCAAATAGTACTCATTTTTACATCGATTGATTTAGATGTGTTTGGGTTCCATCAACATCACTACCATGACCAGATTAGAGTAGTCTAATCGATTTCTTCACACTGATTATCTCACAAAGAACAACTGTCTATAGTTCTTGTGAAATGCTCTCTTGTGACCTAATTTGTGTAAAACTGCCCATTTTAAGAAGGAGTAGGGTAACCAGAACAGACAGAAAAAAAGTCAGCCATTGCCTCTCTCAAGTTTTTCTCTCTATTCTAGAATTTCAGCTGTGATATCCTCCCCTGAAAATGTTTTTTAACAGCTGATTGGTTGACTTGTCCAAAGGTAATATGGGATTATTGAGGCCTTTGTTGCCAATGTGTCCCAGTTCTTGTAGACTTTTGTGGTGGGTAAATGTTTTGAGTGATCTACTCACTTTTGAACAATGAAGGAAAGCTGTGAAGGATGAGAAGTAAGAATCAAGGCAGAATTATTCTTTTGAACTGTTAACAGGGTAGTTCTTCTCAACAATAATCACAACATAAATAGAAAATCAAAAGTAAGTGAAATGAATACAGAGACAACTAAATGTTAAAACGATAACAATGTTGAGGTGAAAGTAATGAAAGCCTGATAGCACTGGTAATCACGCTGAGAGTTGAGCACTGTTTTTGGATGAACCTGTGAAGTCCTTCCGCTTCTTGACAATCCATAAAGAGCTGTTGTCATTATTCTGATTTCTCTCCATGCTACTTTCCTAGCTGTTTTGCTAAAACATAGTCAGTTGACTGTGCAGCTCAGACTAACTGTCTAAGCCAGGGGTTTTCAACCTGTAAGGTGTGGCCATCCTGAAGTGATGCCAACTCTTGTCAAGGGAGTTCAGCTTAACAGGATCTCCAGATGCAAACTGCAGTGAACTTGTTAATTAACCACATAGTCAAGTAGGGTCACATGGATCATGGATTTTTGGTCGGGCAGCTGGGGGGCACACGTTTAAATTAGACAAAAAGAGGAAAAGGTCCTATACGGTTGAAAACCCTTGCTGCAGTCAGGTGAGACTGAGTTCAATCGTTTACCCTAAGAAGGAGAAAAACAGAAAGTGGGCATTGAAATTGCGTCCAGATATGGTGGCGCAACTAAAGCTTTGCAAAGTTTATTTCTTGCTTAAAAGCTTTACATGGTGCTAACTATGGCTTCTAAAATGGAGACAAATGGAAAGGTGACAATTGGACTTCCAGTAGCCTGCTTCTCTGACAGCATATTAAACAGCAGATCGATCTGCATGGAAACTATGCACTGATGAATAAAATGCTGAGATCCGTTCTGAAATGCTAAGGTTTGGTATCTACTTTTGACTTCAGCCTTTGCCTTCTTTTACGTTTTTATTTTCCTTTTTTTTGAAGACAAGTTATACTAAAATCAAAGGAAATGAACAAACCAGCATATTACCTGATATATTTAAAATATGTAGTGCCTGTTAACACCGTATTATATTGCTCTCTGAATAATGAAAAATTGTTTGTAATTGTTTCAAATTCTCAACACCAGTAGCCTTCGCTGTCTGTCAGATCCCTCTGATTATAGCTATTGTACAATAATCATGAAAAATGTATTTGCATGCTCCATAATCGCCTAGTAAGTTGTTGTAAATGACTAAAGAAAATCCATGAAAACAACAGGACATTATTTTAGTCTTCTACCCTTTTGAATAATCTTACCCCACCCTCACCTCACTCCCTGGCTCGAAGGCTATGTTCAGACTGTCAGATTTCATTTTCAGATTGGATCTGCAGGACTGCTCTTATGTACTCTTGAACTACAGATCAGATCAGATGTGTGTGTCCAGGCAGTGTGTGGCATTTCCTTCCACAAATATAGGTTGCTATAATATCAATGCGAAGGAAGGTGTTTGAGAAACCAAACTTTTGACTTTTATTAACACAGAACTAAACTCATGAAAAACAATATAACACTGATCAGCAGTGAAGGAAACACGTGTCAAGTTATGTCATGCTTAATGACTAGCTGTTTGTCACCGAATGGACATGATTACACTAGATTAGCAGTGGCAGATGGAGTTATGTCATCTGTGGTAGATCTACAGATGGAAATCCAGTGAAACACAAACACATTCCCAAATATTCAGTCTTAATATGTGTTTCAAACCACCTTGATTATAAAAATTAAATTCAGTATGTTTTTACTTTTCATTAATGACTTGACTTTGAATTTGAATAGGATAGGCAAATCAATCAGACACTGTGAACATAGCCAAATTTTCAATCCATTGTATCTGAGTCATGTAGACACCATTGACATATGATGGAGATAGTAATACTTGTCTGCCCGTCTCCATCTGAACCCCATCAGTTGTGTTCACTCATGTCTCTCTCCCCTCCTTCTGAGCATTGTTCTTCTGGTCCAGGTGTTCAGTCTTGGTGAAGTCATCACACTTGTTAGACAATCTTTAGCTGGAGTACAAGGTGCAGCTTTATTGTGTCCTACACGGGGGGAGGCTTTATGGTCTGAGACCCTCTGAAGTGGCATGACTAGTGTGTGCTAGAGTTACCCTATTTCACATGGCCTGACCATCTCACACATGTGTCATATGGCCAGGGATGACTGGCCATGGCAAGAGAATCAATGTGATGCACACAAGTTGGCACAATCAGTACTGTCAAGGGCAAAGCATGTATTTAGTGGCTGTGTGTGAGGGGTTCCACATCACAGTGTAGCCATGTTGATTGGGAAGAGAAGAATCCAAACTAATAGAGCATCAGTCCAACAGACCCGCTTTCATATAGGCCTCATTAATACTCTGACTTAACTTCCCAGGTCAAAGAGCCATTCAACTTTTGTACACATATGATTATTGTTCCTCAGATACCACGTACAGATTTTGTTCTTAGATCTAAATCACTTTGCCGAGCGTGATTTACTGCCAGAACAACAAATTATATCCTTTAACTGTTTCTTAATTTATTTTATAATGAAAATATATGCATATATATGTTAGTATGAATCCAAACAGATTCAGTGCCATACCTGAAGCAGGAGCAGATTCTCCTCATTAGAGGAGTTCTGCCTGTAGTTTTAGATGTTCTGAGATCACGAATCAGTGTTATTGATGAGGACAATCCCAGCGGCCAGAGTGCATGAGTGTTGGATAGATAGATGTAGGCTGAACCTCTGGATTAGTAACACCTCCATGACCACAACACTCATTGGTCCATCTGCTACATGACACACATCCCTCCAATAATACTGCAGTTTCCAATGAAAAAGAGTAAAACATGAAACCTTGTGCCTCTCCTACACTTGTACTGAAGCGAATGGTTACCGTGAGCAGCTGTTTGTTTCTTTGTTTGGTCTGTTCGTTCGGTTGTCTAGTGTTTCGGACTACATCATCGGTTGAATCTCACTATGTTCTTTGTTAGAATGTGACTGGTGTTTCTCCCCTCTGATGTCATGACTTAACAGTCTTTCATTCTGTTTGTTTGTTTGTTTGTTTTTTTATTCTATTCAAACTGTTGTTCATGGACTTTAGTGAGGTGATCCCATCTCTCTCTTTGCTCATCCGTGTGACCACTTCCTCTCAGACTCAATTACTGCAAGTAATATGTGCATTTCCTATGCAACAACAACATTGACAACAACAACAACAAGAAAAGAGAAATAAAGATGCTAATGCTTTATTTCTGTGTCTGGGCATATGTGCTTCTCCTCTCTTTCCTTTTCAAACTCTTGAAACACATCCCCATCCTTTCTACATGTACAACAACATAAAACAGGGGCTGGATGTTTGGAGAAAGATTTTATGTTAGCACTAAAATCTCTCTAAAAGTTATTTGGTAATATTTCAGTATAAAACATTTGCCACAAAGTAAGATAAGAGTAATCTTCGGCCTTCTGCCTCGATGGCTACGGCCGAACACCACCCGTGGGATTATCCCTTACCTACCCCACTCCCACTCGTGCTATATTGCTTAAATGTTTACTGTGATGAGGTTGGCTTATAGGAGCTCTGTCTTCTTTTACATTGTCACAGCAAAAATAAACTGCAAATGTGTTTAAACAGGGTAATACTAAAGACCATGGATGAAATCCTTTTACTGAAAAGAAGACTAGAAATATGACTCACTTTTAGACAAGGATGTCATTGAGACTTTTATGCATAGCTTAGCTGAAGAGCGTCGACACCAACTGCAGGTGCAAGAGGTACTAAAGTGAAAGACTGTGGTTCCAGTGGTTAAGCCATCTTATGGAGGGCTGGGCAGTATTTCTAATCACATAGTTCTCACAAGTGCTATCCTTTTCATCTCACCAAACATTTCCATACAAGTTTTAGGACTATACTTTAAAACTCTGAACTTGCCAGAAGTGAAGGAGCTACTTTGAATTCTGAAGAGCTTTCTTAATCGCTATAACATGTCCTAAAATAAGGAATGACATGCCTATACTGTTAAAAGTCTAGGAGCCCATTAAGACATATTCTTAAATCAGCCTATTATATGCTAATGTTAGCCATAAGATTGTTCTTGAAAACTTTGACATCAAAGAAAAAAAACTTTTCTGTATCTGACAGTCCAGTAATGCCAAGAAGCTGTTTCACTGTGTGCCAGGTTGGGACTGCTCTGTCATTTGACAGGAGACAAGGACACATACATATTCTCGTTATAGCATGTTCAGTCTTGGACTGGCCAAAATAAAATCAATTAATCTCACTTATATGTACCAAATGTACAGAAATCATAATAATTTGTTCTATTTCATCCTTGAAAGACTTAAATTATCGGCAAGGAATTCAAAAATGTAATAAATGCCTAATCTTACCTAATCTAAACTCTCTGTGGTTTGCTTACTGATTGATGGGTTTTATTCAAGAAATAATCTTATTAGGTTTCCTCCGGTAGGAGGTAACCTATTGTATCTGTTAGTATTATTCTTGTTCCATGGGAGTCAATGGCAGCCCCTAGAACCATATGGTAACTTTTTGTGAAATTTGGCACACTCATTAAGGACAGTCCCTTCTTCATTCACACCAAGTTTCATGGCTCTCAGTACACCACTCTAGCGCCACCAACAGGTCAAAGTTGGACTTTTGTAACACACGCAACTTTTGAACCGCATGACCGATTTTCAAAAATGAGGTACCATTGGATTCCCTGGATCAAGATGAATTAAACACACCCTTACATACATAGATTTTCCGCTATTTCCGGTTTTATCAAAAACCTTTGAAAGCCTACTCCTCCTACAATTTTTGGCAAATCTTCTTCAAAATCACCAGAGATGATCTTCAGACCTAGCCTCACAACAGTTACTTTTTAGAATTTTGATCGTCACAACCGTTTGTCCGGTACAGCCACTCAAATTCAGCTGAAAAGTCGCCAAACAGGAAGTGAAGTCATATCTTGGCAAATCTTTGTGAAATCAACACCAAACTTGATATGTCACTGGAAGACACTACAACATGTTCCCATGTGCAAAGGCAACTTCATATCTTAAAAAATGATTGATATAAAGCAAATTGGATACATTGTTAACGCTAAAATAATGCTTTACACATCAACAGGTCAAAAAGTGATACTCTGATTCAATCACAAGTTCATTTGAAGACACTTGAGAATGTTAAGTACACAAATCTGGAAAAAAAGTTGACTGTAAGATGAAAAGTGGATTTTTGGTGAATATTTGAAACATGCATGCTTGGCTAATTTCTAGGGTGATTTTCAGTAGAAGGTCTCTCTCTCTCTGCTCCTCCGTGCGTGTGTGCTCCAGATTCTCTCTCTCTCTCACACACACACACACACACACACACACACACACACACACACACACACACAGGGACAGGCTCCTTTGACACGCGCAAGCACACACACACAACATTTAAGGAAATGTAGGGATGACCACACCCCTTCTCACTCTTAGCTTGAAGCCATGGCCCTTGAGGATCTTCAAAGTAATGCATTTGAAATGTAATATCCCATTGGCAAGTCTGCAGCATGGATCTTTCTATACAGTGACAAATTGTCACAAAAATACATTTTTCCCTGGTTCGCAATGTCTGGAGGAGGAAACCGCCATCGCTGCTTGCAGCTATATTCTTAATACTATTTTAGTACTTTGACAAAATTTGCTTTTTAGCTAAGATATTCTGCAAAAAACACATACACAAACAAGACCAATATGATTCTACACAAACTAAAACAAGTGTTTTATTATAGACATTATAAAGATAATAAACGGATGCTTTGATACCTTCTAGAATAGATCAATCCTTCTGTTTTTCTCACTTTCTTCCTCTCCCTAATTGTCTCTCCCTCGCTCTAAGTCTCTTGTCTAGCCTCTTCCCTCTGTCTCTCTTTGAGAAGCAGTGTGACAGTGAACTTGGATTCTCCCAAGAGAGAAGCACTGTCTGGGCATCAGGTTTCAGAGAAAGACACAATCCTGAGTCTACACCGCAAGAGGCCCTGTGAATAATTCACTAGCAAGACTGGGTGTGGGGTTACTTGTCCCTTAGCTGGGCCTGTCTGCCCTCCCCAACCAGTTACTTCCACAGACAGAAGCTAAACTAAATATGCCAAACAAACCATGCGTACATGTACCTCAGGTCAATTCACACACACAATTGGTTGGTGCTATTATTATGGATTTCAAAGCCTGCCATTGAAACAATCCTAAAATTTCTCCCACCAGATTCTGCCTAAACCTTGTGGATCATGTCCGTGTCCATGCATAAGCAGGCACACACGCATGCCCACTGACACACTGACTCACATAGAATAGTAGACTGGGGGGGGGGGGCATTGCCATTGTTCACTGTACCAGGTTGATTGGTGTTCCAAAGGGAGAGGATAGTTGGCACATTACTTTTTAAATTTTTCCGATAAAAACATAATTAGACATAATAACTTTTGTTTTCATCTATTGTATGCAGAATCGATGTCATAGTAATTGTTGAAAGATCACACATGTTTCCATTGTTTTAAGGAATGTGCAAAAACTTTTGTCTAGACAAAGTCCGTTTAAATTCTACATTTGATGTCCACTAGCAGCTAAGTCTATGACATTGTCACCCTATGCACTCTGCTGTACTTTCAACATTAGTTTTTCATGTGTTTTCTTCAATAGCAAAAGCACAGGTACATCTGAATGAAGATTGGTTCTCTGATGGGAATACTGTTCTGGGCTGTGTTTACTTTAATATTCTGTGAAGGCTCGAAAGGTATGTCATTTTCATGGAGCTCCTCATTTCATTAGTGCATCCCAAACTACACCTTAAGTGGTTCCCTAATGGACATCTTATACTGTATGCCACATGATGAATCCATGTTTTAAGAATCATCTGTTTTACACAGGTTTCAGTCAGAAGAAGAAATCAATTCAATCCTATACAAAAGATTCAAAATAAGGACAGCTACATCTGTTACTATGGATCAGTGTTTCTAATAGATTGAAGATTGGCTAGGTAAGTACATATTCAAGCAAGGACGCATGCACATTTTGGTCTTACACATTTCGGCAGGTGGTGGTTGATTGTTCGACTACAGTGAGTGTTTTTGCAAGGCTGTGGATGAACAAAATAAAACCGTAAATCCCATTTGTAAATAACAAAGAACTAACAAGATACCAAGTTGGCACACTGAATGGACTCAGGATTAGAAGCAATAGAATCAATTGGATAAAAGCAAACTATCAAAGATATCCTCACCCATCATCAAATAAAGTAGTACCCCAAACAGGTGGCTTAGATTGAACCGAATTCTTCCTTGATACAAACACAGGCCTTAATACACAGTGCATTCGGACCCTGTTTTCTTATCAATCTACACACAATATACTCCACAAAGAAAAAGCAAAAACAGGTTTTGGGAGTGTTCTGTTAATTTATTAAAAAAGACTCCTCCGCCAGCTTCTTTGTCGCTCAAAAAAGAAGATATCACATTGTGTCTTTATTGGGTTGGTTTAATGGTATTAACTTTGCAAATAATCCCTGGTAGATAACTTGTCATCTGCAAAATTGTAAGATAGAGTGTGAACAGTATTACAGACAGTAGGCCCAATAAGTACACTAACAATTAACAAATGTTGTTGCTTATAATTATAACATCTGTAGAGGCATTTATTACCAGTAGCTATTTCTTTATCAAAATGGCACAGCCTAGACATTGAGAGACAACCCATTGCGTGAGTACTTTTACTTTTACTTTTTACTTAAGTAGGATTGTTGATGTAGTACTTTTACTTTTACTTTTATTTTCCTGGGTACTTGTACTTTTACTAAGTACTTAACTTCAGTACTTCCTCCACCACTGGTACTACACATAACATTAATTAGTACTACAGATAGAACACAGTATAATGAATACAGATATATTAAAAAATAGTTTATATTTGATCACATACACAACAGAAAAGCTGAACGCAGGTGTCCACTGAACATTAAATTGCCTCAGTATGACGTGTTGTAAAACAACTGACACACACAGTGGGTGTAGGCCACACCTATCTTTGCATCTACACCTTCATGTTTTCTTCAGCATCATTAACAAACGTAATAATCTCTCAAAGACAGTAGGCACTGTAGCAATCATATATTCCAAAATTTCTGTGGACCAAAATGAACATTTTGATTTTTTCTCAGCAAGAGAAAATGGATAACTGACCTTGCTTCTTTAATCATGATAATAATAATAATATTAATAATAATAATGATTTTTCATGCAAAGGAATGCAGCTCAAAATGCTTTACAGCAAATACATTACTTGCACACAGCACAAAAATTACATGCACATAAAAAAGTAGACATCTTTAGACACTTTCCCTCATGTTTAGACTTGTTAACCTAATCAGCCATTTTGCGGCTGCCCTCCCACAAGTTAAGTCCTCGCTTCATTGGCCCCTTTGTGATCATTAAACAGATCAACACAGTTTCATTCAAACTCCAACCTCCACCGCACCTCCGTATTCACCCTGTATTTCACATGTCTGCAACCGCATTGTTGCTGTTGGAAGTTTAAACCAAAAAGGTGTCTCTATCAGCTCCAATGATAGCAGAGTACACATCTGCCAGCAGCCCGAGTGGTAGACTTGCCATTTACCTAAACATTCAATAGACAGCCTGACAAACGGCCTTATCATTCAACATGGATCAAGATGTAGCCTCGACTGAGCCCTCTGATATGAGCCACCCTTGGCCTTATTTAAAAGACATGTTCAAAATTAGAGGCCCCAAGAATGACTCGTGGAGGTTTCAGTGCCTTTCCTGTCTACCTCAAAAAAGGAGTTGCTAGCCTTTAAAAATTCGCCTTCAAATTTGGGGAAACAGGTCGAGTTATGCAGAGTTCTTGCTATGCTAAGTTAATGTCTATGACTTTTGCATATCGTATGCGGTTACTGACATGATTTTATACTGTTATCTAGCCAAATACTTGTTGACATACAGCAATAGTGTAGCCTGTGGGACTCGTTGTTTCCCTTTCGCACCCTCTACTTCAGTTTCGTCATGATTACGGGCTGGGACTGGGCAGTAATTAGGACGGGCATATATCTGGATACCTGGGGTCCTTAGCCAGGTAGCTCTTCCATGCTGTTAGCTCCGGGTGTTTGTCAGGCAGCGTTGTGGATGCCGTGCCGCTTTGTGAGTTTAGGAGGCCAACGCAGATGTAACCGTGGATTATGGTCCCAAGGGACGCTCTGATCAGAGGTGATTTGGTCAGACCGCATGACTTTTGCACAGACTGACGCAGCTTCACAGGGTGCTAGCTGCCGTTCTTTTAAGATTGTTTGTATGCGTGTGTGTGTGAGTTTTGCTACTCAGTGACTTGGTTTGATTTCCCCTCTAGCCTGGGGACTGTTTGTATGTCCTGGTGAATGTGTTGTGAGTCCCAGGTTAGAGGGGTTTTTCTTTCTTTTGTTTTGTCCCTTGTCTCCCCCATAGTCAGCCCCGGTACTGGTCCAGCCGCAACACCTTATAGGCCCTGGGGAAGCCGGTCTCCGTTGTGTGAAACTTCACCTAGCAACTAGTGTTGCCTTGCTGTGTCTCCTTTAGCATATCTGAGTGGTTCACTTGACGTTTTGTAGTGTTGTTGCCTGAAGGGGTGTTGTGCACTTATTCACGTGTTGTATTGAGACCATAGCTTCCTTTAGCTTCCTTCCCCTAGACAGTGGGTAGACTGATTAACCGGCGGCTGTTACTATTCCCTTTATGTGTTCCTTGACCACACTGTACAGCTTCCTTCATGGAATTTAAATAAAGATATAATTTCCTACTTTTCTAAAAACGTACCTGTGTCTTTACAGTCATTGGGGCAGAGTTCCCCTTACTCTGACACTATCATAAGGTAGCTTAAGGGGTGGCGTAGTCAGCTGTACAATAGGGGGCGCTACAATTGCATCAAAATAACACGATTGTACCTTGATTATTTATTTAACGTAGTGGTAAGATAAAGTTGGTAGTTTAGCAATGTCAAGCTAACGTGAAGATTTGCCTTTTTAATTGACTGGTTATTGCCTGGCATGCAAACTTAATACCTAGTCTTGGGCTACTCAATAAGTTTTTTTCCTTTTCTGCAATCAATAGAGCATAAACTCTGCATTGACCAGTTTAACAACTCCATTTGTTTTTCATGTTTCATATTTCCATTTTTTACACATTTACAATTAAATAAAAGATTGAAAGATATAGCAATGTGTCTTGATTGGTTTGGCTTAATGGTATTAACTGTCAGGAAAAAATCCTAAACTCTGCTAAGTTGTTAGAATAACTTAGAATAAAATGACACCAACAAACCAGAAGTAAAGTTTTTAACAGATCTATTACGCTCCGGCCTAGAGCGGAGAGCAACCATGGTGTTACACTGCAGTGCAGTGTTACCACTAGTATCAACTCTGAGCTCTCAGCCGGCTACCCCGCAAACAGGGAACGTCCCCAGGACGTTAACAGGACATTCGCAAGGTCCCCAATCGTCCACACGTTGGCACAACGTTCGCTAAAGGACGTTACCAGAACGTTTTTGACGTTCGTAGCAAGTCTACGTTTGGTCCTTCTGTGACGTTCGCATGAGTCTTAAATCGGACTTTTAGGAAACATTATAATTTGGTCTCTCAGCACACGTCCCCAGGACGTCCTTCAAAAACGTCCCTGTTACCTTATCCTGCAGGTCCTCTGCGTGACGTTCGCATGAGCCTTAAAACGGACTATTAGGGAACGTTCTTATTTGGTCTCTCAGCATACGTCCCCAGGTCATCCTTTAAAAACGTCCCTGTTACCTTTACCTGCAGGTCCTCTGCGTGACGTTCGCATGAGCCTTAAAACGGACTATTAGGGAACGTTCTTATTTGGTCTCTCAGCATACGTCCCCAGGACATCCTTTAAAAACGTCCCTGTTACCTTATCCTGCAGGTCCTCTGCGTGACGTTCGCATGAGCCTTAAAACGGACTATTAGGGAACGTTCTTATTTGGTCTCTCAGCATACGTCCCCAGGACATCCTTTAAAAACGTCCCCGTTACCTTTACCTGCAGGTCCTCTGCGTGACGTTCGCATGAGCCTTAAAACGGACTATTAGGGAACCTTATAATTTGGTCAGCACACGTCCCCAGGACGTCCTTTAAAAACGTCCCCGTTACCTTTACCTGCAGGTCCTCTGCGTGACGTTCGCATGAGCCTTAAAACGGACTATTAGGGAACGTTCTTATTTGGTCTCTCAGCATACGTCCCCAGGACATCCTTTAAAAACGTCCCCGTTACCTTTACCTGCAGGTCCTCTGCGTGACGTTCGCATGAGCCTTAAAACGGACTATTAGGGAACGTTCTTATTTGGTCTCTCAGCATACGTCCCCAGGACATCCTTTAAAAACGTCCCCGTAACCTTTACCTGTGGTCCTCTGCGGGACGTTCGCATTCGGTCCTTCCAAAACGTCCCCTTGACGTCCTCTGATGGTCCTCTCTGAACCAGAGGTTCCGCTAGAGAAAAATGTTTTTCATTTGCGAGACATTTTAATGATAAGCCGGCCAAATATCTATTTCTGTTTCTAAATTAGCCTATTGAAGAAAGCTGACGGCCTGCATAGCTTAAATAATAACATAATCAGGTAGTTTAGAATGCAACATGTTTATTTTCCTAAGTTTACAATGGGAAACAAAAACATTAATGTCTGATGCGCGTCAATAAGTGGCCTTTAATCGCAACCTGCTGTGGCGTTAAAATGAGCGCCGCAACATGGTCATCATCTGGTGAAGCTGTTCGAACATCTAGGGCTTCAGGTATTCAGTTTTTGGAAAGTTCAATTTCTACATGAACTAGTTCAGTTCATTGTTCATAATTCAAAAATTTTAACTAAGTTCACAGCTCCAATTTTCAATATGCTGCGAGTGCGAGCTCTGGCGGCTCCGGCGCACTCACGTACAGGCATAGACAGTATAATGCAACATATGCGTGTTGTTAAATAACTTTCTAACGGCAGATTAGCCTGTTCCTTTAAAACATAATAAGGGCAGTGCACGTTTGCTTTATAGGCCTAAATATTTGGATTGTTGTCAAATCCAGATTGTGTTTGCGAGACGGGATGTTTAAGAAATTCCAACCAGACAATTTGACCGGTGAGATTTCTGTTGCAGCATATTTGAAGGCCTGTGGAAAGCTCAATGTTAACACTAGACTTGATAGACCTTCCTATGTAGGCTATGCATTGCATTGGAATCATGCAGACATTACATTTATAGCACAGATCAGTAGAGAAGCATTCATATTTATTTTATTTCATCATTCTTAGTTTGGCTAGTTATTCTGCCTCCCTGCCCGCACGTCCGTGCCATGGATGTTAATTAAAAAAGGAATCATTACGGAAAACCCTCAATGCGTAGTGACTGAGATCGCTACAATATGCTTTTTCTCAAACCCTCGGAAAAAATGACTAAGTTTGTTGGCTGTCTCACACTGTGATAAAGGTGTTAAAGTGACAAAATAAGAATCTGACAATGGTAGTGAAGTGGTAGCGAAGTGGTTTAGTAATAGGAAGGTTTACGGTTCAATTCCCATGCCTCGCAATCAAGTTTGAAAGCGAGTTTGTGTCTCTGTGTGTGTCTATGTATATCATATGAAATGTGCTATATAAATGAACTTGTGTGTGTGTGAGCCATGTAAGCGAAATGACGGCTCCGCGATCTATTATTATTTTATTTTTTTCATTTAGCTCAGCAAAAACACTGTGCCTGCTACGTCCGCGGTGCGTCCTTGAATAACGTCCCCAGGACGTCTAAAACAAGGTTTCCAGAAGTCACCACAATGCCCTCAGGATGTTCTTGCAACTTCCTGCAGAACGTCCCCAGGACCTATAGAAACACGTTTTCCAGACGTCACCGCAATGTCCTAGGGACGTTCTTGCAACGTCCTGCAGAACGTCCCCAGGACCTATAGAAAACGTTTCCCAATTGTCACCGCAACGTCCTCGGGACGGTCTTGGAACGTCGTGCAAAACGTCCTAAAGTTGTCAAGGGAACCATACACATTTACGTTTTTAGAACGTTCAGAGAGACCATTACAGGACGTCGAGGGGACGTCATTTTGCTTACAGGGTACATATGCTTTTATTATAATTCACATGTTACAAAATACATTGACCACTCCCAGGTCTCTCACATGTTGCGATCTGGACTCTGTTCTCCAAAGATAAGAAAACCCCCTCACTCAGAGTAGCTTGCTTGATTGAAAACCAACAGTCAAAAGGAGTTTGCAGAACACATGGCATCATCAATCACTATCCCAGTCTTACGTAAACATTACATGACATCAGTTTCAGTTTCACAACAGTGCCTTCTCAGCCTAGAAGTCGCAGCTGTAAATAACTAACTAAACAGGGCCTAGTTTCCCGAACGCTAAAAAGGACTTGAAATCGGTCGTAAGAGGGATCCTTGCAGAGCGTTTTCCCGACGCCGCACTTACGGCTATGATGAGTCTACGATGTCGCCAAAATCCACGTAGGCCGTTAAGATACGTCGTTATCGGGAAACGAGGCCAAGAGCTATTCTCAGGTAACATGAGCGACCCCCTTTCTTATCAGGTCGTGAACTTTCTGTTGAGGTAATTACGGTTTCACATTCTTTGCTGAGTTTCTGTCCCTTGTCTCTAAACCAAAATAAAACACAGAAACAGAACACAGAAACAAATCACAGAACCAGAGATGGATAATCCATTTAAAACCTTAAAACACATTATGATAAAATTAATAACGAACATTTCTTTCACATTAACTTATATAATCCCTGGTAGATAACTTGTCATCTGCAGAATTTGAAGATAGAGTGTGAACAGTATTACAGACAGTAGGCCCAATAAGTACACCAACAATTAACAAATGTTGTTGCTTATAATTATTACTAGTAGTGACATCTGTAGAGGCATTTATTACCAGTAGCTACAGTACTGTGCAAAAGTTTTAGGCAGGTGTGAAAAAATGCTGTAAACTAAGAATGCTTTCAAAAATGGAAGAGTTAACAGTTTATTTTCATCAATTCTTCATAAATTAACAAAATGCAGTGAAGGAACAGAAGAAAATTCTAAATTAAATCAATATTTGGTGTGACCACCCTTTGCCTTCAAAATAGCATCAATTCTTCCAGATACACTTGCGCAGTTTTTGAAGGAACACGGCTGATAAATTGTTCCAAACATCTTAGAGAACTAACCACAGATCTTCTGTGGATGTAGGCTTCCTAAAATTCTTCTGTCTCTTCATGTAAACCCAGACAGACTCGATGATGTAGAGATTAGGGCTCTGTGGGGGTCATACCATCACTTGCAGGACTTTCTGTTCTTCTTTAAGCTGAAGATAGTTGTTAATGACATTGGCTGTATGTTTGGGGTTATGTTCCTGCTGCAGAATACATTTGGTGCCAATCATACGCCTCCCTGATGGTATTGCATGATGGATTAGTATCTGCCTGTATTTCTCAGCATTGAGGACACCATTCATCCTGACCAAATCTCCAACTCCACTTGCAGAAATGCAGCCCCAAACTGGAAAGGAACCTCTACCATGCTTCACTGTTGCCTGCAGACTCTCATTATTGTACCTCTCTCCAGCCTCCAGCGAACAAACTGCCTTCTTCTACAGCCAAATATTTCTACTTTTGACTCATCAGTCCAGAGCACCTTCTGCCATGTTTCTGCACCCTAGTTTCTATGTTTACGTGCTTAGTTCAGTCACTTGGCCTTGTTTCCTTGTCGGGGTAGAGCTTTTTGGCTGCAACTCTTCCATGAAGACCACTTCTGGCCAGACTTCCCCGGACAGTAAATGTCTGTACCTGGGTACCACTGGTTTCTGCCAGTTCTGAGCTGATGCCACTGCTTGAAATCTTCCGATTTCGAAGGTAAATAAGCTTGATGTGTTTTTCATCAGCTGCATTAAGTTTCCTTGGCTGAACACTGCGTCTACGATCCTCAACGTCTTCTTCAAAAGAGCTGGAACTGCACATTTTGAAACCCCTGTCTGCTTTGAAATCTTTGTCTGGGAGAGACCCTGCTGATGCAGTATAACTACGTTGTGTCTTGTTGCTGTGCTCAGTCTTACCATGTAAATGGATAAAAAAATAAACATTTATTGTTTACATTTTTCAAAGCATTCTTAGTTCATAGCATTTTTTCACACCTGCCTAAAACTTTTGCACAGTACTGTATTTCTTTATTAAAATGGCACAACCTAGACATTGAGCGACAACCCATTGCGTGAGTACTTTTACTTTTAAAGTAAATTTAAAAGTAAGTACTTTTTACTTTTTACTTAAGTAGGATTGTTGATGTAGTACTTTTACTTTTACTTTTATTTTCCTGGGTACTTGTACTTTTACTTAAGTACTAAACTTCAGTACTTCCTCCACCACTGCCAAGAACCCAATGGTCCCAAATTAATAAGATCCAGAGTCCCTTCGTGGAGATGGAAGAACCTGTCAGAAGGACAGTTCAGCACTCCACCAATCAGGCTTTCATGGTAGAGTGGCCAGACGGAAGCCCTTCCTCACTTAAAGGCACGTGAAAGCCCACTGGGAGTCTACTAAAAAGCACCTGAACAACTGAACGACAAAATCCTCTGGTCTGATGAAATGAAGATCGCAATATTTGGCCACAAGTCCAAACATTGTGTGGAGGAAACCAATCACAGAGTATCACCTCATCACTACAATCCCTACCGTCTAACACAGTGGTGGCAACATCACTCTTTGGTGAATGAAACCCTTTTCCAGTGGTCAGAGCTCAGGATCTTAGACTAGGGCCAAGGGTTACATTTCAATAAAACAACAACCTGAAGCATACCGCCAAGAAAACTCTGTGAAAGTTCTGGAGTGGCCCAGCCAGAGTCCAGACCTGATCCCAATAGAACATCTCTGGAGGAACCTGAAAATGGCTGTGCAATCCCCATCCAACCTGGTTGAGTTTGAACGATTCTGCCAAAAAGAATGGAAGGTGTGCCAAGCTTGTTGGATCATTCCCAAGAAGACTTAAGACTGTCATTGCTGATAAAGGTGCTTTAACAAAGTACCAAGTGAAGGGTCTGTGTTAAGTGAAATTCCCTCAAGTTATCTCAGGACTCTGGAGTTGTAGTTGTCTGGAGACAGTATATTTATTCAGCATCAATTGTTGGGCTCACTCACAGCACAAAGATGAGAGTGAACAGGTTTTATATACTTTGTATTTATCAATTTCTGATGCCAAAAATGCTTCAAATGTCAACAAGAATAGCCACCCTCAACTATTTCAGTCTATCAATTTAATAAATTAACAAAACACTCCAAAAACAGGATGTCTATTTAAGTCACTTTGGATAAAAGTTGCTAAGTACCTTTAAAAAGTCTTCACAGCATGACATTACCGCAAATATTGCCAAAAGATGGCAGTTAGCATGTTAGCCAGCTTTAGTGCCAGTTAAGCTGTTGGTGGTGTTTGCAGGGTTTTTGCATGTAGATAGCTTGCTAGTTTTAGACCAAAACTCCATAATTCTTCTTTAATCATTAAATGTAATGACAGAGGCTTAGTTGTTTGTGTGTGTGACAGTTGGTATAGCTTAGTGTGGCTTATACTGTCAGGCACACATTGGTTATTTGGTTTAAAGCTACACTAATTACACCTATACCTTTTTGAGTCCCATTGATGAAAGGATCCCACCTCCGGTGTGTGTCCAGGATTACTCTGGTTCACTAATCAAAGCCATTTCCTGAGGAATGACCATGGCTCCCTGTGTTTTGAAAAAAGTTCGCCCCAGGTTAGCTGGCCCATTATCAAATTATCACCTCAGGCACAACTATTAGACTGAAAATTGCAGGCTAGGATTTATAAAAACGAGGAATAGTCATGTGGAGATCAGTGGAGCGGGGCTGAATAAACCCCTCCTGATCCCCTTCCATCTCTCTCAAACACCCGTTCTCTCTCCCCTCTCACTAGCCCTTCTCCACTGGTTTGTATTTGTCCTAATCTATCCTTCTGGACTCTATCCTTTATTCTCTCTATCTCTGCTTGCTGGTTTGGTATTGGCTTGTGCCAATACAGTTCTGTTCTGGGTGGGACATTTAGAGGCATGATTACAGTATTTCAGCACACTGGCCAAATTGTTGGGTAAAACCCAACCGCTGCTCCTTTCTCTTGTGATTCTCCTTACAATACATCGAGCAGACAAAGACAAAAATCCCACCGGTGATTTCAAGATCTGAAAACTATTTCTATTTAAGGCCAAAGTCTACAATTCCGGGTATCAATTTACCATAAACGTAGTATAACACCAAAGCTTATGCGA
This sequence comes from Sprattus sprattus, assembly GCF_963457725.1. Classification (NCBI taxonomy): domain Eukaryota; kingdom Metazoa; phylum Chordata; class Actinopteri; order Clupeiformes; family Clupeidae; genus Sprattus; species Sprattus sprattus. The sequence continues at coordinate 54,184,116 of NC_137921.1, read as the reverse complement.
TTCAGAAGTTACCTGCCTTTAAGTTAACAGAAATATAATATTTGTTTCAATGCAATTTCAATTTGCTTTATTGTGGCTGATTTTTTTCATCGGCAAACATGTGCTCATTTTGATGGATAACACTTAACCCCTCGTAAGCCATCTAAAGCAGAAGCCATCACAGGAGGAGACCCTGTCTACCTGTCAATTGTGTGATCGAGTGTCCCATGGGCAGTGGATGGGGGGTTGGTTCAGGAAGGGTAGTTTGGCCGCGTCACTGATTCTGCTAACAAAGCCCAGGGTGATGTGTTGCCATGCCTAGTCCCTTAATGACTGTGCCATTAGAGACAAGGATTACAGCCACACCAGATAACATTCATTGAGGAATTAGTATTCTTCAAATGCTAGTTGTGTAAAGGGAAGGAATAGGTCATACTAAGTGGGGGACCAGTTCGCCATCCAGCTCGTGGAATGGCAATGAGCTGCCCAGGGCAGAACCCCAGCTTGGTGCTCTTTAATTGCTAGAAGTGTTTTAGCACAAGGGGCCAAAAATCAATGCCTCCCTGATGCTTAATGATGCCACAATCAGTGAGGCCAGTGAATGGTAACAGAGGCAGGTGTGGAGAAAGAGAGAGAGAGAGAGAGCCAAAACTGGAGCTACGCTTTTCCAAAAGTGCAACACAGCATGATAACACAATCTGCTAGGCTTCCCCTGTGACTCTGTTAACTGCCATTCTTGTCAATTGTCATCCATGGCATCCATAGCTCAGTGTTTGTACTTCATCAGTAGCTAATAGCCTTACGATTTGGTAGAGGCCAGTAACATAGCTCCTTTGTGCATCTCTGGAAATAATACGGGGTATGTTTATCTGCTGGAATGAGCTCATGGTTACCTTTTTGAAAAACACAGACAAGTAATACCAGTGGAAAGAGTCATTGAATCATCCAGCACAACATTGCCAGCTATATCACCAGTATCCAGATAGCATGCTAGCAAGTTATCAGTGACAACTGAGCTCTTATGAGGAAAGGTACTAGAGATACAGTATATCTGTATGAATGTCAGTTACAGCAGGGTTTGACCCTGCATGCCACTATTGCATTATTGCAAATGTTTCATGTAAGATTATTTATAGTTTCATATTAGCTTTGTTGTGTTCTGTACTTTTACTGACACAGGAAGTATTTATACAGGTGGTATACATGTGAATAAGTTGCACTTCCAGATGCCAAGTTAGTTCTGCCATGAGTAAAGTACCTGTTGGTTAAGCTCTGTCTACTCCGTCATTTCTTATACCTTACAACACTACAAGCTTATTAAGAAAACAAATGTGTGAGTTTAAGTGAACAAACACTGCACTGATCCCATGTGGACTAATAGTAGTGGGTAGGTGTGACATACTGTCATTCACAGCAACAATACCTTCCTATCTATCCCTTCCATACCAATTTCTCTCACCTTTCAAAACATGTCTTATTTCCAGTCTTAGTACCAGTCTCAGTACCCGTCAAAAGGTCTGACTGAGACAGTACTGTTTTGTGACCATAACCACAATATTTTAGTTTGCTGTTGTGGTGTTGTTTTGGTTATGCCAGCTTACTGCATTAGTGGTCTGCACTGCTGTGGTATCCTGTACTGCAGCTGCTGTGCATCTACCCTTTGCTGCTCCTGTTCTGCTGGTTCAGCTCCATTAACCTTTTGTCTGATATGACTCTTAACCCTTCCTTATACATAGAGCATAGGGGTACAGGCATGTAGGGTGTTGTTCAGCCCCATGGTCACCTTCTCTGTGTGGCGTGCTCCACTGGTGCATTCCTGCCTGACAATTGACCCTCTTCCCTCCAGACATACACATATGCCCCTCTAAACAACCAACCAATTCTAACTGAGGGGCTTGGGGGAGTGAATTGTTACAATGTACAATTTGTTGATGCTTCCAGCAGGTGTCAACAAAGTGTTCTGAATACATGTGGGGGTGTCAGGGGGATTTGCATTGTTTGTGTTTGGTTGAAATATTAAATCCGATCCCTCCTTTCTCTTTCTTCCCACTGCCATGTTCACCTGTTTGTTTAGATTGTAGAGTAAGTATTTAACAGACATAATTTTTACTGATGGGCTGGCTAGCAAATATTTTGTGCCTATAATGCAAAAAATGATTCATGAATAAGACTAGTGTAGAGAAATTAGTAGCCCATTCTCAGTATTTCAGCATTTCATAAAAATGTCCCCAAGGTTTGAGCCCTTTGGGAAATCCAGCGTTAATTTAACTCTAAACATTTGTGCACTGACTAGTTCAACCTCGTAAATGGTCAAACCTTAGTCCTTATAGGCAGGTCTCTGTACTCGGCATCCATCTTGAGCAAACAACATGGCTGTCCGGAGGGCAGCTATTTTAGGCAAACAAGATCAGGTCCTATATACATGAATGCGAAGAGACCCATAACTCCACATAGGTTTGGTCAAACAGACAATAAAAACATCATATGAACCTGCGTTTAAACGTGGGGCAGTGGGGTTCCTCTTTCTTATGTTCTGATAGCACATGCAACAAACTGACTCAGCCCTCACTGCTATCACAGACGGCACCAGCTGTGTCGCTGTAGATAAGATTGCCTTTTGTGTCTGTATAAGCTATATCAAAGTCGTCTGTAATGCTTTGGGCTATATCATTTTTCAAAAAGTTACAGAATTGACACTGACACCCCTTATTTTATTTAGAATAAAATATTTTACTTTAAGTAGTAGCTTTCGCCATCGGTGTGTGAATGGGTAGATGTCTGAGGCATTAATCTGTAAAGCACTTTGAGTGCTCTACGAGTAGAAAAGCGCTACATAAATGCAGTCCATTTATGAGTAAAATAAACTATTTTCATGACACTGGGCTTTTGTCACTGAACAATTTAGAGTCAGATGTAATGAGTATGATAGTGTTTTGTTTACTCCATCATACTCACTCAGTTTTGATGACTAATTAGTGTTTTGTTTACTCCATAATATTCACTCAGTTTTCACAACTAATTTCTGTTTAACATTTGGCTTCCCCATGTGATAGTGGAATAGCCTATTGGAGAGGCAAGATGAATGTGAGTAGCCTACAGGTGTTGGTATTTCATCTATTTGCCAGAGTATGATTGTCTTCAAGCCTTCTATTTCTCTGCATTACACGTAAAATGTATTATGTTCATACACTTACTGCTACTGTAGTTGTCTGTCCGTCTTAAGTGGAACTAACATGACAGTCGCCTCTGGCCAAACAGTGCTTGTCATTACATTTGCAGGTTTTAACCCAAAACACTTTACTGTTGCTTTAGGAACATACAGTATGCCATAAAGTGAAGCTAGATTAACTATAATCATGTTTTAGCTTGTGTTTTATTAACTTACTATATATCTTTGTTTAGCTAGATATATACAGTATGATACCTTGTTTTCTGTGTTCTAACCTCCCTTGCAGTTGTCTCACTGTAAATGGGGATGAAGACCATAATAAAAAAAAGACCTGGTCATTCCATGTCAACTTAACCATGTAACTCCTGCTTAGTTGAAAAGTACATTTGTGTGATATAGTATGTGATACATGGAGTATGAAACTGCGCTCCTTCAAAAAATGTACACATTTTGCCTACATTTCCCAGTGCTGTAGACATATACTAGACGTGGATGGGTTTAGGTGCAGTGGAGTGATGTGTGTTTTCATTCATAACATGACTTATAAACAAGTGTTTCTGTAGCACTGGAGCCTATGTAGACCTGGCAAGTGGTGTCAGCCTGAGTATTTATTTCTTATTAGTAGAGTGACTAATGAACATAGGTTTTTGTCATTCTTTCCCCCTGTTTTCTTATCCTTTCAAAAGATATTTGGGGTCTTCCTCTTTTTTTTTTTCTTTCTCTATATGCTGTGTGAAGAATATATCATTCACGATTATTCAAAAGGGGTTTGTTCACTGGTAGACTCAAGTTAAAGTACAGAAACAGCACCCCCTACAGGTGCTACAGTAAATCCCACATCATTGACCCTCATATCCTGATAAGGAAATCTGAAACTCTGACTTTAATCAAGTATGAATGTGTGTTCATTATTTAACTCCATGTATTGCTCTTGCTGCTTGCTTTTATTTATTTTATGTTAAGCACTTTGAACTGCAACTCTTGTACAAAATGTACTATATAAATAAAGTATAACTTACTTACTTACTATTCATATGCCTTTGTGAGCTGAAACAGGTCATTTCTGTCTCCGTTCCTAAGTGCTGACATTTCTAACTCTGTGTACTGTATGTGCTTAAAAGTGTATCTTCTATTTGTGTGTGTAAGCAAGGGCTGATAAGAAGAACTAGTTGTCCTTCTTTTCAGCGTTCCTGTACATTGCAAAAAGCATAGTAAGATGGCCTCGGACATCATCAATTTTTTTAATAACGATTAAGGCGACCCATTCAGTAGGTGCATTAATCAAGACAATGGTACCTTATATCCAATATTCAACGCCCGTCATAATCATTGGTCTCAGTGTGAACTAACTGTGAATCATTTTTTTATGTGATGACTTATTTTGCTTTTGTAAGCCAATACTTTCAAGATCAGTCAATAAATATTGTTGGTTTCGACTTATGTTGCCCCATTCATTTTGTTGTTAGTGGACATATCATGTGCCCTGTTCAGCTATGTTACATTAAACAACATTTGAGACATGTGGATAATGAAAAAGTGGGATAATTTAATGTGGAGCCATATCATGTTTGCTTATGAAGGCTCCTGAATGTAACTTTCTTCCATAGCGTTCCACCTGTAACTTGCTACCCTAGCTATGTAAAAAGAGGAGAAATATTACTGTTAGTTGCTGCCAATAGTGGACAAAAAGGTATTGCTGTATGAGTAAATCGGCTAACTTAATGTACCTACTGAATGGGTCACCTTAATCATTATCAAAAAAGTTGCCCCCCCCTGAGAATTTTTTCAGGAGCTGCCACTGGTATACAAGGAATTGTAGTAGTCTAGCCGGGAGGATATGAAGGCGTGGATGACTTTTTTCAAGATCTTTAGGTGACAGAAAAGACTTGATTTTGGCAATGGTGCGAAGTTGGTAGAAGCTGGCTTTGACTATGGCATTGACCTGTTTGTCAAATTTAAAGGCAGAATATTACACCAAGGTTTTTGACTTGGGGCTTCACCAGAGTAGACAGATTGCCTAGGCTGCAAGGCCAAGGGGGCCGAATAATATAACTTCAGACTTATTTTCTTTAATTGTAGGAAATGGTGTGCCATCCAACACTTGATGTCCTCAAGGCAGTCCAAGAGACTGTTAAAATTTTGCCGCTCGTTAGGTTTTAGGGGGAGATAAAGCTGTGTGTCATCTGCATAGCAATGGAAAGAGATGTTGTGCTTTTGAATAATTTGACCCTGGGGGAGCATGTAAATAGAAAACAAGATGGGACCTAGGATGGAACCCTGTGGGACCCCGCAGGAAAGGCTAACAGATGAGGAGGAAAAATTACCTATATTCACAGCAAAACTTCTATTGCTGAGGTAGGATGAGAACCAGCTTAAGGCAATACTGGAGAAAAATGTTTTCATTCACTTTGTCAAAAGCTGCACTGATGTCAAGAAGACTCAGAACAGCACAGTCACCAGAGTCATCAGAGAGGAGTAGGTAATTAGACACTTTTAACCAGGCAGACTCTGTGCTATGATGAGCCCTAAAACCAGACTGAAATCTTTCTAATATGTTATTTTGGTGTAAATGGGGCATCAATTGGCAGAGAATTACCTTTTGCTTAGAGATTGGTCGGTAGTTACTCGGGAGGGTGCTGTCTAAGTTGAATTTTTTCAGGAGGGCCTGGACCACTGCACGCTTGAAACAGGTTGGAACGGAACCAGTGGCCACTGGCCAGAGAGCTGTTGATTATAGAGAGAATGCTGGAACTGGCTACATCAAAGACATCTTTCAGGAAAGCAGTGAGGATTATATCAAGGGGGCAGGTCGCAGATGTCATGGTAAAAACAATCTCTATGAGGGAGGGCAGTGTGATGGGTTGGAAACAGACCAAATCAGATGAACAGACAAATGAGACAGCTAGGTCACTTGTGGAGGGGGAATGTTCATTCTGATGTCCTCAACTTTGCTAATAAAATATTTCTATATATATTATATATTCTAATTCTTCGCACTTAGTTAGGGACATATCTAAGGTGGGACTGGGGGCAGGACCAATAACAGAGTTAATAGACCTAAATGTTTCCACTTCCGCTCTGCTTTTCTACACAACCTCCTTAAGGCTCTTGTGGCGTCATTGAGCCACGGTACACCTTTAGGTTTGGGCCTTTTCCATTTAAGGGGGGCAATAGAGTCTAAAATAGAAGAACACGTGGTGTAGAATAGGGAAGTTAGTTTTTCAGTGCTGAGATGGGGAGGAGAAGCTTCAATAGTGCATGTATTTGAAGTAGCTATGAGGGCCTGGGAGAACTTATGGGCTGTCGAAGTGTTGAGGTAGCAGAGCAGCGTACAGGGATATGAGAATTAGTTGGTAAAAAAAAGGCAGTAATGATTTAAAATAGAATAGCACTATGATCCGACAGACAGGCATCAATAACTTCTATGTTGCAGACTGGAAAACCACACGATAAGACTAGGTCGAGTGTATGGCCTAGCTTGTGTGTAGAGCCTCTTGTCAGACTGGCGGATATTTGAGAGTTTGACTCTGCCTTTTGCTTTCTGCGCCTTAAGTACCAGTTTCCTTGGTTTAACGCCAGAGCTTAGAGCCTGCACCCCTCCGTGGGTTTGTCCACGTGTATCAACGTGTGAGAGGATCTGTTCCTCAACGTGTGTGTCAACTTCAACCTGTAGTTCTGTCCTATGTGTCAACTAGCTGTTCGTCCACAATACACTCTGTTTCGTCAACTCCATCTCTGCGTCAGTCAGTCCCGTGACACCCTGGCCCTGAAAGGTATTTCTTTGTGGCCGCTGCCATTGGCAAAGGGTTTTGTGCTTCTGATTCACATCTTTCATATTATTCCAAGTCATATCCAGTAATCCGTTCACTTATCAGAACAGAAATTCAATGTAATGGAACAGCAACAAAATCACTTAAAAGAGCAACTGTAGAGAAATGTACTTTTATCGCTTTGGCAAGTAACCGTATGCTAAGTGGGAGTGTCGGAGTGGATTTAATTTCTAATATTGACCAGAAAATACATGATCCCTTACTTAAGTCCTTGACATTTCTGCACCTGTTTTTCTTTTCACTTCAGTGCTGGAAATGATTAGTGCTCTAGAGGATTTTGTACTCAAAATAATGTGTAGATCTTCATCTCTCCTCTCCTTAGTAACTGAATTAAAATGCATAGAAGACTAATAGGAAGGATCGTTTTGACAGATTTGAGAAAAAAAAGGTTGCTGACATTGTCTAGGTTCCCAGGAGAAAAAGATATGGAATGACTAGCACTAGCACCAGTTTGATAGGCACATACAATGCTGTTACAGCTGACATAAACATTGTGAATTAATGAACAGTTGTTGCTGCAATTTTTTTTGTTACATTTACTGTGCTCTAAAATGTGAAGTAAACAAACTTCTGAGTTGTCATGCCTAACACATATGATCCAAATCACCACAGTGGAGGTAGAGAGTTAGAGAGTTCTAGGAACAACAACTTGATCTGGACAATAAGTAGCATTCTGTTCAAAGATCTTGAGTTTTCTAAAAAACCTCTTTGGTTAGCTAAGTACACTAGCAACAACACAAAAAGACAGACAATCAAACCCAAGGCACAGTGATAACAGCGACAATACCACATCCAAAATAAATACATATCCAAAACAGTCCTTCAGTTAGATGTCTGACTTACTTAAACTAAACTGCATCATGTGTGTTTGTGTGTGTGCGTGTGCGTGTACATGCATTTATGCCCATGGGCTTGTGGTATGTGCCAGTCTGTGCCAGTCGGGTCTGGCAGGGAAGCCGAGCATCAGCCTACAAAGCTGGTGCTGAGACCATGTGTGAATATTGGACAAGCTTATCAGGTTACACGCCAGGAAGACATGTGGAAATTAAAATAACGGATTATAGAAGAGAGGCAGAGCTGTGCGTTTATTTATTAAATTCACAACCACAATTTCGTGAAGCTTGTCACCTTATCATTAATTTATTCCAACACTCGGTTCCGATTGACATAACAGTAATTTCATGGCTTCTCTAACCAGTACTGCACCAGGGGATGTGTTGGTGTGTTAAAGGTAACAGCAAGAAAATGTTGCCTCTTGTTTTATTCAACTGCACAAATCAGTACAGATGTTAAGTTGCAGCAGAGATAGCAAGATAAGAATGTGCATTCCTCTGATTAGACATGGAACTCGACCTACCTACCTTATGACCAGTCACTTAAAAGCTTACCATTTTGATCTGTCCTTTTAGAGCTTCTCTTTTCTCTCCTTGTTCGGTGCTTCTCTCACATCCTTGCATGTCATTATTTGCAAAGCATTAGACAAGAGCAACAGACTCTTCGTCTGCATTTATGGCAAACCGCTCCGAAATGCTGGTTCCTCATAAAGCCACTCGGCTCAGTAAACCCAGGCCTCTTCATTCATCCGGGCCTCTGGTGTACATCAAGTTCAAGTTCAAGTGTTTTTATTTGTCACATACAATAAATTGAAGTGAAATGTAAAAGGGTCTATGCTCCACACTGTGCAAAAATAAATAAAATATAAAATAAATTAATACATTTATAAAATTAAAAATGTAAATAAAATCAAAGATTTAAAAATAAAAATAACTATAATAAAAATAAGGTGTTGAATTAAAAATTTGAATTTAAGTGTCTCACTGCCTGTGGATAAAAAACTTATCTTATATACATGGGTTATAACATGCTATTCCTCAGCTATTATAACATTCTATTCCCCAGCTGTTATAACATGCTATTCCTCAGCTCAGGCCTGATGTTACTCTCATCTATGAATACTGCAAGGTCCACTTGCATTGTCCACTCGCTCCCCCTGCATACAGTACACACATAGCCTAGTTTAACAATGTCAGAAGTCAAAAGCACAACCAATCAGAAAACTCTTGGAAGGCACTAATCAGCTTTATATATGTTTAAGTCCTTTTGGGCTTTTCAGATGAGGTCTCCTTTTAAGACACTACTTTATATATGTTTAAGTCTGGCCTTTTCAGATGAGGTCTGCTTTAGGACACTGCAAACAAAACAACTGATTGAATTGAAATGATGAACCTGAACCTGAAATGGAGAACCATTGGGCCTTATTCTCGAAAAGTTTCTTAAGTGTCTTCTTAAATATCTTCTTCCGAACTTCGAAAGAACGCCTGGAAATGGGTTCTTACACAGCTGAAGTGTATCAGCTCTGCTCCCCCGAATGAGGATTCTTAAATTGAACGCTCGTTCTCGTACACCTGGATTTGCATACATACACGCCCCGCCAGCTCCTTATAAAGGGCACGCAACCGTAGTGTCGTGTGCAGTCCGAATCGACAGAATCCACTCGAAAGCAACTCGAAAGCGGAAAGCAAACACTAGTGGTGCGCAGGTCAGTAAATGCAGAATTTGTGAGAAATCGTTGGTGAATACGTTCACAACAATACTACAGACATCCTTGGATTTTAATAATGGGTTGGGGCTGAGGAGGGCGCACGGTGTGATCATCAGGAGGTGGGAGAGGGAAGCAGCTTAGGACCAACTGTTGGACATGTTAGACCAGTAAGTGCTTCCATACTGAAGCCATTAGTGCTGGCCTGTTCTATCATACTCTACAACTTGGGCTGGGCTGGGCAGGGCAGGGCTTTAGAGCGTAGTACAGGCACGTTGTGCAGTCATAATTACATTTTGATTAAACGCACATGGATTGTGATCCTGCATTGAGGGACCTGAGAGCCAGTATTTTTGCCTGTGCCCAGAACAGAAAACAAAATGGTCTTTGGGGGAAGGTGGGAAAGTGAGCTGTCGCATTTGCATCTGAATGCATGATGTGTTTCAAAACATTTCAAGGGAGTGTAAAGGGGGGCACATGAAGAGGTAAAGGATGGAGATATCAGAGGTGCTCATCAGACTGTGATTCATGTACTTGTTCTGCCTCTGCAGCATAAACTGGAATGGCCAGACAACTGTTTTCTAAGAGAGTCACTAAAGTAGGATCGGGGGTGAGTGCATGGTGGATAGTGGAGCTGTAAATTGTCTTATATATACAAACAACTGCTAATTCCCCTCACTATTGTCACTCAAAGTCAGCAAATGTTCATTAATCTGTTGTAGCAACACACTGTGACTTCATTTTCAAACAAAGGCACACACAAAAGCATGTCGGATGTCTCTCAGTGATTACACATTTCCTGAACCCCCTCTATTACAGTAGGCTACCCGTATAATTCCTGGAATGTAGCCTAACCTAAACCTCAAAGACTCAGCAAGTTCATCCGATGCACCTTATTATTATGTGCAGGATTTTACATACTGTCTGATAAAGTTTCCGACAGTAAAAATATCACCTTTCTGTGCAAATGATGTCCTCCTGAAAAATAATAACGTGAACGATTCATATTTACTTGTATGAACTGAACTTTGAACTAGTTCATGAGAGGTGTGAACGTGGGAGCTCTTTTAGCTCTTCAGTTCAGTAAGCTTCCAGCAAACTGTGTGCTCCGGTAGACATGATAACTTATGATTGGCTTAAGAATGGCTCCACATTATTTTGTGTGAGCTAAGCAACATACAAAACAGGCCAAGTACCAACATATGACATGACTGACATACTGTAAGCACATATCAATGCACACAGTAGTAGTTGTTATTCTGTGCTGTCTTTTTACCTACCTCACTCTATGTGTTGCTTTTTTAAGTTATGTGTTTTTTGTCATTTATATGAATTGCTGCTGCAATGCTGACATTTTTCTTTAGGGATAAATAAAGCACCCTCTCCCTCCACTAATGTATCTGTTTTAAAAACGTGCTACCTACCCACTTTTTTGCACACATAGCTTTCTTATGTGCAATATTACACCTCATCCTTACCACTTAAGGCAGACCTCTTTCCCCTACAAACACCTTGCAATTCTGCTCTGCTCTTCTCTTCTCTCTCCATTTCTTAATTCCTTCACTCTGTCAGGTTGCACTCCTATAAAGCCCCTGGCCAGATGAGGAATGACCACTCTGCAGGCTGGGGGAGGAAGAGGTTGGAGTGCTACGCTACTGCAGCACTCTCATTCAGAAAGCCCTATAAATCTCCAGCCTCTTATCCTCCCTTGTATTGATAAGCTCAGCTCAGTAACCCAAACTGGATTCAGAGCAGTTTTGGGGGTCTGGAGGGTGAGGACTGACTTCACAATTCTAAGCATGTTTTATTTATTTTCAGAATGAAAGCAAAATGTATAGACACACTATGTGTACGCGGGAAAAAACACAACAAGAAATTACTAAGTAATGAAAACATGATCAATGTCAGATTAAGGGTCATCTGTCAAGTGTCAGCACAGGTCAAGGTTTCCTAAATTCACCGGCTGGCTTCTCGATATAATTGGTAGTGCTTGCCAACTGTAAATCTTCTGTACATCTGTGATATCAAACACATTTCCTCTTTGTTATGAGCCCGTTTTTCTTTGAACTGTGCCTGACCAGCAAGATTATTTCAGTTGGAATCGGTGTCCTGCTATTTGTTCAGAAAGGTCATTTCAGATTCAAGGCATTGTTATCAGGGACACTAACATCCTGAAAACCCATTCTATTTCATCCTTACTGACCGCTAGACGGTGCTTTCAGCACTGAATGATCCATCTCGCGCATGCGCAGGTCGAGGAATAATACCAACATTGTCACAACGTGACCCCGATGACCCCCGGATAGTCTATATCTTCCGGTGGGGTCAGGGAAACTGTTCCTTTTCATCTTCTCGCTACGCAGGTTTGGAGTTCGTTAAGAAGCTAAGGAAGCTAAAAAGTTGGGTGCTTAATCCTGTCCCGTGCCGTTGGCCTCGCGACACTGTCGGAGCCGTGAACTTCTCACCCTCCAGAGGCCGCACTGACTGTGGGATAAGTACCCTGGTTTCTCTATTATCGCTGGTTACAACTATTGGCATCGCCTGCGCGTGTCGATAGTTTGTGAGGCCGTAATTATTCTGTTCGTTGTGGTCAAGTAGCGTATTCGCCCTTCCTACCACTAGACAGCCAGTTACGTTGCTTAGCCAGCTGTTGCCGCAAGAAGTTGGTAATAATCGGGGTAATTCCCTAGGGGTAAATTTCGCCCCTCTCCCACCATTAATTCTGTTGCGATTACTAAATTACCAGCGTAACAATTCCCTAGGGGAATTGTTTGTGTTCGTGATGACGGCTGCCTAGCCCCTCTCCCACCTTCATTGTGTTGCGGTTACTACGCTACTAGCGTAACAATTCCCTAGGGGAATTATTGTGTTCGTGGTGATGGCTGCTTTCCCCTCTCCCACCTTCTTTGTATTTGCGGGTAGTACGCAACTAGCGGAACAATTCCCTAGAGGAATTATTGTATTAGTCGTGTTGACGGCCGCGTTTCCGCCCCCTCTCCCACCATTCATTTCTGTGTCTTACGGTTACTACGTTACTAGCGCAGTAACAATTCCCTATTATTTGTGTTAATCGTGGTGACGGCTGCATTCGCCCCTCTCCCACCATTCATATTGCTCTTCAGCTTACTAGATTACTAGCGCAGTTAACAATTCCCTAGGGGAATTACTTGCCTAATAATAACGCCAATAGCCTTATTTTTTCCTGCATATATTTTGTCGGTGGCGGCAGCGGTTCCTGCCTCCCTCTCCCGACATCTGCTCTGCGCCAGGTTACTCATTGCGCGTTGGCCATCCACCCTCTCCTGGCAGAGGTAGCGCTCTCGCTCCCCGCTGCCAGCACAGGTGTGGTGTACAGTTCGGCCCGCGAATATATTTGTCAGTGACTGTAGCGGTGCCTGCCTCCCTCTCCCGGCATCTATTCTGCACTTAAACCCGTTGAGATTGGCCACTCTCCCGGTGAAGGTAGTGCTTTCGCTCCCCGCTCCCAGCATTGTGGTTGGCTGTCAGTCTTAATATCTGTTGGTGAAGGCAGCGGTTCCTGCCGCCCTCTCCCAGCACCTTATTTTTCCGGTTGTCCCCATTACACTGGGACCACTGTCCCCTACCGGGGCTAGCTCTGTGTGGGTTGCAGGCATGGTGGGTGACCACTCCTGCGCGACCTGCATGGCCCCTCTGCAGGTGGAGGATGGCCATGATAGGTGCCCCTCTTGTCTCGGGGCTGAGCACCTGAAAGCAGGGCTCTCAGATGACCCCTGCATGAATTGCAGCTTCATGCCGCGGGCAATAAGAGCGGCTAGGTTGGCTGGGGCGGAGCAGCTGTTGGGCCTCACTGAGTCACCTGAACAACTGACCCCCGCCCAGCGATGCAGCCAAGCTCTGCCGACCCGACGTAGACGTCGGGCTGCTGGGACAACGGGCCCCACCACCAGAAAGCAGACAAGGGCCACGTTTGCCTCCGGGAGGGGGGGCCAGCGGGCAGCAGAGGTCGACTCTTTGAGGTCCCTCCGCCTGGCCTGCCAGGGCAGGAGCAGCGCTGGGATGCCAGCCGTCTCTAGACCTGCTTCTACAGCAGCAGCCCCCGAGCCAGAGGAGGATGTGCTATCCATGGCAGCATCAGCCTCGGAATTCACTGAATATGGGGCGGATGGGACCCCACAGGGTGTTCCCTCCCATGCCTCCGAGGTGGGCTCCCTTTATTCAGCCCACAGCTCTGCCAGCGCCTCTGAGGACTGCTCAATGGAGGCCACCATTCGTGTGGCCCTGGCCCGCCTACCGCTGGACGTCCCAGGGGCTCAGCCGGCTCCGGCCAGTGCCTTCTTCAGGCGGGGCCCAGCCCCCGCCAGACTGCTCGTACCCCCATCAGAGGAGTATCTGGGGGAGTTAAAGGCATGCTGGAGGGATTCCAGAGCCCTCCATTGTCTGACGAGCGATGGTCGGGCCCTGGCTGCCATGCAGGAAGCGCCCAGGCACGGGTTGGCTGATATGCCAGCGGTTGACCCAACCAAAGCTGCCCTCATCGTATCGCCTGACGAGACACTGAGGCCGAATTTGAGGTGTCCTCGTCCCCAGTGCCGGGTTACGGACAACCTCCCTTACAAAGGCCTATGGTGCAGTGGCATGCATGGGGCGCATAGGGAACACTATGTCCCACCTAGTCCTCGCCCTGTCAGCATCCCTACAGGGCGCCGAAGTGGACCCGGCAGTCCAAAGCCTGAGCGACGCTTCTCTTCAGGCATTTGGGCTGATGTCCAGAGAGTTGGGACGTGTTATGTCCACCCTCGTCCAGGCTCGCCGTCAGGTGTGGCTGGCACAGTCTCCACTCACAGAGGCTTGTAAGAAGGCCCTCCTCACTGTGCCGGTGGAACCAGGGGAGTTGTTCGGACCCGCTGCCCTGGAGGCGCTTCAGCGCACTGTCCAGGCGGGGAAGACTCGGGAGGAGCTGTCTGGGCTCCGGAGGAGGGTGCCGCCTTTTCCTGGTAGGCCTAGATGGTCTGCGGCTGTCCCATGGCACGGCCCGCAGGCACAGGCCATCCCAAGGGGTCGCTACGAGGCCCAACGCCTGCAGCCTGCCCACAGCAAGCGCGGGCTTTTCAGAGTCCGGAGCAACAGCCCTCGGGCCAACCTCATGGCTTGCCTGCAGCCTATCGTCCCCCCAGAGCCCCTAGGGGCGGGGGGGGGGGCAGGCGCTAAGGCCCAGGGGGCGGCGTCGGCGTTTTCCCAGCAGCAGCTCAGCTCGGGCTGCTTCCATCAGGGACCCGTGGGTGCTGTCCACTCTAGCCCACGGATACCAACTTTGGTTCCGACGTCGGCCCCCAGCCTACGGCCGGGTCAAGTTTACCATCTTACAAGACCGGCCAAATCCCAAGCCCTTAAGAACTGTCCGCCCTCCTGGGCAAGGGTGCCATCGAGCCAGTGGACCCCTGGCGCAACCTGGGGGGTTCTGCCCGGCCTTCTTTCTAGTGGCAGAGAAAGATGGCGGACGCCACCCCATCCTCGACCTGAGTGGCCTCGGCAGGGTTCTGAGGGTCTTGAGGTCCCGCATGCTGAGCATGGTCCTCAACATCTGGGATGTCTTTGGCAGGGCAGGGATGGATCTCTTTGCCTCAGAGGAATCCACCCACTGCCCCCTCTGGTTCACCTGGACAGGGGGGGGCGGCCCTCTGAGCCAGGATCTCCTGTCTCAGTTACAGGGTCGGATTTGGCATCCCGACCCTCATCGGTTGCAGCTGCGGGTCTGGCCGCTGCAGGGCCCAACCCACTGCTGACAGAGTGCTCGGACTTTGTCCGCAATACCATACTGAATGCCCGGGCACCCTCTACCCGGGTGCAGTATGAAAACAGGTGGCAGCTGTTCACTGCATGGTGTTCGGGCAGGGGCAAGGACCCCGTGCACTGCGGGGTCCCGAGTGTCCTGGAGTTCTTCCAGTCTCTCCTGGATGGGGGCCGGTCCCCGGCTACCCTGAGGGTGCATGTGGCGGCTATATCCTCCCGGCATGCTCGGGTGGACAATGGAACAGTGGGAAGCCACAGGCTGGTGTCCCTTTTTCTGAGGGGCGCCTTACGGCTGCGCCCCCCACGAGCACGGCGCACCCCAGCATGGGATCTGCACCTGGTGCTTGAGGCCTTGGGCTTACCTCCCTTTGAACCCCTGGCTCAGGCAGAGCTGAAGTGGCTTTCATTTAAGACGGCCTTTCTCCTCGCCATCACATCGGCGAAGCGTGTCGGGGAGCTCCACGCACTGTCCGTGAGCAGCTCCTGCTTGAGGTGGAGTTTGTATGGCTCGGGGGTTACCCTGTGGCCAAACTCCGCCTTCCTCCCGAAGGTCTTGACTACGGCGAACCTCAATCGCCCTATACACCTGGCGCAGCTTGTTCCCCCTGAAGGGGAAGACAGGCTGGAGGTGCTGTGCCCTGTGCAGGCCCTGAGGGCATATGTGGCTGCGACCGCTAGCATTAGACGGTCAGAGCAGCTGTTTGTCTGCTATGGGGGCCCTAGGAGGGGCTCTGCCCTGTCCAAACAGCGGCTGTCCCATTGGGTGGTGGAGACCATCACCCAGGCATATAGAGAAAGTGGGCACCCCCTGCCATCCGGGGTGAGGTGCCACTCCACCAGAGCGGTCTCAACGTCCTGGGCAGCCTTGCAAGGCGTTCCCCTGGAGGACATCTGTGAGGCAGCGTCGTGGGCGTCGCCTAGTACCTTCTCCAGGTTCTACCGGGTGAACGTCGCCACTCCCCATCCATTGGCTGTGGTCCGGTTGCCTGACTCTGCTGCTTCCCCTCAGTGAGGTAAGTGCTGGAGTTCTTCGTGATTTTGTTGGTATATGTCATCCAGTGCTGAAAGCACCGTCTAGCGGTCAGTAAGGATGAAATAGAACGAAAGTTACGTATGTAACTACGGTTCTATGAATCACTGGATGACCGCTAGACCGTTCTGTCACTCAGAATCCTCGTGCTCTCGCGAGAAGATTGTGTAGGAACAGTTTCCCTGACCCCACCGGAAGATTTAGACTATCCGGGGGTCATCGGGGTCATGTTGTGACAATGTTGGTATTATTCCTCGACATGCGCGTGCGCGAGATGGATCATTCAGTGCTGAAAGCACCGTCTAGCGGTCATCCAGTGATTCATAGAACCGTAGTTACATACGTAACTTTCGTTTTAGTCCTCGCTCTGCATTTTTACAATCTGCCAATGAATTAATAATGTCTAGAGCTTGGTCAACTGTTTTGATAAAGACAATTTTTTTCTCCAAACACATCATCTAATTTCTGTGCTCAAAAAAAGACACTTATGTTGCACTCTAAAGTTAGATTAGAATGACTATGAAAAGCAAGGTTATGGAAAAAGGATTTATACAAAAGGCCTATATGGCCACAGCAACTGACCTTTGCAAATAAATACTCTCTTATGGGAGCTCATCACATTGGGCCTCATTCTCGACCTTTTTCTGTAATTCTTCAGAAATGTTTCTTACACGACTTCGCAAAAACAGCGTAAAAGAAACGCTTCCGCTGCATTCCCGCACGCTTGAAAATGTGTTCATAAGCAGCCGAAGTCTTCTCAGCTGGGTTCCTTTCGATTAGCTTCTTAGATTGATGCGCGTTCTCGTGAAAGTGGATTTGCATACATACACGCCCTGCCAGCTCCTTATTAGGAGACGCAATTTTAGAAACGTGTGCTGTCGCAATCTCCCGAATCCACCTCGTAACAGGTGTTCATTAATAAGGTGGAGATATTGTATAACGTTGAACGTCCGAAGTCCATAAAACACATTTAAGTAGTCACTTTTTTTTTTTAAATCGAAAAATAGGCACCATAGGTGTGAAGACCGGTCCCAAGTACGAGTATAAATTGTAGTCCGTCCTGTCGTTCGAAATGGTCACCATAGGGGTGAAGACTGGCCACCAGTAGTAGTATAAATTGCAATAAATTCATGCCTTAGTTCTTAGAGATTGAGCTTAGTGTTTATTTATTTATTCACTTACATTTGCATTGTTCATGTCATTCACAATCAGTCTCTTAGCAGACGCGGCCTTTGTCCAAAGTGACGTACAAGGGAAATAACAGTCAAGCTACAAGCCATATAGACCTAGTGTAACAATAAACACTACCTCGTATAATTATGACTATAAATGTGAAACGTAATTGTTAATGATACAAATATTCTCGTATTTATTATTATCATAATTATTTTAATCCGAGGATGTCTGTAGAGTTGACGTGAACGCAATCACCAACGTGTTCTCACAAATTCGCCCGTTAACCCTTTTACTGTAATACGGAGTTTTTTCAAATGTCATTCCTCAACGCGATTCCTCAAATAACCACAAGATGGCCCGTGGAATCCCATTTGAGAAGATTCCGGTAGAGTTACGACTGCTATTTCGAGTTCTGAAAGTTGTCTGAAGTTCAGAAGAAAGCACAGAAGAAAAAAATAACGAGAATGCAAATGTTTTCATAAATGTTTCCGAAGTGGAGTTCCTTCTGAAATCCTTCGGAAAGTCTTCCCAACTGCTGTCGAGAATGAGGCCCATTGTTTTCAAATGCCATCTACTGATCAAATATTTGACAAGCTTATCTAATGGAGGCTCCAAACAGTCTCTGAGAATGAATTTCATGTATTAATACAAATTTGACTTATAAAAGGATACTACTGAAGGTTTATGTGAAATGACTTAGAGTTTGGAATATGTCACATTGTGGTTATAGAGATGAATATGGACTTAAAGAATGAAGGCGGCAGTTGCTGTACACTGTGTTGTGTGTACTATTGCACTGCTTTGCTGTGTATGTACTGTAAGTATTAAATTACTTTGATTTCACTTCATACACCGTTTTAAAAATAAACAAATAAAGTTGAAATAAATAAAGTCCAAAGAAGGAATGTGGTGTTTTCCTTGCATTTTATTCATCACTGATTGTTGCTCGATGATACTATACACTTCACTAATCCACATGAAACTTAATTGTATGCATGAACAGATGACACAAAAACATAAATAAGTGGTACAAATATATGCACTTCAAAGTTCAAGAATAAAAAATGCAGGGCTGATGAGGTGAGGCAAGGAAGGGATTCATGGAGCAAATGTGTCAAGTATGAGCCATGGGGATTTTAGATGTCCACGTGGTCAAGTACGAGATAGCCATGGGGATTTTAGATGTCCACATGGTCGGACACACTGCTCTCAAGCCAGTCCAGATGAAGTCATTCTTTACAGAATATGTACAAAAGTATTTACAGATTTCAGACCCAGTCTTGCAGTTACTGAAACACAGTGTTTAAAAACTCCACTGCCCGGTCACCACTGCTGATGGATCACTGTGGGTTCTCATCAGAGACGTCTCCAGAAGAAAGGCTCCCATTTTTGGGATGTATTACTGGGAACACCCAGTCTATGGATCACCTTCAGCGAACATCCTCCACCTGAACTGATCAGACAAAATGTTTGTATCAGTCTCAACAATTGTGTCAGTGATTTCATAAAATTAATCTATTCTGGCCTAAAATATTTATGGTTTTAGGCCCATATTACTAATACAATGAAAAGTGTCGGACGACCAAGGACCAGTTTACAGAAAACTAACAAAAGACAACAAATATCTAGCTCTGCATTGGAACTCTCCTTTACAGGAAGGGAAGGGGAAGCAAAGAAAGCAGAAGTATGGCAGGTGCATGTGGGCATGTTCAGTGTTCAGTGCCCTCAGGCCCTAATGAGTGCGGCCTCACGGCTCCAGCCACTCTTCTCATGAAGGTCAAAGGCCTATGTTTGCTCCACTGCCTGACATTTAACCATTGCCTAAATGAGGCAGATGATGAGAAAGACACGGTGAAGAAATAAGAACAGAAAAAGAGCAAAGAAAGGAAAAAGTAGAAAGAGAGAGAGAAAGGAGAGTTCAATATTTATGGTACAGAACTTAAAAGGTCCCCCCATTTTTCCCCCAAACCCAACTGTTCATTACCAAAAGGTTGCCCAGTCTGAATCAGACTTGTACAGCAGTCGTAGACAAGTCTACCGTATGCTCACAGGGAATTATCTGTGCATCCATACGAGGGTGATGGATTTGTAGATTCCTATGGTACCTTATCCATCAGAGCTTTGAATGTACGCTGGTGTCAGATAAAGATTCCCCGTCTGGAATAGTTCAGGCATTACTCACATGTTCCCTCTCACAAAGAGAGCTGCGTTCTTCTATAAGTCTCATTGGTGATGGAGAGATGGACCAGTCGAGCTCCATAGTAATCCACAATGTAGTCTGACCCGTCAGAGGGGCCCACAATCTGAGAATACACAAAACTGCAATTATAACAAGAATCACATACATCCTCTACCAGTTCAGCTTTTGTTGCCAAACTAGGATATACTTGCATACATTTGTCATTAAATGTCTGTGTGTACGAGAATGTGCGTTTCATTTTAGAATCAGTGCATAGCAGGGATGGGAAGATTCACCGGTTCGCATCGATGCACCAGCATCAAAGCCCATGATGCGATGGCCCGGATCAAAAAAGTGTGCACCGGATACAATGTGGGATGAATCACGATGCATCGTTTGTAACATTTTTGTATCGGAATAATCTCAATACAAGGCCAATCATTTTATATTTAGATAGATTCCACCTCTCTTACTGTTTCTAAAACGCGCTCTCATCTCCACTGCTGTCAATGGCCGCTTCTCGTGAAGTCTATAATTTTTCTAAAATCTCTATCTGTCTGCAATTCCGCTCTTGGCCTCTATGCAACGCTCTCACAAGCAAAGACAGTGGGATAAAGGACTGTTAACGGTGTTTTTCGCCTGGAAGTCTCTAGAAATCTGGCACGTTATTGAACGAAATTAAAAAGAGTGAACGTGCCGTTCACAGACACCAGAATGAACACGTTCACAGTAACGTTTGTAACATTTTTGTATCAGTATAATCTCAATACAAGACCAATAATTTTATATTTAGATAGATTCCACCTCTCTAATGTTTCTTAAACGCGCTTTCATCTCCACTGCTGTCAATGGCCGCTTCTCGTGAAGTCTATAATCTTTCTAAAATCTCTATCTGTCTGCAATACCGCTCTCGGCCTCTACACAACGCTACGCAACGCTGTCACAGGCAAAGACAGTGGGATAATGGACTGTTAACGCTGTTTTTCGCCTGGAAGTCTCTATAAATCTGGCACGTTATTGAACGAAATTAAAAAGAGTAAATGTGCCATTCACAGACACCAGAATGAACACGTTCACAGTATCGTTCATCAGGCAGTAATACAGTACGAGTTCATGAACTTTCATTCAATGAACGCGTTCAGACACAACACTGGCGCTTGATCCACGTTTCAAAGACCTGGCTTTCTTGGAAGACCAAGGCACCAAGGATATGATATTTATTAAGATAATAGCAGAGGTGATTATGATGGAGGAAGAGGTAAGAATATACTCCATATACCGTAGCTAAACTCTCTATTTGTTACTTGAATTTACCTGTGTCTTCCTTAAATTGGAAAAGGAAATCTAGCAGCTAGTCTCCATTATACTGATTTTTGTCAGGCAAGTGACAGTGGCACACTCAATGAGGGCCAGGCAGGTAACAAGTTCCTAAGAAGATATTTAAGAAGCCCCTCAAGATAATGGCCCTCATTCTCGACAGCAGTTGGGAAGACTTTCAGAAGGATTTCAGAAGGAACTCTACTTCGGTGGATTTAGGAAAACATTTGCCATTCTCCATAGTTTTTTCTTCTGCGATTTCTTCTGAACTTCAGAAGACTTTCAGAACACGAAATAGCAGTAGTAACTCTTCCGGAATCTTCTCAAATGCGATTCCACGGGGCCCTCTTGTGGTTATTTGAGGAATCGCGTTGAGGAATGATGTTTGAAAAAACTCTATGTGTTAAAAAGGTTAGGCTAACGGTTGAATTTGTGAGAACCCATTGGTGTTTGCGTTCACGTGAACTCTACAGACATCCTCGGATTAAAATAATTATAATAATAATAAATACGAGAATATTTGTATCATAAACAATTACGTTTCACATTTATAGTCATGATTCTACGAGGTAGTATTTATTGTTACACTAGGTCTCTATTGCTCGTAGCTTGACTGTTCTCTCCCTTGTACGTCACTTTGTACAAAGGCGTCTGCTAAATGACTGAATGTGAATGTAAATGTACACGAACATTGCAAATGTAAGTGAATAAACAAATAAACACTTAACCCAATCTCTAAGAACTGTCACATGCACTTACTGCATTTTATACGCCTACTCGTGACCAGTCTTCACACTTATGGTGGCTATTTTGGCTAACAGCACTGACTGCAATTTATACACCTACTCGTGACCTGTCTTCACACTTATGGTAGCCATTTTTGATTTTTTTTTAAAAAGTGACTTCTTAAATGTGTTTTACGGACCTCGGAAGTTCAACGTAAGAAAACATCTCCACCTTATTAAGAAACACCTGTTACGAGTTGCTTTCGTGTGGATTTGGGTAATTCCGACAGCACACTTGGCTATGGCTGCGTGCCCTAATAAGGAGCTGGCAGGGAGTGTATGTATGCAAATCCACTTTCACGAGAACGCGCATCAATCTAAGAAACTAATCAGAAGGAACACAGCTGAGAAGACTTCGGCTGCTTATGAACGCATTTTCAAGCGTGCGGGAATGCAGCGGAGGCGTTTCCCTTGCAAAATCGTGTAAGAAACATTTCTGAAGAATTACAGAAAAAGATCGAGAATGAGGGCCAATGTTAGTAAATGAGGTCCAATGTCTTTAAGAGTCCTGTCACAGCTAATAGTGGTATATCAAAAACAAACGGTGCCTGTGCGCATCAGTCTAAAAAGTAAAAAGAAAAAAAGATTCAGGTTGCCCTCAAAGTCAGCAAAAACGCTGCTACTTATTTCCACCCGTGCATATAAGGACAAAAAAAATACAATCCACATAACTGCTTTTGGCATCCGTCCACCTCTCCCATTGATTCCCAACTCCTATCAAAATCATATAAATGTCAGGAAACTCCTGGCCACATGTCAACATCCATGGAGCACTAGTTCTTGGTAAGAGTGCAACTGACTTTAAATGAAGCAGATAATCGTTTTATTTTACTCACAGTTCTACAGCTTCCCTAACCACAATGCAGCATGTTTTGCCACTCAGTCCGACTGAAGGGGCGTATTATAGCAGGGAGGTGATGTCAATGCATACCCTTTACTGCATCTGAATTCCATTTTTATTACAGGATACTGCATTTGTTCGTTTACCACATCACAGAAATCAGAGGGCCCTACGTTCGACATTTTCCTGCGTAACGTGCTCTACCACAGTTGACATGTTTACATTTCTTGACACTGAAATGGTTGTTGTGTTTATCCTGGGCATAGAAGTTGTATACCATTCAGATTGTTGAGATCCATTGGTTTATATGGAAAAACACACCAGATACTATTGCCATTCTGACTTAACATGGAAAAAGCATCATCTCGTTTGCACTAAACTTAATTTTATGTTGTCTCATTGGTATATCTCCAATAAATACGACAAGAGCGCCAAATACACAATAATGTCATGAGGGCTTAGGAGGTTGAATCGTTTCAAATGCATGGTAGATGTTGACATGTTTGACCTATACATGAGCTGCCCTGCTTTCCTCCAAGAAGGTGGTAAAGGTGGTCTGAGATAGACTTTGTGCATGTGTGTTTGGGGAGATAAAAGACACCTGGAACTGTGAACACACCACCATGAAGGAGATGGTGGATGAGTGGATGAAAAAAGAGCAGCCAGTGAAACATTCAGCAGAGGGATTCTGGATTAGTCAAGATTAGCACACAACTGTCTGGAGACCAACCAAAGCCATCTCTTCCTGCTCTGATAATGCTGTGGGATGTGGGCAACTGTGGACATTTATCTTGCTCCTTTGCTCCTTATCTAGCGTGGATTGACCAGCGAGGGGAATGAGTGGATGTGTTTGTAGTGGGGTGGGGTGGTGCTGGGAGTGGGTTAGTTACTTCCAAAAGAACTGGGTGTCCAACACAGCCCTCTTCAGGAGAATCTTTTCTACTTTCCTATATTCTCCTGCTTTTCTCTCCTACATAAACAGGCTTTCTTTACAACTGCAAAGTTTTAGGTACATACTCCATATGTTTAACACTATGTACAAAAACCAAATACATGAAAAAATAGCATTAATAACATTGTGTCCCAGGTATATATTATTCCCTTTCAAAGGCAAATTTCCAGGCCCTGCTCCAAGGCAGGGTAGTTACTCTTAAAGTAAGTTGTTTAACTGAGTGCCACAGCAAACAATGGGTTCAGTGGGGAGGTACTATACTTTATAAAAAAAAAGCATGAAGAATGAACCCAGACAGCATACAGCTAATTGAGAGTGTAAGTATGTGTTGGGTCTCTGTGCCAGTGGCACCTTTTAAAATGCATTACTCTCTCCCAGTCCTTCATTAAACTTTAAGAGAAAAAATAAGCTGTGTTGTGCCACTCAAGATCAGTCGAGGTTGCCATCTACAGAAATGTAAAAAAAAAAAAAAAATCAACCTTTTTTCAAAATTTCAACGCCAACCTGAGCAAATGTGGCCATCGCTGGGGAAAAACAGCAAAGGATAACCAAACTTACCGATTTAATTTCATTTATAAAAGAGAGCAAGACATTGAGAGATTTGTAACCAGTCAGGCGGCCAAGGTGGTTGGCAAGCATATAGACAATTCAGTTGATTGACAGAAGTCAGTATTTCTGTTGTCAGTATGTAAGAAAGACCAGGGACGTGCAGTCATAGGAGGCAGGGGAGGCAGATATTTTTTTTATATAATAATCATATATATTTATGTATTATAAAATAAATATTCATATTTCTCTAGTTATCTGTGTAACGAGTGTCATTTCTGCATGATTCCGATCATTTTGAGCATTTTTATTATCAAAATCGCTGAATTTGAGCATTTCCGGTTCCCAGTGACAGTGATCAGCCAATGAACATGGACGTGCCGTCAAGGGAGGCAGATGCATTGGAGTCTATGGGCAGGGGAGGCAGTGCCACACTAAAGATTGCGCAATCACTCCAAACTGGGTTTTACGCATGCGTGCACAAGCGTAGAACCTTTTGAGTTTAGTTCAAAACGCATTGAAAAATATGGTTTGTGAGGCACGCAGTACCACTGCTTCAAGAAGGGAGGCGAGCGAGAGGGCACTTGTTGGGTATATAATCTGACGTTGGACTTCTTCTTCACTTTGACCTTGACAGCGAAAATGGAAGATTGCATTGCTAACCTGAAGCAGTTCTCAAAACTGGACTTTCAGTCCAAACAAGAAATGATTGATAATGGGAGACCAATGCCGGAGCTAAAAGGTTTGCTTCAAACAACGGGACAGAAGGTATTGGAGTGTTTCACGTTTCCCAACGGGACTACATATTCATGCGAAACACGGACCTCGCTAAAGGCTGCTGGCGCAGGAAAAATGCCTTGAAGTTGTGAGCAGACTAGGTGCTATTCCTGAGCTAAATTACTGACAGCATTCGCTCAAGAAGAGGAGGGAAATCGCGGGATAAGACGACGGATTTCCACTGAACTATACGGATAGTCGTGAGTGGATTACGTTTGTTTCACCTCTAATTGACGGTTACGAGCTCCAAAGAAAGTGCACCAACTTTGAATTATACTGGTCAGTAGAACATTTTGGTATTGTTTGCTATGTCTGCGGTGTTTAACTGTTTGCTTGTGAATATGTTGTGTAAATAAATATGCAATTGTTTTTGTCTAAACTGCAAATTCAAAACTCTGTCCGAGTCATTTAAATTAGCATCCCAAAACCGTAGTTATATTGTCCCTAGACAAAATGAAATGAGCCACATAATTGGTGGGAGGGCTACATACGCTCGCTTGATACTATTAAATATCTTATTTGACAGGGTGTAAAAGTTCAATTAGCACACCGGTTGTACGTTTAGCTGTTAGCCTATAGCCTTGTAAAAGTTAGGTTAACAAGTCAGTTGAGTATTGAGCCGCATAACTTCTTATAATAAAAAAAACCCTGATCGTTTAGTATTAGACAATGAAACAAAGTTTTTTCAGTCCTGGTCAGATGACACATTTTAAACCATATGCATTTTTACATGTATAATGTATACATTTACATTTTTTTTAAACAACTAGAGATCGGAATGACGTAATCACTTCCGGTTTCTGTGCCTCATCAGATAGGAACCTCACCGCACGTCACTGAGAAAGACCATCCTTTGTGTAGTACATCACAAAAATCAAAGCTAATTATCCACTCAATCAAGTTCATCTGTACTAAAAGATGACCTACAAAGCATGCTTCCCAGCCCTGATATCTCCTAGTACTGAAGCTCCTTTTCATAATGGAAATGAAATGGAAATGAACCCTAGTGACTAGTGACTATGTTTATGGCAGAGATAGTGACACACACACACTCTGAATTCTATCTCTGCATTTAACCCATCCAGGGTAGTGATACACACAGTGAAGCACACTAACCCGGAGCAGTGAGCTGCCTTTGAAGGCGCCCGGGGAGCAGTGATTGGGCTTAGGTGCCTTGCTCAAGGGCACTTCAGCCGTGGATGTGGGCATAGGAGAGCAGCCAACATTTTTCCTACTGGTAGGGGATTGAACCAGCCACCCTACGGTTTCCAGCGCAAAACCCTAACCAGTAGGCCACGGCTGCCCCTTTATAAACGCTAAAACTGAACTTTAATCTCTTTTAACAGACATCATGTGCTATGGAAGAGAAATGTGGTAACATATGTGATTACCCATTGTTGTACAATCTACAAAGCTGAAATAAAGCTCAGAAACTACTGGTCATTTGGATCGGTAGACAGAAACTACTGGTCATTTGGATCGGTAGACAGAAACTACTGCTCATTTGTATCGGTAGACAGAAACTACTGGTCATTTGGAACGGTAGACAGAAACTACTGGTCATTGGGATTGGTAGACAGTTTACGATGACAGGAAAGGTTGGTTTTGCTTGAGTTGTTTCTCGGACACAGTGAGAGGCATCATCACTCACCTGCATGGCAATCAGCATGAAGTCCACCAGGCTGCCAATTCCACAGAAACCTACGGTACAGAACTTCAGCAGGCCTGAGAAGACAAGGGCAAGGTTTAAGCAAAGGTATGGTGAATACCACAGCATTCCAAGCCAAGGCTTACTCCCTGCACCCTTTGTTATCATGTAAAAGTACGAGCTCAGGGGCCTCCAGTTTATTACAGTATTGTATGTTTCATGGCTGATGAAAGGGGTTCAATGAAACCTGACTTCTTGAATTCTTAAGAATTGTATACTAAGATTGACTAGAATGTGGCTTGATGTCAAAATCTGATGGTCAAACGCAGGGGCGGCTTGTCCATAAGGGCGAAAGGGGCGACACACTGCCTTGGGAAAAGGAGATATTTTTTTTTCTGTCGGATTCTACCACTAGACCGTCTGATCTGCCTCTGAATGTCATTGTCCAATCAGGTAACAATCAGGCAAGTCGTGCTTAAAAATGGCCCAGCCCCTTCTGGGCGATTTGGGGCGAAATTGAAATCGCCCCAGACCTCTCTCATTGACTCCCATGTTAAATCCGTTTTTTTCACAAAACAGGGCTCTCAATGCATTCTCTATGGCTATCGGGAGGGCTCGCCCCTCCATGCTTTCGTCATAAGTAATGGACGTAAAAGTGTATAAGAACGTCATACAGCTTCAACCAAGGCATCTGTCGAGATGGCTAGTGCTCAGTGCAACAACTCAATTCTTTCTGTGAAAGAAACTCCTTTCGGTCGGCGTAAAAAATGGGCAACAATACAATTAGGACCTCCTAAACCAAATATATCAATTAAACAGGTAGCTACAAAGAAGGGGAAATCCTACACCAAGGATTTTCAAAGAATGGTACCAAAGAAAATCGTGGCTAGCAGGCTGTGAAGTGGCTAACGCAGTCTTTTGCTATCCCTGCCTACTTCTCGACCCCGAAGGCACCATGACAGTGTCCAGTGTCTTCTTTACTTGACTGTTAAGGTTTGAATAATAAGGTGACTTACCTAAGGCAGGATACCCAAGGTAGAATCTATCTGCCCCAAGCCAGCCAAGAAAGAGAGACAACGCAACAGCCACTTTGTAAGAGTATCCGCTCCTGAGAAGAAAGCAAATTGTACACATCATGTTTATGCAATTATTTTCATTGCATAAACAGAACACCAACAGAATCCACACCTCTATTCTATACTAAAATATCAATGCATTATATGATTATAATATGGAAAAAAATACTACATGGACTGGATGTTATAGGGTAAATTAACTTACACATTCCTGCATGGAATACTTCTGTTGAAACCAACTTCTTCTCCACTGAATTTAAACCTCGTACCATTAGCCAGTTGGCAGGTGACATTTGGAGCTGGCTTACATTCCACTGTAAACAAAAGCAAGTAGCTATTCAAAATGCAGGTTGCAAATCACACACACACATGGCATGATCCTGACTTAATAATCTAAAATCAAATTACAGTGACAACACTTACTTTGGCACCCCCCTTTAACTTGCTTAACAGTATCAATATCTTAAACTAGCAGTTAGGAGTTTTGACTGAAAACCACCGATCTATCTACTGAAAAAGGCCTGCAAAACCCTAATAAAACACTAACAACAGAACAGTTGGCACTGATGAAAAGGCTTGTTAGCATGCCAACTCTTGTCTTTTGGCGATATAATTGTGCGGTGAAAGCTTTTTTTGTTGCCGTTATTTCCCGACTACTAACCGTGGTTTATACCTTGATTGTGCAGAATTTCTGCAGCCCTGCGGTTAATAATTAGGTGCATCATATACACCGGAATGCCCTTTCCCCCAATCTAGCAGAAAGTAATGCGCACAGATAAAGTGTGACTGACAGATAAAGCGTGAATGGATCTCTCTCTCTCTTTTTCACATATGATAAAAACCTTGGATACTAAACACATTTTATTCACACTCAGTCACATTCTTACTCTAACGGAATGCTATGGAGCAGGAACCTCTGCAAGAGGTGTGCGAGATCTTATGTCAGTAAACCTGGCTATGGACTATCCTAGCTATATGTAGCTTAGGAAACCTTCTTAAGAATTAGGAGTAGCTAGCGTCAACTCATTTTGATATGAAGTGAATATGAGCTTGTGTTAATATGAGGCTGCACAGGCACCCAGAGGGTTTCTACCTATCATAGTTAAAAATCTAACCCAGCTTTCTTTAGCTTAGGGAACCATCTTAACAGTTGGCAGCTGCTAGTGTGTGATGAACTCAGGTTAATATGTATGAACTCATGAGTATTAACTAGTTAAGGTTTTCTACCTTTTCCCATTATCCATTTTATAAGTTAAATCGAGGAAACCATCAGCTAAACAACTAGCTATAGCTATTATTATGCAAATGTAACTTTTCCATTTAAACTGTTTATTAAGGTTATTGAAATATAACTATATATCCATAGCAACCGGGAAACAGCTCACCACTTGCGGCTTAACATGGACACATCAAACAATCCTAAGAGAAATAATGGGACATCAACAGAGCAGGGGCTTACTCTGATATCAATGTAATGTTAGCGAATAAGGGGGAGAAGTCCTCCCTCTCCCTTGCCCTTCTCGAACACATTCATTTAATGGTTGCAATTCCTACGAGGTACTAGGTCAGCAGGGGATCAATTACATTAGACTCAAACTACATGGCATGACGTAACGTTCAATAAACTGTGGGGAATACACAGGGGCGAAACGCAGGTTTGTTTTTATAGATTTACCTAAAATACTGTAATGTAGTTCATATTTTGTTGCGGTTAATAGTCGGGAAAATACGCTACACTTTTATCAAACTCAGTAAATTGCTCATCATGGTCATCTAGTTGGCCACTCTGTATGTGTGAGTGTGAGTGTGTGTGTTTAAAAAATCAGATGTTCTGTCCTGGTGCTGTAAATGGGTAATAAAATGGCTCGGACCAAGCCATACACAATATCAAGCAATTAACATATTGATTCAGGTGCATGGAAGGGAGAAGTGTAATTTGATTGGCTGTTGACCCAAGAAAAAAAAAAAACCTTTAGCCAGAATCACGAAGAACTCACCAAACATGCTACTAGTGGGCACTACTGTAAGCAAATGTAGTTTTTTTTGGCTTACACCGCGAGAACTGTATGAAATTCAAAAATAATGCTGATGCTGAAATATTTTTGACAATTTGAACAACTTCAGCTCTTACTACCCAAGGCTATTTTCAGCATGATTTTACTACCTTCAGTTCGAAACTTCTAAAGATCCGCCATCATTTGGTACATCACTTGTAAGTAACAAGCAAGTTACTAGCCTCTTTGTGAAGCATAAGGTCTGCTATTTCATTACATACCTCATTCATGTCTTCATAATAACAACTTTATTAGTAACTCAAACAACAGTAATGAGTGTGTTTAGATGCAGAGATGGAAGCAGTTTATGATGGCTGAGATTTGACATAATTTCAAAACTGGATTCCTTCATAGCAGTTCGTTGCACAGACTAGCATCATTGGAAAGGGCTAGTCCTGCTCCTTATTTTGACAAGGCAATGAGTTTGTGAAATATAGAACCAAAAGGGGAAGGAATCTCCAATGCATTTGGACACAGGCTGCGTCTGGTGGATACTAATAGTTTAGCAGTGGTTCCAAACTCGAATTAAGTTTTATATTCAGCGCTTGTTCCGGTTCAATATTCTGCAGGCAGTATGCATGGAATAATTCTATTTGCTCCTGAAATCACTATCAAAATCATCACACTTGGGCTGGGCAATGTGGCCGAAGGAATTATGGACGATTCATATTTATTATTTTTTTTTACATATTCTTAAAATGTTACAATCTCCATATTTCTAAATATCATAATGGTAATAAGGAACACAAAAAATAGCCCATATGTATCAATACAATGTCATCGACTCACCAATTTACCAGATTAATCAGACAAAGCCTAAATCCATAATTCATAGAATGAGATATGATTTGCAAGAACAGTCAAATGACAGCGTGTGTGACTTTACATTATTTACCACTGGTGATCAAATACACAGACATTGCATTACAAGTGTAGTTCACTCTTATTCTACGGTTTACAGGCATGAACATGACAAAACATTGAAAACTGGCAACCACTCTGACATGTCTAATAAATGCCCTGTTCCATGACAGACCAATAGAATTGTTCAGTGAATGACATAACATGAAGAAGCTTTGTCTATCGTCAACGTTACTGTCGTAACTCTATGGGAACTCCAGAGAAGTGCTGGCAAAAGGTTGTTGATATTTAAGGTCAAAGGCCAATCAAATCACAAATTACTCCTGAAGCAATGTGTTGGTTGGCAGGTATTGTGTATGGCTCGGTCCAAGGCACTATGTTTGTATCCCCTTTACAAGAGTGTAGGAACAACAGAGGTTTTTTTTTCTCCAACATACAGTACACACAGACCTGACAGTGAGAGGACTGTGAGGAGCAATTAACTGAATTTGACAAAAAAGTGTATTGGATTAGAATCGCAGCCTGTATCTTTAACGTCTCAATAAGTTGCAATGTGAATGAATAATATGACTCACCCCACGCAATTAAATCTTTGCAGACTTCTGGTTCCTGAGTTGCATCATTGATGTTAGGGTCTGAACAAAGATACCTGATCCAAGTTAAGGTCATTACGTTTCCATTCCATCCAATCCAGGCTAGGCTAGGCTGTCCATTGAATTATATTCACTCCATTTGAAGTTATTCGCGTGAATGTCCTTATTCACACCGTTGCCATATTACATAGCCTACACCATTTCAGTTTTATAATGCACCACCACACCTGAAAGGTGGTCACACAAAAATTATCAAAACCTATCGACACATTTGAGAGAAATCTTCTTTTAAAACTCCGACCCAATGTCATAACCGGTGACATTTTGCGCCCTCTCTTGAAGGGAAAGCATAATGCATAGGCCTGTCTGTCCTATGAATTGTATTACTAAGCCTGTCAAAGACGTGGTGCTTCATTACAAATAAAAGGAGGATACTCTTGCCCAGGACCAGCCTGTGAAGACGAGTCTTTATTTGATTAAGGACCCACCTTTATTTGAATAATCCCCTAGTAAGGTGTTTGAAGATCCAAGTAATAGTGTAGTCAACTAAATTCACTTCAGCTAAGTACAATGCTATTACTTTGATCTTTAACAAGAAGGTTAAACGTAACTCACCTTACTTGGTGATTAAACACACCAAGCGGTTACATATTGACGGCAATTATTCAAATAAAGTATTGCCTTCACAAACGACAGGTCCTGGGCAAGAGTATCCTACTATTATTTGTAATGTAACTTGTCTTCCACAACACACAGTGTATAACTTGAATGACATCTGATCAACTAAGATGTGGAAACATGGGTCACTAAACATCACATATAACATAGAGAGAGTTGAGCCTATACATATTAACGGCGTTACACATAAATTAGGCTAACGTTACAACAAACCAAACACAATTGTATTGACTGCCACTGGAGCTTACCACTTGTGATAATCAAAATATCATGAACCCAGCTAAGTGTTATATGCAGTTTCATATTAAATTCCTCTCTCAGTTTCACCCATGAGAGCATAGTATTATAGTACAGACATGGAATAATAACGATATAGAGGGATGCTAGTTAGATAGCTGTCTTAGTGCATTAGCAACTGTTTGCCAGTCAGTGTCGACCTGTTAGCCACAGCAGAATATATCAACAGTGAACAAGTAATCGACTATAAAAGGATATTGTCCAAGGCGTAGATTTTCGCAGCTATCGATGTCACTAACGCGGCTTCCTTGTAAATTCCAACATAGGGAGAAAGTAATCATCAAAACCCCAAACAAGGACCGCACAGGCAGCCTGACCCACGGAGGAGCCATGATGAAAATACGATTATTTGGCGTCACGTGACGATGCTTGTTCTTAAAGGCGCACAGCAAAAAAATTGAGGACAATTATTTTTCTTATATCCTTAAATGTTACCCAAAGCAGCCCCCCAAAAACAACGGACGAACTGCAAGTAGGTTCTATCTTTTCAGTCGTAGCTAAATGTGCCTGGCCGTGATACGTGAACTGATATCAATAGGTTAACGTTATCTTAACGTAGCATAGCCTGTATATTTTTAAGTCAGTTACATGGCGAGCAACTAGCTAGCCAATTTTGAAGGCAAGCAATCAATATGCATAGCCACAAGAACACAGGAGTCAATATAGCAGCCTTTGCCTCGGTATATGATGCAACACATTTTACTTTAGGTAAGTCTCTCGTGGCAAGCAGGTACCTGCTAAGTTATGTTACTAGTTACTCCCCCCGACTTTCATTGAAGTAACCTTAACATTAGTTTGTGATTGACATTAAACGTCATCATACACGAACCTATGCGTTTCACCTGTTGTGCTGAGTAGGTTGCTAACTTATCAGTTTGTCGCCAGCGTTACTGCTTTTGCTCAACTTAATGCAAAGTCCTTATAATGTCTCTGCTGTAATGTGAATGGTCTTTCTTGTGACAAACAATATAATTAATGGCAAATGAATGATCAAGTTAGCCAACGCTAGCGTTGTACTGCACCTGTTACTACATGTTCATCAAAAAGATAATGACACTTGTCTATTTTTTTTTGTTTCAAAGCGGGTTATTAACTTACTGCTCACTTTAATTCATGTGATTGATGCGTTCCCCCCGAACAGACTAAATGGCCTAAGTTTGATACACGTTTAGCTGGCATTGCTAGTTCGTCGTTCCCCGCCCTAACTTTACCCCTGGGATCTACAACACTTCCTGTTTAAGGTGAGGTGTGTTTTCAACTTCTGTCGGCCAGGTAAGGGTACCTAAAATAAGAATTTATGTATTCGATTGTAAGGGCACTAATCATGTCTTGTCATAACGATTTCCACAGCCTTGCTTTTTGAGTTAGATATAATGTCCTCCAATAGGTTTGTTTTTAAAGTTAGCCTATATAAAGTCTAATCTATCGGCTCTCACTGCCATACGACCGGGTGGCATTGCTATGAAAAAAAAAATAAGAAAATGCGGGCCTGTCTTTAAGTACTATACTGAGTAACAATACTGTTTACAACATTTTCGCGTTCTTAAATCACTGTCATGTTAAGACTTGACATGTTTTTAGACTTCTATGAATGTGCTAGTGTATGATTTACTCTCAGGTTACAACTAACTTCCTAGCTTACTCCTACTTGCTATATCATCTAAACTTTTGTTCCTTCTCTTTAGTTACAATAACATAATTCACGGATTGGAAGGAAAATGTTTGAAAATGTCCCTACAGGTAGGCTACACAATAGTATGTGTCAGTTATGTCACTGTATTTTTCGTAGAAACATCTCTGTGTATATTGCATTCAGGAATAGCCTAGTATGCATTACAGTTGTGCTTATAATCTGTCACGGTGTGTTTGTCTTTGTGTTGAATCTTGTATTTGTACTTCTTGTGGACTGAATGTGCACTTTCCATGTACCAAGTGTCATCAGTGGAGCGTCAGCAGGTGCTTCAAGCTCTTGAGCGGCTGCAGTTGAAACTGGTGCAGCAGGAGGAGTGGACCCACAGCGAGAGACTTGGGGCCCTAAGAGATGCTTTGCAGAGTCCCCTGCTTGGACACATCCTCACCCTGCAGCACTCTGTGAAGCAGCTCAAAGACCAGGTGTGTGTAACACAGCTAAGCCAAATGAAACACTACTGGAAGATTGTTGATATGAGAAAGTTTGTGCTTTGACATTTGGTTTACCTCTTAGCTAAACTTCCCCATTTAATACCCCCACCTACCATTAATGCCTTGTTTTCTCCCCTCTTTCCTTCTTTTCTTATTCTCTCATACTCATTGCCCTCCCTCTCTATGAAATCTGAATTATGGCAAATTAATGCTTAAACAATGAAGATGCCTCCTAGGATGTACACATTTTGATATTTCCAAATTGAGTTGCCTGACGGATCAATAGACTAATCAGGAGTTGTCAGCTATTTAGGATGATTTAAATATGCAGTCCACGATTCTGGAGAAAGGTTGTTGATATTTTAGCTCTATAGCCAATCAAAATACATCTCTCCCTTTCGTGCTCCTGAAGCAACGTGTTGATTGGCTGGATTTTTTTATGGCTCGGTCTGAGCCAGTAGGTATTTTCCCCATTTACAAATCTAGGACTGTACGAATATCACGGATATGACGAGTTATTTTCGCGCACACACTGAACAGACAGCTAGAGGACCATGAGGTGCAATTAGCTGAATTTGACAAACTGTGTATTGGATTACAATGAAAGACTGTACTTTTAAGGCCATGTACGCAGAGTGTGTGGACACAACACAAATTCCTTTAACAACCGCAATGTGCCCGTTGAATTATTAACTTTGATGACCATCATCTCACAAAAAGCTACATTTATGGTCCCCAAAATGGAGACTGCATGTATACAACAGACTGAATGTTAAATTAGCAGCAATTTCAACTGAGTGCAAGTACTTACTAGTAATTCAAATGACTACTGAGCATCTTTGGCGCTACAGTCCAGGGACATTGTCCCTCCAACCTAAAAGATCTATATAAATCTACCAAGAATACAAATAGCTTCTTTAGCCTTCAGAAATACTGTATACTTAACCATAAGTGTTCACAATGAAAATACTGATGTGATGGGAAAATACTTTATTTTCTAAAACAGAAAATAGTGATGACTTTCACAGGGATTGAATACTTTTGGAAGGCAGTGTACCTTTTTCTGTTGAATTTACGAATTACTTTTTAATGTAAATGCAAAATGCACATTTTTGAATTTGGTCTCACTTTGTACTACAGTACCCTTGTTACATTGTAAGAAGACCAGTAAGAACATTGTAGCACAGAATTAATTGTGGGGTATTTCTCCAAACGTTATTCGGTCATTCCAAGCCAAATCCCTAGAGGTGATCATATACCTGTAGTTAAGATATGGTCCACAGGCTAAATGTAAGAGCTTAATACCAAAAGTTAACAAAATGTTGGCAATTTGAATAACGGTACCCTCACACTTGCACACTTGGAGTTCCATTTTCTACTTTCTGTAGTGAACACCGCTGAGGATATCAGGATGGAACTTTGTACTGTGGCTTATTCCCTCCTGTAGTGGAAGTGTATTAGCTTCCTTTAGCAAAAACAGAGGAGTATTTCAGCTCATCAACTCCTTAGCTGAGTCATTGTTTTTGTCTTCACACAAAACATTTTAAATGAGATTAAAAGTTGATAGCTTTATTTCTATCTAAATGATGTGGTGAATTTGCCAGCAAATACATAAGTATTTGAAAATGAAATAGTATAAGTATCATGATTGGATGTTACAAGTATCACCTATATGTAATTATTGGTGTTTGTTTCCAAATTACAGTACAACAGTGTGTCCTCGTATCCGTAAGAGATGTTATAGTAGAAATAAGCTGACTACATTATGCATTGTATGTAGTTTAATATTAGCTATTAGAATATTTAAGTTTAAACCCTTGGTGATTAATGCAAGGATGAATGAAGAAGCTATATATATATTCCTATTGCTTCAGGGGAAATGCAGCTGACGCCTGGAAGTTAACGGTGATTTTTGCTGTGGTGAACTAATCGTAGCCAGTAATGTAGTCAGCCTGCCTGTTTATTGCACTTAAGAGAAATATTACACTTGCTGAAAACAGGTTTTACTCACAGAACATGTAACACATAAGAAGCTAGCATTAAACTGCCATACTGCTACTATAGCAAAGTTACACCACAAACTCAAGCCAGCAAGGCTAAAGGCAATCTTAGCCAAGTTAACTGTAGCATTGAGCTGTGAACAGGTGCCGGAGTATTCCCGTCAAAGGGTACTGACCTTTAATACACTGAATATAGAAATTATTGTTTTCAAACCTATGGGTAGATAAAAGGTTGTCCCACCGAAATGAAAAGCTTTTCTAAGGTTTCAACAAATACTGTGCAAGTGGCCAGATTTCCTGTAAAAATACACTTTTTACATTCCTTAAAATGTAAACAAGCATTTTTAATTTTGTATTACTTTAATAAAAATGGAAAACACAATCTTAATGGAGTCTAAACAAGCTGCCAAATAAGGTTTACTTCATAGATCCATGCGAACTGTCAGGAGCTTTCCAAGTGTTTCAACAAAAATAATACTCTGGCTTTTTCAAGTATTAGGAAATATACTATATCAAAGATGTCCAAAGTGATGCGTTAAAATGATAACTACAATTGTAGTTGTTGCTTGTAATAGCATCATCAATTAATACATACCTTACATTTGGTATATCCTAAATAACTGTGACATTTTCAAAATGAAGCACTTGCATTAAACGAAGAAAAAAAAGATGTGTCAAGATCGATTTTTGGATGATCTACCCAGGGGGAAAAGTGAAAAAATGGCGTGCTGTAAAAGCTTGGCCGGCAAAAATCAAAGATGCATACCTGTAGGATAAAAGAAAACATCTTGGTGGACAACCTTGCAATGAAGTTACTAGAAGATTAGGAAGTGTTTTGTGTTTTTTTGTCTGTTCACTGTATCATTTGGTCTGACCTACAAAGGCCTCTGTATATGAATGCTTGTTGTCAATACTAATATAATGACGTGCAGCAGGCTTTTCCCAGAATGAATAGCTCAGCAGTAATTTAGATGCATCATCTTAATCTTTTGCAACATGAAAATAATGGCGTCCCTCCACTGAACTAATATGATATTACCCTCTGTTCACCACTTCATATCCTGCTATAGATCATTGCTTGTCAGCTGACTCCTCTTTTTTAAGCTGTCTTAACAAGTCTGTTCTTGACATCAATCTGAAACAAAATCATAACAATGTTTTCTTTAGATTACACGAACATGCACACAAAAATTGCAATTGGCATTTGCATTCTGACTTTTACACATGGACCATTCCCACTATCGGTTACATTCAGTTCACATTGAATACAACAAGCAGCTGAAATATTTAAGCAGATTTGACACAGATGGAAACAGATGCTCAATTTCCTAACTCCACAGGGGAGGAACATTATATATTAGAGCAGAAGTAGGATGGGCTTCTGTAGAAAAGACTGTGGAGGCAGCCTGAATCACTAATGCTGTGACCTTGTCACCTCTGCGGTTGAAACTGAGTCACCTCGCCACAGCAAGGGAAATGTTCATTATGTACATTGGAAGATCAGAGTTTAGTGGAGAGTGAATTTTCTTCCATGTCAGTGGGCTTAATGGGTTGAAAAATACCCCCATGAAAGCAGAATGCTGGAGCTAGACATTGACCCACCCATGGATATTCATATTCAGCAGGAGTTTTTATTGATGCAAGCGACAAAAAAAATCTCTTCACAAGAAGCAATCCGCATACCAAATTAAGATAATAGCAATAACAGAACCTTGCCTTCATATTCTAAGTGCTTGGAAGGTCAATGAAGGCCAATGAATGCGTCAGTTGAAAATCTATTGTGTATGAAGCCTGTGGTGAAAGCTTTTTTTTTGTGCTTGTGTTTGGATCTATCAAGCCCTAATATCTACTGTCTTGTTTGAGTAACTGCCTTGTTTGAGATATATTGATGGAATGGCTTGGAACTTGCTCTGTCAGCCTAGGCTAAATAAGCTGGAGACAAATAAGTTTCCACGATCTGAGTCTAAAGGTCGTTAATACATTACCTGTTTAGGACCAGCAGGAGCTGTGAGGGAATGTATTGATCCCCTCCCCCTCCCCCTGTTCCTCTTCCTCTTGTTCCTGTGGAGATGACTGTGGTATTATAACAAGCCCTACAGCTATTACTCCGCACTCTGAGTGTGTAGTGTAAAGTGTACCCTTGAGAAGGCAAGCATGTTGGAGAGTGGACAGCAAGCTCACCAAAGGCTTTTCTAGTCCTCTCTTCCATAGCATCATGCTGCTTAGTCGTGGAAAGTATGGAAACAAGTTATATGCATTATGTCATTAGAAAACATTTAGCAATTATTTTGTGTTTGTTGTCATTGATCTGTTTGTAAATGATAAGGTCATGGGTATGTTACCTGTACATCTGTTTTGTTTTAACAGCAAAACGATGCAGTGAATACCAAAAAGTCTATCACAAATTTGAAATGACTCCATGCAGTAGAAAACATGTAAACAACTTGTGTTGTGGAAGGCATTTAAAATCGCAAAATTAAAATCAGACTTTTGAAAACTTGGGATCAGATTTACTGGAAGGGGGGAAAATTATTGACAAATGAATGACCAGGCTAAGCGTACCCATTAAGCCTGCCTCTATACAACTTCAGGTATTTGACCTGTATATGTAGTTATGTTGATTTTATTGAATACAATAGGAGTAACATCTCAGTAAATATTGAATGTGTCCTATACAGTATACACATCTACCAAACTGTTGATGTGAATGCATTGGTCAGATGATGTCAGTGTTTTCTTTCCCATACACTATCCCATACTTGAAACAAATTCAGTTTTATCAGTAAAATAAAATAACATAACATGTATTAAAAAATGCATCTGGAGGCTGTTCAATACTTGACAGTGTCCTGAATACTGAAGGTAATGCTTTGACCGCTGTGTGATTTGTTGGATAGCTGAGGAATGACTGTACATGTACATGAAGTATTTCACCATGTTCATAAATCATAGCATTAATCTCTTAATTATCTTATTGTATTGGGGAAGTATGGTTACTTTCCCAATGGAGGGCTGTAATTCATTAAGTGTGAGGATAATGGCGGGTCACAAAATCCATTTAATATCATGAGGAAAAATATTGTGCAAAATTTCCAAAATACATGGAAGTGGAAAAGAGCTACTGTAGCAGTATATGTGCTCCAAATCCAGTGAGAATTCTATGGAGAATGAAAAGTTTGTATATTGTCCACACTGATTGTGGAGGCCTGTTAGTTAGCTAGCTATTGCACTGTTTCTATTATTTAGCTAGCTAATTGGGCAAAAACAATCTCTAGATTGTTATATGTACTATCGTTCAAATGTTTGGAATCACCCAGGAAGACCCATATATTTATACGGGTTATATATCACATAAGGTGTAAAATTAATAGAATTTTCAGTCAAGATGCTGACAATGTTAAAATGATGATGCCTTTTTGAAATACATTTTGTGCTTGAAGCTTTGATTTCATCAAGGAATCCTGTTGGAAGCAGTAACAAACTTGCAGCATTACCGCTTGATTGCACCTTGCCTATTACAGAGACAGGTACATGAGGATTACAGGAGGATCACTTAAAAGACTTTACTATGTTATATAATTACGATTGCATAATCTCAATGACCTTTAACTTTATGATGCTTAAGTGTCCTCAACTTCATTTGAAATTGTTTTGATGACAGAGAAGTGACTATCATACAACATGTCAATGTTTAAAGCCAGATGTTTTTGAGGTTATTGATTATGTTATTTATGTATTTGTTGTTAATATATGTACAGTACACTGAGCACTATTCACAAATCCATTTCTCTGTTCATCTCTGTTGGCCAGTTGAATCGTGTGCCCCCGGATGCCTGCAGTGAATTCAGCTTTTCCCGTAAAGGCCAGCTCATCTTCAGTGCCAGTGTTCCCCCGAGCTGTGGGAGTTCTGTCAGGTCTAATGGCACAGGCTTATCATCCTCGGCCAGTGTGCATTCTTCTAAACAGCTACAGATGTGGCTCCAGGTAGCTGCTAAGGTAGTGAGGAAGTTTCTCTTTTTCCACCCTTTATCTTTTCATAATCTCGTCAGTTTTTTTTAAAGCAGTACCAATACCAACACTGAATATCCTAATACCTATAGCTACAATTGGTTGATGACACAAAAAAATCTCAGCAAGATTACTATAAAGTCTCTACTTTGATAGCCTAAGACTATGCCTCTTGCATTTTTCATTGTTCAAACATGGTCAATTGTGTGTTAAGAGATGGCCTGTTTCTCCACAGGGAAGGAAGACTGAGCATGTCAGCCTACCGAAGCCACTGTCTGGAGGTCTGGGCTTCAGTGTGGTGGGTCTGAGACCCGAGGGAGTAGGCAGCCATGGCGTCTTCATCAGACACATACAACCAGGAAGCATTGCTGACAGGTCACTCATGCCACTATAACATTGCTAGTCTTGGTATTGAATGAATTCAGTTTGTGAGATAACCCTTTTTGTGGTTCTACCATATTTTGGTCCTGATCAACCTAGTATTAGACCGAATTATTATGGACTCCCACAGCAGCTGTGCGTCACTGTTAATCGAGCAATAAAGACAATAAGAGTTCACAATTGCAGGAGACCTTTCATCTTACACACTCTGTAACTAGCAAAGGTCAAGGAACTACCCATACCTGCAGAGTAAGTAACACTGAACAGAGAGGACCATAAAGATCATTAACCCACTCAGGCTGTCTGTGCTTTACCCCCTAGGAGTGGCAGACTCCACGAGAATGACCAGATTCTGGCCATTAATGGAATGCCTCTGGATGAAAATGTGACTCAACAGCAGGCCCTTAGTCTACTGCAGCAGGAGAAGGAGCACGTTGAGCTTATTGTGGCAAGGGACAAGGATTCTGCACTTGAATCCTTTAATACGGTAATCCGCCTAAATAACCCAAATCTGCACTGGATATCATCCATGTTTGTTGGAAACCCTGCTCCATCCTGGAATGGTCAGTGAGACTCATACTCTGTAGCAGCCTAAGCAGAGCTATTGCCAAGTCCAGTAATGTGAGAGGGTTGATCATCTTATTTTCTTTGAGAAAGTGTTGTCCACCTTTATCCTCCGGTTTCTAAAAATTAACTTACTTGGGGAATCAATTACCTCAGTACTGCCATCTTTGTAGGTCTCGCACTCTTAGTTCGTTTTTGATTTCTCAAGTTTCTCACTTGCCCGCCTGTTTTTAGTCATGGGGTCTATTTTCTCTACTTGTTTTATCTTGGCTCATTTATTGGTTTTGTTTAAAACATCAGCATTTGCAACTAGAGCAATTCAGTAGCAGCTGCAAAATCAGCAGCAGCGTCCTAGCAGCAGATGTAGTCCACAAAGCCCAATCATACCACCATAGAATAATCATGAATCCAACTGAACAATATATTCAATATAGTTTTCAGACTGAACTTAAAGTGCATAACTTCTGATAAAAATTGACCCAATTGCTTATCTCCGACCATGCGTGTGATTTCAAATCTGTATGTACAGTATGTATTATAGTTTAGAACTTTATATTCTACTGATTTTTTTAGTTTATAACATTTTTAAGGTTAAAAGCATAAATGCACCTGCTAGTTAGCATGGTAACCCGCTAGCTGCCGCACAACCTTTTGTAATACCACTTTGGATCTCAAGAGGTGATATTGAATCAAAAACAGCCAGCATGTTTGGCTATCCTGTAGTTTGTGGCAAGCCGGTCAGTTAATGTTTATGGTTAGCCTGTCAGCTAGTTCAAAAGCTTGGATGCTTAAATTAAGTCTGTCAGTTTACCTCAACTAAGTTAATGTAACATTCAAGCAACATTCAATTGATTTTGATGTAGACATTAATGGTCGCCCAAATATCTTTCAGTTGTATAAATTAAGCCTTTAGCCTCCGCCATCTTGGC
Organism: Sprattus sprattus; assembly: GCF_963457725.1. Taxonomy (NCBI): domain Eukaryota; kingdom Metazoa; phylum Chordata; class Actinopteri; order Clupeiformes; family Clupeidae; genus Sprattus; species Sprattus sprattus. The sequence continues at coordinate 54,142,014 of NC_137921.1, read as the reverse complement.
GAGAGAGGAGCTAGGGGTGGACAAACCTGATGATGTGCTGCCACCAATTTATTTTTAATTTCTTGGTCTTTAGTGCTCTAAGCTCAGAATGAATGTACTCATTCAATGGCAGGGCAATATCCAACTTTTTGACCCATATTTTTTAATAGAAGTTGCCCGTTTATTTGACTAGCAGTTATAAGAGGGTTGCAGTTATTGGTCTGCTATTATTGGATGTTTAACTGTATAATGCTTTTGACGTAGTACATGCAAGACTGGGTTGCACTGCCTTTATCAGCCTGTCGGTGATTAATTGGTCCATGCCTAAATTCCCATCTGCACTGATAATACGTCCTGCATCCTCAGGCAATTTGCCCCATAATAGTTGATATTAATCTTCTTGTGAACCTCTAAATGGTGTGCTTGCTGAATCAACGGCCCTTTCAAAGGAATGTAGCCTGATAGCCAACAACAGAACCAGCCAGAGCTGTCCACAGCTGGTCCATTTTCAGGTGTGAACAGTGACTTTAGAGCTGGTTGAGCTTGAAGTATCCACACAAACCCTCTGAGTAGAGGCTCCAGTACTGCAGCTGCATGCTTATCTGAAATGGGCCTTTTCTTTGGCCTTGCACTGCTTTAGATGTTTCATTAGATGGCAGAGAAAAACCAGTGAAGAACACTCGCATCAGATAAGGCTCAGGTAATAAGAAGGAAAGGAATCTTGGGTTGTTAATAAGAACCCAAGAAGACCTGCACGATTAGGTGTGTGTGCTGGAGTGTGTATGAGAAGTGAGTGAGTCAGACATAGAAGCAGGACTGTGTGTGTGTGTGTCTGTGTCTCTGTGTCTCTCTGTGTGTTTGGGTTTGTGTGTTTTTAGTGCATGCTTGTGTGTAGTGGTGGCTTAAGCAGGTATTAAAGCCCTCATGCGGCTGATGTCCATCATTTGGTCATACTGCAGACATTACCTTCACTTATAAGAAGAACTTACAACGCTGAGCAGTTCCTTTCTAAGTGGAAAAATGTAGTGTCTGAGCCCTCCAGTTTTCCACCGTTTTTGTCATTCATAAACTCCCATGTTCCTGCCATGTGCCTGTAAATGTCTTTGTTTTATTCCTTGATGTGTCTCAATGTGAAAGAGTATGTCAAGAGTACATATTTTGAAATGTTTTTCAGTGTCAGAAGTTTTGTTCATCATGAAAAATATTAGTTGTTCCAGCCATGATATGATATTGCAGGCCATAAAGGTATGTATATTTATATGTTTTATATGTTAGACCATTAACCCCCCCCGTCTGTCTCTGCAGGAACAGTGGGGTCATGTGGAGGAGATTGAGTTGGTAAATGATGGCTCAGGGTTGGGCTTCGGCATTGTTGGGGGCAAAGCCACAGGTGTAGTCGTGAGGACGCTGCTTCCCAATAGTGTGGCCCACAAGGTTTGTGCTCTTTTTTCTGCATTCACCCACCTTTCATCGTGACATACACAGATCAAGATGTTCAATTTATTGTGCTTTTGGTTGGAGACTTCCCGCAGTGGCCAAACCTCTCCATGTCACATGCACGTAATCTTACCAAAACAATCTAGACTATATCAGGGTGCACCACAACTACCATACCGATGCGTAAAACTACCTATAATGGATTAAGACACCCGAGACCCGAGACAACACCACATACACCTCAAGATACACAACAAAGACCATACACACAGTACATGTGTACAGTTCCATGTAGTCCATTACTCCCCAAGCCTGTGTATTTTACAGTTTTTCTCCATTGCTTTGGGTAATTTCACGAAGCAGAAATGACATTCTCGAAAACAACACGTGCAAACCTTCAAACCACTGGGCACTTGTTCACGACAGATTGGAATTTCTCATTCCTTTAATCACATTGCAATTGTATTTGCACACCTTGTAAATGACAAGTACAATTGCCTACAGTTTGCACACATTTCAAATGATGTAGTACATCTTTGAAAATGGTTAGGTTCAATTGCCTTCCGTAAGCCCAATTACCAATTGAATATATCTTGCTGGTCAAAACTGACTGTTGTTTCTCAGTCAAGTCGCTGTTCTCTGCAAAACATGTTGGCATAATTTCCTTGTGTACATCATCACCTGCAAAATAGTTCACTCCACTGTCAAAATCTTTCAGGCACATAATACCATGAAAAACATCAAGCTATATACTGTAATATGGATCTCTTAGATCATCAGCTTATAGGTCAACACATCGAATTTGCCCAAATTGAGTAATAGGGCACACAATTAAGAAAAAAACAACGGTGGGCTTGTTCATAGCTAATTTATATAATTTCTTTAATGTACTAATATAACGACTATCATGGATTTTTTTTTTAGCAACCTTCATTTTGGCTCTGCGTATGGGGAGCGGCGGCCCCTCCGGATCAGAGCCCCCCCACGTAGAAAATCCCAATTTAACCCCTGACGACAACCATTATTGAGAGACTTTTCTCTCACCACCATGACCAAATACCAGATCCAACAGGGATCTTCAGCGACACTCCTGTCCTGACCCACTGATTATCGGAGCTCTAAGTATAACCTGTAACATTCCAACAGCAGTGCGATGGACTCATCCCTCCTTTCTCTAAGTAAACCCCAGTAAGTACCTGAAGATATTAGCCCTCCAACACTTTAGCCCACAAAACCAGACCACCCCCAAACATCATTCAAGGAAATAACATGAGTGAATCCAGTTATTCTTTAGCCTGACGATGTCATACTCATAATTCTAGTCAGAATATGAGTCTGAGTCTGCTCCATTGAGCTGTGATTATGGGGCGTGTTTCAACGAACCAGGAAAGAAAATGCCTCTTCGCTCAATTGGATACCTAGAACTAATCAGAGCAACGTAATATGACCATCTGATACATTAAACTTTTGCCGAATCCCGTAGGAAGTACGGCAAAAACATCTTTTCGATCGGCAAATGCCTTAATCGCGTTTCTCTGTTCCTCTTTCAAAATGAATGCGCCGTCAATATCTGCACTAACAGGCTCACGAGATGCCGCCATCTTTGTTGGATTTCGAATCTACCACTTGATCATCTGTCCATCATCGTATAAAGCCTGGCACTTTGATTGGCTGTACTGTTTTCTACCAGGAAAAAATTCTCCCAAACGGTCGAAGAGCCAGACCGAACTTCCCAAAATTGTTTTGTGGGCGGGGTTCAGGCTGGTATCCAGGCTAGTTCTTCTTATGAGGAGGTGTATGCATTCCTCCTTAATTGAAAAAGGAACTCAAAGAAAGGTAACAGATTTCACTAGCCTTTTATAGGCAGTAGAATTAATTGATCATGTATTGTGACATTATTTGGTAAGGGTCTTTTATTCTTTATTTGTTCACGGAATAATCTCAGACATCATATTACTCCTGGAAATGATGGCTCAGGGCAGGCTACTTTAAAAAGCACTCAGTGTGAGGTCATTACAGTAAACAAAAAAGAAGACTGGACGTTAAAGGACGAGACACCAAGGTAGTAAGACGGCTGTCTTACTTTTAAAAGTTTTTGAACAGGGCCCTGGTGGTCTAGTGATGAGAACATTAGAATGGGCACATGCAAATTGAACGTTTGTGTCCTTTGTGTTGCACGATTGGTAAACCCCTCAAGAAGAGCAAATGGTACTTCTCTCTTCTGCTAGATCAACAGAATTGGGCATTTCATTGTCATATTGGCAATTGACTGAAATATTTTATGCACGAAATTTATATTAACTAAATAACCTTCAAGGATTTAACCTTCAATTTTCTAACTAGATGTCATTTTGTAAAACAATTCTTTTTTTTTTTAATTTATTTTACTTTAAGTGTACCACAAGCAATTATTAACTAAGCAGACCTATTACCTTACTATATCATCTTCTTTTTCATTCCGCAAATCAATAAAAAAAAATAGACAGTGTGTGTGCAACCTTGAAATCAAACACTACAAGAGCAACCACCAAGAATGACAAAACAACCTTCTGGCACTAGACTCCTATTCCATTGAAATAAAAATGAATTGAATTAAAATGTTGACTGAAACATAAGTATTAAATTAAATGCTGATTGATATCAGTAGGGAGTTTTTTTCGCTGGCACTTTCTTGCAGTGTAATGTGTCATAGGCTGGCATAAGCTAACTAACTAAGCAAAGTTGCTTGTTTTTTATTGTATTGAATTTTCGTGAAACTTTACTTTTTAAAGCCGTTACAGGTGCAGTCCAATATTCTAATCCAATACACTTTTTGTTAAATGAATCACATTGCTCCTCATGTCATGTAGTTCTCCCTCGTGGTCATACCCAGGCTTAATGGGACAGTGGTCAGACCGAGCCACACACCACTGACACATTGGTTCAGGAGTATAGAAAATGAATTACCAGTTGAGCTCTTATCAACAACGTGTTGCAAAAAGCATCATTGTGGTAAATCTCTACAGCTGTACGATCAAAAGAGAGCAAGCAATATTTAACTTTACTTTTTAGGGATGGAGAAAGCACATTTTAAATCAGTTGTTTTTAAGGGACCTGAATTCAAAACACTGCTCTGTGTATAAACCACCCCTGCCCTTCCTCTCAGTCTCCACATCATAGTTTCTGTCCCTCCTGTTCACTGACACAAAACCCTCCTTGTTCAAAGGCCAGAGCTCTACATTTCATACATCACTGAATCTCATGCTCCAAAAAGCTGTTCAAATCAGCCCTTTGTTGTTGCTGGTACTAAATTGGTCACATTAAGCCACCAGAAGCCCATAGCGAATGCATAAGTGGAATACAATGCCTTGCAGAAGTATTGAACCCCTTCTGAAAATCATTACCATTTTCTCAATTACAAAAAATACTTTCCCCAATTGTTCAATCTCCTACAAAAAAACCTACTGCACAGACCCAATCTCTCATTCTTCACCTCTTCCTCTTCACTTGCTGCGTTCCTTGAAAGTCTTATCTGTTTAGTGCTGCATGTTTTTGGAAGCTTCAACTTAACTGTCTATAGAATGAGCTACCACTCGTTCACCAGGCATCAAATTCACTCAATTGGATTGTTGGGACAATTGTTGGATTGTTGTATTAAATACACCAGAAAATGTGTTTTAAACATTTGTTGAACACATATTTCTGATTCAAGAATATTTTTTTTGCCAGCCGGTAGGCTTGGCCATGGTTGTGCAGTGCCCACGGCAACCATAGAAGCTGCACCAGTTTCCCCCGGCATTATATGCATGTATCATCCATTCAGACTTGTGAATCCACCAGAGGGCACCTGAGCATCGTTGCAGCCTCTCTTGGCTGACTACACATAGTGGCAGGCTTGCACAGCACCTCAGTGGATGTTGAGAACAGTCAACTTCAGTTTGCTTGCAGGCCACCCCGTACAGGGCTAATTCACTCCATAGCACCGGGGAAATCAGCCCTTGTTCTAAGGGACGAGACCACATCTTTCCAGAACAAGAGTCATTTGTGTGATCGTCAAACGTGAAAGGAAGCGCGGAGGGCTTGTTCAGTCGGTATTTCTTAGTTCCAAAAAATGGGGGCAGAATCCTCCCTACTTTGGAGTCAAGGGCACTTATCACATATCTTAGGTGTAACACTTTCAGAATAATGACACAGAAAAAAGGTATAGCCTACTTACACCATTGCACCTCGCTGGCTTTGATATAAAGGTCCACTAAAGATGCAATGTTTTGTTTACATTTGTGCATTAATCATACTATGAGTGTCTATGAGGGCCATTAAACATGTCCTTATCATATAATTTTGCTTCGTGAGATGGGAATTTTAATTTAGATTCTCCTCTTACCTGTTTAAGCAATGTATGTTCACAAGACTGACATACCAGATATCAGAGAGGCAGTTGGTTCACTCATGGAAATGTAGGCTAAATGAGCTGTAACCATGTCTATTGGGTGCTTCTGCCAGTGGCCCCACCAACTTCCTATTTCTATCCAAATGCAGATACAGATGATTTAATATCAAACCGATACAGATTGTAAGCCCGCTGCACACCCCTAGTTTATATGCCTTGTCCATATGCTGGATCTGGTCCAGTGCTTATGCTAGCCATTTTGTGGTATAGGTATATTATACAAATAAAATTCGCAATGATGTTACCCTAAATAATCGCCATAGTGAGCAGCAGAGAAATGTTTTTGCATCTGATGCAGCTTACCTGAGGTTTAGGTTTTGAGGATGTTAAAGGTTTGTGATTTCTGTGTTGAGAACAATTAACCGCACAACAGCTAGGAAAGAAACCATTGGTTGTTGAAGTGAGGAAATATATTCTGACTGCAGCTGACCAGTGTAGATGGACTTGATTTCTCTGTATACGTAAAGTAACTCAGTCAGTCTATTTTTGTCTTTTCTTTTGACTGTTTTCTCTCATTCCGTTGTGTCTGGTTTTGTCTTTCTCTCTGGTAGGATGGACGCTTGCGCACTGGGGATAACATTCTGTGCATTGGAGACACCTCCACACAGGGTCTGGCTAGTGATCAGGTGGTTCGAGTTTTGCAAGAGTGTGGCAGTCATGTGCGTATGCTCATCGCTCGTGAACCTCTAAGGCTGCCTCACCAGGCTCCCCCTCCACCCCCAACCCCTGTCACGGCACCTGTTGCAGCCTTACCCCCACCTGTACCTCTACGAAGGACCAGCAGAGCCAGCCAAGCCAGCCAAGCTGTACGTGGTGGGAGAAACTACACACCTACAACACAGGAGATGTGTGGGGACAGGGAAATCTTTTTTCTGCTTTAATATGATTTTTGTAGTGCCTCCTACACCCATGAAAAGAAAGAAGTCTTCAATTGGTTGCAATCTGCAGCCTTACCGCTAGATGCCACTAAATCCTACATGCTCACACTTTAAAAAGGAAATTAGGCAAAACATTATATTTTAACTGGGGGTGTAGACTTTTTTGTATTCACTGTAAATATATCCTTGTAGCACACCTGGTTGAGCAAGGTTTGAATACACTTGGGCAACATTTGACTGTGCCATCAACTTCTCCAGATGTTTTAATATTGGTACCAGTTGGTGTAGTTGTTGTTGCATGATGCATTAAATAAGCCATTTAACAAAATATTACTAAATCTAAATGCATAATCAAATAACATTGTATTGATTTAATGAGTCTACAATGCAACTGTTTTCCAAAAAGACAAAATTGAACACAATTTCATTTAAATAAAATAAAATTAGATTATATAAGATTAAGGGCACTAAAAAGGCTTGGTGTGACTGGGGGGTCAGCCCTTGGGCTCTGTAAAGAACTTTAACTGGTGCTATAACTGAAATTGAATTGTTTTTAATTAAATTGTGTCTGCTGCTTTGTTATTTTCTGCAGCCCAACTTGGAGGGCTATGAGATCCATGAAGTTCCTCTGAAGAAGAAGGACGGTCAGAGTCTTGGAATCTCCATCATAGGGCGCAATACCTTAAGCAGTGAAGGTAATATGCATATTATGTAATACATCAATTTTATGGGGTTCAATTCTAGGCTGGTTTTGTAAGCCCTTACATGCAAACACTGTGTAGTTGGTAGGTATAACAACCAATTTCAACTGCTATGCTGATGACACCCAGCTGTATCTGACAAAACAAGTGAACTCCGTGAGACGCTACACTGCAGGATTGTTCAACTGATGTGAAATTGTATCTCACAATTTATAGCTGAACAAAAAGCAAATTTAGCTGTTTGGCCCAAACAAACTATGCCATCCCTCGCTGTCTTTCCATATTTCTCCTTTCATATATAAAATCGAGTTATGCTTGTCTCTGAACATGAGCTTCACAAATCATTCCAAGGAAGAATCCTTTGAGGGTCCATAAAATAAGATCCACACTGTCTTTTGAAGTTGTAGGAGACATATACGTTGTTTTCTAAGCGTTTGAATGTGGAGTTTGTGTTATGTAATAAAATGTTGTTGGCGACATACTTAATAGACATTGGACGGTGTAATTTAATCCAAAACGTTACCAATGGAATCTGTATCCGTCAAAACGTATAAAAGTTACGCATCAATCAAATAGTGTGGTCCATATTGGACTTCATGGCCAATACCTTGTGATGTAAATGTTCAAACTAAATGAAACATGATCTACTCAATCTCTAAGACATTCTTTGGATACACACAAACGACTTACAAAATAATATACAACCGTGATAATACGGTCACATTAAAACAAAAGCAATTATAATAATAACTATATTTTTCCTGTTTCTATGGGGTAGGCTTATATTAAATCATGGTGAAATCATGGATGTGACCTTGGAAATGTATCTTCAAGCAACTCCTGTGACACCACCACATGTCCTGATGTTGAAAATAATACAACAGCTGATGCCCCTGATTCTTTCTGTCTGTCTGTCTGTCTGTCTGTCTGTCTGTCTGTCTGTCTGTCTGTCTGTCTGTCTGTCTGTCTGTCTGTCTGTCTGTCTGTCTGTCCCGTTTATCCGTTTTCACTTTCTCCTGTCCCTCTACCAGGTGCTGTAGGGGTGTATGTGAAGCATGTGGTTCCGGGAAGTGCTGCAGATCAGAGTGGGAACATTTTTGTCCAGGACAGGCTAATAGCGGTGGGTGACCAGTCACTTTTAACGACCGCCTTAATTAACCCTGTGGGTATATATGTGTGTTCCTGTGTTTGTACATGTAAGCAAGCCACAAAGACACTGTCAGACAATCCACATTGAGATACAAGGGAACTGCGTCTGTCTTGTGTCAGTATAACAACATCAGTATGAACATAAATTGCTTAACTCGTAATTTACTAATTTCAGAGGTTTTCAGTAAAGTTGTCATCATATATAAACAATTATTTAGTATAACCAGGACAAATTTTCTATTCCTCACTGTTGTCACCATCAAATCCCATCAGCGACGTCCGTATGTATGAAATAATAAAGCGAATTTGTATGTAAACCGATCCTGGAGGCTTCTTTTATATGCGAATACGAATACACATTCCCCTATCACCAATGGATTGTACCTGCAACTGTTCCAGCCCCTTAATTAGCTCAATTAGAAAAGTGTTTCCACTGTAAGAGACTGAGAGATAAAGGTGGTTTGACAGACGTAGTTGAATGCAGGCCGTTTTAACCACTGTAAATTAGTCCGCGCTCTTTGGAGGTTACCAACTTGTAGCCACTTTGGAATATAGTAAAGAAACAAAAACAAAACTTCTGACAGCGCGGTTTATCCGGTTCCGCAGCGATCTTATCCCATCCTCCTCTGTCCACTGTGCCCCCACAGCTCGACGGAGTGAACTTGCAGGGGTTCAACAACCAGGAAGTTTTGGATGTGATGAAGCAGACTGGCCAGACAGTTACCCTCACGCTTGTACGCAGGATTGCTTCATCCAAGCGTGTGCCTATGGAGAAATCCCTGGACAAGGGTGAGTGACTTATCTCATCGCTGGAGTCTCATTTCTGTCCGCAAGAGTGTACTCCTGCTGCAGTGTGATATTTAGGTGGAAAGGTTATTTTTTATAAGCAGGTAAACAATTCCCAAAAATTTTTGGAATATTTATCATGAAACTAAAATTATTTATAAATAGGATATGGAGAGAATCACACTTGGTTGCTCACTGCCGAACTGTGTAATTCATGTGGCCTTGACTTGTGTGAAATACTTTTTATATATACAGTCATGGACAAAAATATTGGCACCCCTGCACTTCTGTCAGATACCAATTCTCCCAGAAAAATTTTGCAATTACAAATGCTTTGGTATTCACATATTGATTTCTATTGTTTGCATTGGAACAACACAAAAAAAGCAGAGAAGAAAAGCCAAATCTGACAATATTCCACACAAATTCAATCATGTAATGCTCCTTTAATCTTTATTTAAACTCACCTGTGGCAAGCTACAGATGCTGGTAATATAGAAATCACATTTGCAACCAGTTAAAATGGAGCAAAGTTGACTCAACCTTTGTGTTGTGTGTCTGTGTATACCTCACTGAGCATGGAGAAAAGAAAGAAGAGCAAAGAATTGTCGGAGGATTTGAGAACCAAAATTGTAGGAAAGCATGAACAATCGCAAGGCTACAGGTCCATCTCCAGAGATTTAAATGCTCCTGTGTCCACTGTGAGCAGTGTCATCAAGAAGTTTACAGCCCATGGCATTTGTCACTTACCTCCCTGGAAGTGGAAGGAAGAAAAAAATGATGACATAATGCAACAAAAGATTGTTTGAATGGTGGATAAAAAACCTAGAACAACTTCCAAATAAATTAAAGCTACCCTGCAGACACAGGGTACAACGGTGTCAGCTCGCACTATACGTCGCCTTTTGAATGAAATGAGATGCTATTGTAGAGATCCAGGAGGTCCCCACTGCTGACACAGAGACATAAAAAAGCCAGACTGGAGTTTGCCTAAACTTGGCTGGAGAAGCCTAAATAATTCTGGGAGAACGTCCTGTGGACAGATGAGACTGAAGTAGAGCTTTTTGGTTAAGCAGTTTACAGACAATGAAATGCCTTCAAAGAAAAGAACACGGGCCCTACAGGCAAATATGTTGGAGCTGGACCAGTGTTTTGGGGTTGCTTTGCTGCTTCTGGAACCCAATACCTTGACTGTGTGCATGGCATCAGGAAATCTGAGGACTACCAAATCATTTTTGGGCGCAATGTAGGGCCCAGTGTCAGAAAGCTGGGTCTCCGTCAGAAGTCATGGGTCAAGCACACTTCAAAAAGCACCCAGAAATGGTTAAGTCAAAGCACTGGAGAGTTCTGAAGTGTCCAAGATAAGTCAATATCTTAATCCCATGGCACAACTGTGAGATGATCTCAAATCAGTAGTTGGGAGAAGGCACCCTTCAAATGTGAGAGACCTGGAGCAGTTGGCAAAAGAAGAGTGGTCCAAAATTCCAGTAGAGAGGTGTAAGACACCTCATTCATGGTTACCGGAAGCAATTCATTTCAGATATTTTTATTTCTTTATTTTTAAGGGTGTTCTACCCATTATTAAGTTGAGGGTGCCAATCATTTTGTCCACTCCATTATTTGAGTTTTGTGTGAAATAAAGTCAGATTTGACATTATTTCTCAGATTGTTTGCGTTTTTCCAATGTAAACTAAATAAATAAACATGAATACAAAAGCATTTGAAATTGCAACAATTTTCTGGGAGTAGTGGTGCATTATCTAACAGAAGTGCAGGGGTGCCAATATTTTTGTCCATGACTGTATGTATAATTTTTTATTTGCTCATCTGAAATGCATTTGGTAAGCTTGTACAACGAGCTTATTTGTATTTTGTTGCAATCAAACATGCCTTAATGGGCCTGTTGACATCAGGCTTTAAGCTTCCTCAAATTAGTTTTATTGACTGGACCATCATTATATGGTAACAGCAGAGGAAAATGGCCAGTTATAACTTAATTTGATCAAATATTAAATTCTCTTTTTCCAAAGTAAGAGAGAAGGATAGTTTGAGTATTTTCCAATTTTTTCCTTCAGTTCTACAGTGTATTGTAAATATTTCATTATTTATTAACAAACAACCTGGGGGTTGCTTTGGAACTTTGGATGTCAAAACTAATTTTGGGTGCTTTAGTCTTTAGATTTCAGTTTGAGGTTCTAATATGTTTTAAATGTATTTTGTTCTGAGTATGTAAGGTTGGTAAGGCTTATATTCTCAGATGTTTCCTGTGTGTGTGTGTGTGTGTGTGTGTGTGTGTGTGTGTGTGTGTAGTCTCTAGACAGTCTTCTCTGATGTCGCTGAAGAGGTCATCAGAGGTCAGAGATCGAACTGACATTCAGAAAGCTGTCGTCACCAACATTGCTTCAGAGCAACAAGCACTAATCAAAAGTGAGTTCCTATCACCTCACTAAATCCTCTAGTCTAATAATACAGTTTACATAAGTGTTTCCTGGTGATAGGAGAGCAGACAGACCATAGTGGTCAGGGCACAAAAGGTTGAGTATTTCACTTCTAAATCTGTGTGAGTGACCAGATTCCCCAGGGTGAATACCCAATTCAAGTACACACAATGGTAAACTTTTGCTAGGTTATAAACTGAGTGAAACCTCGTTTGTTTCATAACTGAATGCAAATTCATCTGATCTGCTTAAACAATCTTTCACTTGGACTAAGTGCTTGTAAATCTTATGGTGGCTCGTTGCCTCAAATCTTTGCTAGCTAACTAACTGTTAAATCAGAAACTCTGGTCAGAAGGGGTCAATCATGTTAAGTCAATCAATAAAGTTTTTTTCTGGTATAGTCTTCTGGTAATCATGTGGCCTCCTCTTGTGAAAAGACTTTGGCCGAATCTCGATTCTTCCCCTTGCCCCCTTTTGCTTTGTCTTTGTCTTTGTCTTAACCCTAGCACTTGCAAGCGTAAGGGCCAAGGGCTGAAAACTTTCCCCTATGAAATGAGACGCCACTCAGTTTCGGGTACGTCACTTGGCGTCCCTGGATAATACAGGATGGTACATGTAAAGCACAGGTCGATGTCTTCAAACAAGTGCTGTCATTCACAGATATCAAACGGAATTCGCGGATAAGTTATCTGTAGACATGCGTGACTGTATGAGCTATGAAACTAGTGATTTAAAAAAAGTTTCAATTATGGTTGCAAATATACACGACTGTATAGAGCACAAAACTAGACTGTCGTAATTGTTTTGTGGACGGTACATGTAAAGCACGGATCGATGTCTCCAAAGCAAGTGCTGTCATTCACAGATATCAAACGTAATTAGTGGATAATAAAGTTATCTGTACACATGCATGGAGTCAGGCTAGTCCTAGCAAGCTACCATATAACCCAATGAAGTGGTGGCATACGCGCTAGCTGTTACCTAAAACTACCGTTTGAAAGCTTCAGTTAAGACCTACAAGATCCATCGTTCGTGTCTTTCATTTCAGATCAAACCGAGTCATTATAAACATATAAAAAGTTGTGTAGATAGCTTTATTCATGTAAAATATTCCTCGCTTCAAGCAGCCATTATTTTTTGAAAATTCCCGAGCCGGGTTCGCTGTGTGCTCTGGGATAGCCCTTGGAGGAGCAAGTGAGCTCAAGGATAATCTTAAAAACAAGGGCCATTCACCCCTCAACCTTACCCATTAATCTTGATCAAATTGGGTATTGAGACACCACTAGCTCTCACATGAAAGCGCAACTTCGAGGGTAAGGGGTAAGATAAGGGGTAAGGGGAAGTATTGAGATTGGGCCTTTGTCTTGGAATGAGAGGGGTAACTGTTTAGATCACCAAAAGGTGTTTTGCTTATAGCATTACCCCAAGACCTTAGAGAATCACCTTGGTTGTTAAAATGATTGATGTTAGAACAAAAATGACAGTATTATTGCAGCTGAACTTATATTGTATGAGAATTTACAGTTTTTCTCCATTGCTTTGGATCATTTCACGAAACAGAAATGACATTCTCAAACACGTGCAAACCTCCAAACCACTGGGCACTTGTTCAGATTGGAATTTCTCATTCATTTAATCACATTGCAATTGTATTAGCACATCCTTGTAAATGACAAGTACAATTGCCTAAAGTTTGCACAAATTTCAAATGATGTAGTACATCTTTGAAAATGGTTAGGTTCAATTGACTTCCGTTAGCCCAATTACCAATTGAATATATCTTGCTGGTCTAAACTGACTGTTGTTTCTCAGTCAAGTCGTTGTTCTCTGCAAAACATGTTGGCATAATTTCCTTGTGGACATCATCACCTGCAAAATAGTTCACTCCACTGTCAAAATCTTTCAGGCACATAATACCATGAAAAACATCAAGCTATATACTGTAATATGGATCTCTTAGATCATCAGCTTACAGCAATTTTCAGGTGCAACTAGAACTTTACTAATCAAGGGGGAGATTCACACATCCGATCACCAATCACACAGTAAGTTTAGTTAGCTGACAGGTCCTATCCAAGAGTATAAATGCTTCCATCAAATATCTAGAGCTTGACCAAGTTCAGTACAATTTATGAACATGGAAGCACCTGGCCAGGGAAACAACCAAGGGCAACTGCCTGTTCGAGGAAGAGGAGGAAGAAGAAGAGGAGCAACGGTGGATATCCCAGGCCAGCACATGGGCAACATCACCATGTGTGAGGCCATTTCAGAGAATGGTGTAGTCTCACACATTCCCAGTCTTGGCCCATACAATACCCAGAAGCTCCAGTTTGTGTTGTTAGTGTAGGCTATACATAATTTGAGTTTTGATGTGCTTATTGTATGACAGTATATTGTGCTAATACATTTCCTGTTACTGTAACCACGATTTATGGCAATAACTGTAACACTTTCCATGTCAGGATGAGTGCTACCTTGTAGGCTACGCTTGATTTATTATTTTTTCTGTTTGATGCACAAAGTATTCTGGAAGGAAACCTCTTCTGCAGTAAACATTCAGGGCCCTATTTTAACGATCAGAAACGCAAGTAGGACAGCGCCAAACGCAAGTAGCTGTGTGGGCGGCTCTATGGCGCATTTGCTATTATAACGGCGGAAAAAACACACTTGCGCCCGGCACAAATGTCAATTGGGTTGGTCCAAAGGAGGTTACTCAGCCATAGGTGTGGTTTGGGCGTAATATGCAATAAACCAATCAGAGCGTCATCTCACATTCCCTTTAAGAGCGAGGAGCGCATATTCCATAGCGGTTTGTTATTATAATGGCGGAATTACCTGAAGGAAGACCGTGAGGCCACCAGAACGTGTGTTACCAGAAACAATCACAGCAATATTTTCCCATGCTTGTTTGGAAAAATTTTTCTACTTTTCATTTCTCGTTTGTATTTTTTCAGTTACTAGCATTCGTTTTTTGGTGGCAAAAACATGCTTTCCGATGTTTTGGGTTCACCCTCACTGAATCACTAGGTTATGTATGCATGGTAATAATATTGCACCCATGCAGTTCAACCTCACGTCTTCTAAAGTCCTCTAATCTATCCTCATTTATGTCATTGACACATCCATGATTCATTTGTCTGGGAATTCCCCGCCCCTTCACTGCATTTCATTTGCTCAGTTAGTCTGGCGAATTACTAAATGCAGGTCCACTTCACTCACGTAATTGGACACGCCTTTAACCAATCAGACCAACGATACTATACAACGATACAAAAATCGGTAATAAAGCAAACACATATTTTTCTGTATGAATTGTTTCAGAGCAGGTTTCTGTTCTATTTTCAAAGAAAACTTGCCTTTGAAATCATCCAAGACAGCCGCGAGAGCCGTATATAGTTTGCTGTGCTTTTCTCTTTGGTTTCGCTTTTGATACGTAGACGTGGTTATTTTAAATCCGCCAATGGCGCGCCAGGTAGCCAAAAGCCAGTTTGTGATTGGTCCCAGAGATCCTGAGAATGCTGTAATGAACGGCTGTGCAATCTTTGCCAGACCCACTTCAGAGGCAAAATCAAATTGGCCGGAGAAGAGGGGCGGGACTTCCCAGACTAATGATTCATGGCAATGTTGTGTAAAACACTGGGGGGGCACGTATGTGAATATGGGTGCAGTCTATAGCGCCAAGGACGCCAGGGAACCCATACTTCTCCCAGAACGCCTGCTTAGCCCTCTCTTGGCTGTCGGGTGTTACGGGAAATTTGATGAATTCCCCAGCATGTCGGACTAGACCTGACGTAACTGCGGCCAGCCACTGATCAGGCTCTCCTCTCTTCCGATCTCTCCCTCTCCCTCCCTTTTCTCCTTATCTCGCCGCAGACTGTGATAGGGACAGTGTGTGTCTGTCCCCAGCTCATCTGCCAGGAGATGGCAGACATCAGAACCGCCATTACAATTAACCTGTATCATTTGGGTCAATGTGTACGCTAGATCAGGGGTCTTCAACGTTTTTCAGGCCAGGGACCCCCAAACTGATGGCTAGATGAGCAGGGACCCCCTTCTATTTAAATTGGATACATTTTTGTTTATAATATACTGGGCCTAGTGCCAAATAAACATAGCTACCCTGTTATTGTGTATTCAATACTAAGCTATTCAAATAATACAAAGGTTAATATATTCATTAACATTTACATTTTTTAACATTGAATTTAACCTAACATTTTTGAACAACGAATGTAACCTAACATTTTTGAACAACGAATGTAACCTAACATTTTTAAACACAGAATTTAACTTAACATTTTTTAACATTGAATTTAATTTAACATTTAACAACATGAAAGGTACAGGGTGGCCGTGCCACTGCCATTTATAAACATACATCTTGCAAACAACTCTGAGCTAACAATTAATATCAACTTATTAAAATAATTCACCGATATATGTTTTTTTTTTCATCATACATAAAAAAGGGACAGTGAATCCTCAAGCATCTGTCGATGGCACACATCCTCCCACATAAGTGAGATGTATCTTCTTTTCAATAACTCCTGACTGACACGATCCAACACGATGGAGTTGTGTTGACAACATAGATGTTATAGTGAGATTGACAGGTCAACAAACCAATCACACCGCTAGCAAGTTGTTAACATTGTAGTAGCATGCTAGTAGCATGCTAACATTAGCTAGGGGACTCATCCTCTCAGACTTATTTTTCATTTACAATTAACGTTTTTTGACCTTGTACAGTGGTTGAATTTTTTATTTTATTTTATTTTTTAGAAATATAAAAAAAAATTGTCTTATTAACCAAAGATTTCGCGACCCCCCTGCAGTACCTCCGCGGACCCCCTGGGGGTCGCGGGACCCCCTGTTGAAGACCCCTGCGCTAGATGTATGCCTATTTTAAAAATATCTTGGATATGGATATCACAATGATTTCCTCATGTGGTAAATACTTTATTTTCCTTGTAATTATATAAGGCTTGCCAAAAAATTGGTGTAAATCTCTCGTGTAGACGAGAGAAGTAAAGTGTAGCCTACTGTGCAGTCAAGCACGCGTTCTTAAAATAGCGTCTGAATACGCGCTACAGACTCTACACAATGCGCCTCTGACATTAGACTAGGTTTATTCTGGTCTCTCTCGTGTAGACGAGAGAAGTAAAGTGTAGCCTACTGTGCAGCCAAGCACGCGTCCTTAAAATAGCGTCTGAATACGCGCTACAGACTCTACACAATGCGCCTCTGACATTAGACTAGGTTTATTCTGGTCAACGGCACAGTGTTGTTTTGAAACTGCAAAATACCACTTGCGCCTGAAAAACGCCTTCTCTGTTCCGCCCCGCCCATGTCAGCGCAAGTTCATTTCGACGCGCGCCTCTGGAGGAAAATCCCGCTGTGCGCCGGGTGCAAGATAGGAATGATACATGCGTCGGTGACAATGTCAATTGCGCTGGGTGCAAGATAGGGCCCTCAGTGTCAAAGGACTGAGTCAAGATTGAAATGTGCACATGAGGGATATTTCTATGGTCCACTGCCATACTGACAAAACATCTAAACGTTTTGACGTGCAGAGCTTAAACAATGCCAAAGGGGCTTTTCATTTTGGGGGCAATGACTATTTGTAATCTGAAAAGGAATTCGTTTTGACTGATGAGTTGTCTGTTTTGGGAGAGATATTATATTGCAGGTGTGCCTTAGTGTTTTGCTAAACCATCTAGGTCATTTTGGCAAATGTATTTAAAGCTTTGAGAATGTGCCTTTTTTTTGAGAGATGAGCCACAGCAATCGAGAAGGAACCTTTCATTTTGGGGGCTAATGACTATTCATATGAGAAAATGATTTGGTTTTGAAGCTTGGGTAAACTGTTTTGGGTAAGATGACCTTTTGAAGGTGATCTATGTAATTGTGCTGAACCATATAGGCTATTTTGCCAAATGCACTAAGATTTTTGAGAATGTCATTTCTGTTTCGTGAAAGATGCTTACAGAACCTAAAGATGTCTACATTTTCAAAAAGACTAGAAAGTGCCAGAATAATGATGACTGAATTTGCCCCACCACTCCAGAGGGTTAAACCATTGCAGACATTTAAAACCAAAACTTGTATCGGAGGGATCTCCTCTTTTTACAGAATTAGCATGTTCTTTTTGGGGTGTTGGTGCCGTTTTCTCTCTTCACCAGGTTAATTGTGAGTGGCACCATATTAGAACCTTTTCAATATGATCTGGTCCATTTAGTTTCCACCTTCATGCACTGTGATACCTTCTCCTCAAACTGTCCAGTACAGCACAAACAACTACAAAATCTGAATAGCCATCAATATCATGTCTGTTGCTCTGTCCACATAGGCTCAAATATGTTACTTTCACTGATAAAATACAACATTTGAAACAAACCTACCTGTCCTACTGTAAATGCAATGATTGTGAAGTCTTATTATTTCAAACTCTGTTTTGTGGTCAGCTGCCGACCCAAGTGGCCTGGTTGAGCGTGAGCTGAGGGAGAAGTGGGAGCAGGCACTTGGACCACGCTATGATGTTCTGGTGAGATTTTGCCATTAAAGCAATCATTGTTTCTAAGTGCCAAAAATAGGCAATAACACACAGGTCATGCAATGGTTAAGTAATAAGTCTTTTGAAGGATGTGGATGCTGTTTGGGATTGATGCTGTTTTTCACCTTAGGTTTTGCAGATGGACCCACTTATTGAGGATGACTCAGAGCTTCAGAAAAGCTCAAAGGTAGGGAAGGACATTTCAAAATGCTCATCAGTTTTGTGGCTGGGCTGGAGGAAAGTGTAATCATGATAATCACATGGTCAGGTTTCAGTTCCTAGGGATAATATTGCATAATTGGTGAAATCTAAGCTGCCATTAATACAATAGATATACTATATAACATTTAGGGAAGACAAAGGTTGTCGTGAACATTGTCACATATTGATTTGTCTGTATTTGTTTCCTCACTGGCATTCTGTCTTCTCAGCTGCATCCAATACATACTATGCGTCTAGGTGTAGAGCTGGACTCCTTTGATGGACATCACTACATATCTACCATAAATCCTGATGGCCCTGTCGCCAAACATGGCTCACTAAGGCCAGAGGATGAACTTCTTGAGGTAAGAAAAAAACATGTATTCTCATCTTATGTTTCTTGTGCTGTCCACACAAGTGAAGTTCTCTCCTGTTCTGGTCTGTTGTGGCTGAAGGGATAGGACTATCGGCTGTTTAGACTATGCTTGGCGACATGGTCTTTCGCTGTGGCCATTCCTTGCCATATATAGTTTTGCCAATTTCCCCATGTTCTGACATGATTCATCCCAACTAACAAACTCACATCATTTGGTACAGAAAGGTTTTGTTGAGGTAACTTTGGGAAATGGGATCAAATTAAGTTAATTCTTTAGTTTCAATTTCAAAATGTGTTTGTATTCAACAGCTTTATCCACACATTATTCAGGACATTTGACTCTGCCCATTTGATTTTTAGGACCCCATGGAGATGAGTACCAGAGAAAATGTTTTGATGGCTGATCATTGACATAGATTCAGAATCAATAGGGCCATAGAACAGAGCACTGCAGCTATAGGCCAAATAAACCAGTGTGCATATATAATTTTATCCTTTTAGTTTTATTTATTTCCAAACATCGCACTGACCATTCTCTGAATGTCTCTAGAGGCGTACATCAGGGTACTTCACAAGGTGAAACAAAGGAATTAGAACATAGAAATGTATGGCAATAGCGACATCTTCTGGTCATTTTCCAACACTACCAAATTTCATTATACCCTAATAACTTTGAAACGCCAGTGTGTTGGTGCCAGTGTGTTGGTGCCAGTGTGTTGGTGTTTTGAGCAATGTTGTGTGAAAGAAGTAGGTTATGAAACAGCTTAGCGTTGACATCTTCAATCTTAACAATTTCTATCTACATCAAAAACCCACAAACTATGCCCAACCCACCTGCTGAGGCATTGGCAATCAAACACAAACATTACTGTTAAATGAATGCTCATGTTTGTCTTCAGACAATATATTCATGTTCAGTGTCATCATTCTAAATGGAACTACAAGATAAAAAAGGTGAACTTTTGGTCAGTGACTGCATAAACTTACACATATTTACACAACATCTGCTCATGTACCAATAGTAACACAAGCACTTGTGTGTGCTGTGCAAATATACATCTGATTTTTTTTTCCGGACATTGCCTTTACTGTAAACATGTGTGCTTAAAGTTATCGAGGTATCAGTTTTTGTGTAGTACGTTCACACGTTCAGGACACAACATTGAATAACCTCTGCATGACACTAGGGGGCTCTATGATAAGCACATTTACATTTTGGCTTATACCTCCATTTTGGCTTATACCTCCAGAACCGTACGATTTTCCAAAGCTGCCGAATCTAAGGCACAACTTTCACACCCAAGTAAAAAGAACCACTGAGATGCCATTAATCTGATTCCTATCAGATATAATTTTGTCCATAGGGGGCACTTAAACTGAGATTTGTCAATATCTCAAGAAGTGCTTGAGTTAAAAGTCTTACATCTGGTATGCTGAGAATTTGCCCCATTTGCAGCCTTTTCATAAACTGCCAAATGGCTGGCTTGTCAAAATGGCCACTAAATCGGCAATCAAAATTCAGCAGTCAGTATTTGTGAATCGTGAATGGCCGATCTTCATGAAACTACAACACGTTTTCCTCTGTTTCTCTGTCATGGTTTGATCTTCAAAATTCAATTGGAAACCTGATGTTACATTTATAAAATTCAAATGGTCCTCGTCCCTCTGTGGAAGCATTCAAATCATTCAGCCTTTCGCCACTTGGAATGCTTTGCGGATGCTGCTTGGACCCTGTTGATTACCGCTTGCGGCTATATTTGGAGTTGTTTTCTGAGCCAATAAGGAGGCCTTCTGTTTTGAACTGCATGAAATTGTGTGCCATTCAGCCTCTGACTTCTATTAGGACATCAGCGTAGCAGCATTACTCTCTTTTGAAGGAAGACAGCACAGCCATGACGCATGATGACACTTGACTGATGATTTCACAGTAAAAGTCATAAATGAACAACTTCATCTGTGCAATTCTCATTGTTTTCAGATGTTTGTGGTTAATGTGTGTGTGTTGTAGTGTGATTAATCGACTGTGTGGTGTGTCTGTTTTTTCTGTATTCCTGTATTGCTTATGTGTGTGTGGTATGTGTGTGAATGTAGGTGAATGGAGTACAGCTGTATGGGAAGACTCGTCGTGAAGTAGTGGCATTCCTTAGGGAAGTACCTCCGCCCTTCACTTTGGTCTGCTGCAGAATGCTGAGTGAGGAGGAACCAGAGATGCAAGACTGGAGACCTGGCAGCCCTGTGAGCACAACACCAGAGCAGGTACACACACCCAAATACGCAACACCAGAGCAGGTACACACACTCAAATACACAACACCAGAGCAGGTACACACACTCAAATACACAACACCAGAGCAGGTACACACACTCAAATACACAACACCAGAGCAGGTACATACACTCAAATACACACTCAAATACACAACACCAGAGCAGGTACACACACTGAAATACACACTGAAATACACACTCAAATACACAACACCAGAGCAGGTACACACACTGAAATACACAACACCAGAGCAGGTATACTCACTGAAATACACACTCATACACACACTCAAATACACAACACTAGAGCAGGTACACACACTGAAATACACACTCATACACACACTCAAATACACAACACTAGAGCAGGTACACACACTGAAATACACACTCATATAGGAGCTTTCAGGAGGATTCAAACAACTGGGGAAATCAACAGAGTAGATGGTATGGATTAGTTTTGTGAACTAGCAACACAGAGCTGAAGCCTATTTGTAAGATGCCTTTTACATTGCTTAGTTAGTGATGTTTGTCACTCTCACACATTTAGCAAAAGCAAATTGACAAAAAAATGAAATATTTGTATACATTTTACTACAACTATACATTTTTGCTTCATTCCATACTTCACTTCCATGCAGGGAGACGTAAGTGCTCTGCAGTCTCATATATTAAAGTATTTGTTGTAATTTGGACAATATTCATCATGAAAGCACCAGATAACCTTGAAAGCACCATGGAAGCACCAAAGGGCTTTGAAGAATGGAGTGGTTATTCTCCTTTGTAAAATTGTCAGCTGCACCTAAACCCTGACAGACATCCGTTTCAGACAACATAACTCCATAGTGCATAGCTAGAACAGCTAGTGGCAACCACAGTTGTGTTTATCTGCCATTCAAATGGTCATATACACTCAACATGAATTTGAAGATGATACTAGTTGCATATAAAAAACATACATAGTGTTACTTTAATACAACAGATAATAAGTCTTACATAGTGTTACAAAGTGCCAAGCACTGTCCCCTTAGTCTAACCTTCAGTCTAGCCATGATTTGATGTTGCTTAGAAGAATAATTGTTCATTTTTACTTAGTTTTGATACCATGTTTCCCATCATCACAATGCTACTTAGTTAGCAATATTGAAATGGAAACCTAAGACACAGTCATTTTTATAAAGGATGAACAACAGGTGCACATTGATTTCCTTGTAGAAGCCTCTGATAAGTAGATCGCATCCACATGAGTCATCTGGGTGTGTGCCTCAATGGAAGGAAAGGAAATCTGACCTTTTTTTTTTACAAAGGAGTAGTTATAAAAAATAGCACATATTAGCTTAAATGGAATGGAAATGGAAGTTCTGAATATTAAATATTTCATTATCATTTTACTTGTTGTAACTTTTAAATGTTTATAAATCCTCACTGTCTGATTATTTCCGTGTTGACATGAAATCTCAGGCACTTGGGGCCTGATTTACTAATATGCGAGCGCTGCTTAATCTGCGTTCGCAAATTAACGCACGGTGTTTTTGCGCATTTTCTGTGGTATTTATCAAACCACATCTGCGCTGGGCACTGGGGTGCTTACTCCGCCCTTTAAAGGGCCTGATTTACTAACATTGATTTGCGAACGCAGCTTAATATGCGCCTTTGCGAGGCGCACATTAACGCACGGTGTTTCCCCGCATTTTCCGTGATATTTATCAAGCCAGATTCGCGCTGCATGGGCAATCATTATTTAGCGCACCGTTAAAAGACTGGAGAAATTGCTTGCAAGTTATTGCCACCATGGAGATTCGAGGAAGAAAAAACTAAGGTTCAGCGAAGAGGAGAAAGATATATTGGTTCACGTTCGCTCAATCACTGAACCTGATTCAATAGGTTACAGTACCTTGCGTAAGTATTCACCCCCTTGGATGTTTTACCCTTTTATGGCTTTTATAAATCAGTCATGGTCAATATAAGTTGGCTTTTTGGACACAAAAATTCACAAAATAGCTCTCTTTAATGTCAAAGTGAAAATATATTTCTACACAGTCATGTAAATTAAATACAAATATGTAATGAAAATAAGTGATTGCATAAGTATTCACCCCCTTTATCACCCCCTTTATATAGACTGACCTAATTCAACAGAGGTCCAGCCAATTGGTGCTAGAAGTCTCACAATTAGTGATATGGGGATCAGTGTGCAGTAAATGTGTCTCAAGTGATTGTAGTATAACGACACCTGTGTCTGGAAGGTCTATTCACTGGTCAGTATTCAGTAATCAGTATTCCTGGCTACTGTTACAACATGAAGACCACAGATCACCCTAAGAAACTCAGAGAAAAGGTTATTGAAAAGTACAGGTCAGGGGAAGGATACAAAAAAATGTCCAAGGCACTTAACATCCCCTGAAATTCTGTTCAATCCATCATCAAGAAATGGAAGGAATATGGCACATGTGTAATTCTGCCTAGATCAGGCCGTCCTTACAAACTGAGTGACCATGCAAGAAGGAAACTAGTAAGAGAGGCCACCAAGACACCTATGACTACTCTGAAGAAGTTTCAAGCTTCAGCAGCTGGTATGGGAGAGACTCTGCATACCACCACTGTTGCCTTGGTTCTTCACCAATCAAAGCTTCATTGAAGAGAGCCACTGTTGAAAAAATGCTCCACTTTGGTCTCATCAAACCACAGAACCTTCTTCCACTTGACCATGGAGACTTCCACATGCCTTTTGGCGAACTGTAGTCGATCCTTTTTTTCAACAGTGGCTCTCTTCCATAAAGCTTAGATTGGTGAAGAACCAAGGCAACAGTGGTGGTATGCAGAGTTTCTCCAATCTCAACTGCTGAAGCTTGAAACTTCTTCAGAGTAGTCATAGGTCTATTGGTGGCCTATCTTACTAGTCTCCTTCTTGAACGGCCCCTCAGTTTGTGAGGACGGCCTGATCTAGGCAGATTTACACATGTGCCACAATCCATCCATTTCTTGATGATGGATTTAACAGAATTCCAGGGGATGTTTAGTGCCTTGGACATTTTTTTGTATCCTTCCCCTGACTTATACTTTTCAACAACCTTTTCTCTGAGTTGCTTAGAGTGATCTTGGGTCTTAATGGTTTAACAATAGCCAGTAATACTGATTACTGAATACTGACCAGTGAATGGACCTTCCAGACACAGGTGTCGTTATACTACAATCACTTGAGACACATTTACTGCACACTGACCCCCATTACACAAATTGTGAGACTTCTAGCACCAATTGGCTGGACCTCTGTTGAATTAGGTCAGTCTATAAAAAGGGGGTGATAAAGGGGGTGAATACTTATGCAAGCACTTATTTTCATTACATATTTGTATTTAATTTACATAACTGTGTAGAAATATATTTTCACTTTGACATTAAAGAGAGCTATTTTGTGAATTTTTTTGTCCAAAAAGCCAACTTATATTGACCATGACTGATTTATAACAGCCATAAAAGGGTAAAACATCCAAGGGGGTGAATACTTACGCAAGGTACTGTATATTGTTGTTTTGCCCGCCATCACCTACAGCGAGATGTTGAAAAGAACACGATTATAAATAATATGCAGTTGGTGGCATTAATGCATAAACTGTCTATTATAACAATATAGATGTGTACATGGCGAGATTAATACGTTCTACAAGGGACATGGGTTCACTACAATATATCCCCACTGAAACAAATAAATTTACCAAGTAGCCAGGCCTCTCCAAAATCACCGTTGCTCAATCATGGATAGATGGCACTATTCCGGAAGATAAAACTGTCATGGACAGACCACTACCACGTAAGTAATGGTCATGTTGGCATCACATATGACCTGGACATTCATTGAATATGTGTGCTTTCTGTTTCGTTAAACGTGTTCGTGGATTGAAGATGGGGCTGTTTGCATGTGGGTGTGATGAATGGCTCTAATTACGTTCTGAAAGTTTAATTTCAGCTATCGTAGTGGGGAAATGTATATTGACCAGTGCCCCGTAGCAATGCGTCGAGTACCTGGGTGAAGTGAAGGCTGAGATATACCAACTGATGCTATAACTGTTTGAAATGATCCGATGCCAATATTTGCAATGTTGTCCAGAGTTTACCAACTGATTGAATGGAATGTGATCTCTGGTTGGAGGGTTAGATGTCGTCTCTGATCTGGTTCAGTAATTGAAGTATTGCGTGGCTGGTTAACCCGTACCGTCTAATGATTTGTGGTTCGCTTAACTGAAAATGTGTTATACGAGTTGAAAAAAATATTTCTGTGCGCTGTCTCTGTCTTCTTTCTTCGCCTTGCTATTATCACTGCTGCCATATCAACGTTTTCAGACTCAATGGAAATGCGCTTCCTGGTTAAGACGTGCTTTTATGAGGCGGAGAATTAGCGCGCAAATCATAGACGTGCGCTCGCCAGGCAGTTTAGTAAATTCCACGCAATACATCATTAGGCGCACTCCTCCCATTAAAGTGCGCTTCACGCCTACGTTACCACCCACGTCTCCGTGCCATCCCACCTGTTGGCAGGTACACACCCTCAAAGCGTTAATATGCGACTCTACTCAAATGCGCCCCCTTAGTAAATACCGTTTTATGTTTACGACCGCTATTTTACGCCAGAAATGGGCGCAATCCTGTTAGTAAATCAGGCCCTAGGACCCTACTTAGGGGCGCAAACAGTCAGGCAGTTGAATAAAGCCTCAAGAACCAAAACTGTTTTAAAGGGCCACCGGGTGGCAGTGCTCTGAACTAGCCTTGATGATGTTGATATTTCTCAAAAGCGTACCATACAATATATATATAATGTGTCAAAACTGGTGATGATTTTCTTAGGTGTCTGACTCGGAGGCTTAAGGGATGAACACTGAGATAGTTATTTTAAAAATTCCTAGAATTCTAGTTCCTAGTAATCTTATTTCTGGCACCAATAGTAGGGCTGTAACGATACACCTACCTCACGATTCTTGACCCACGGTTCGATACACCCCACGATATTATTATTATTATTATTTTATTTTTTTACCTCACGATTTTTAAAATATATTTTCTAATTCACATTAGAATAAGTATGAGCTATAAAAAAATGAAGAAACAATTTATAACCAAATATTGAGGTTTTTATTAATCAAAGCAATGCTGTTGAAAAACATTCAACAAACTTCGGAACCCGTTATCTATCTGCAGAGCAAATGTCAGGCTCATACAAAAACATTAATGTGAATTAATTGATGCTAATACCTAGCGCGGTCTCTATAGGATTCCCATATACGTTAGCATTAAGCTAACGTATTTTCTACCACAGTAAAACATGCAATACTATGTGATTGTTTTTAGAAAACGAATGTTACGTGATGAGATTACTAAAATGTAGTCTGCATGTCTGCTCAGTTTAGCAGTGCTACCCAAGCAAAGGTTTGAAAAGAACTTCAAGCTTCAGACTTTCTGTTAGGGAAACAGCTTTCTATCTGCCAAGCAAATGGCAGGCTCATGACAACACGCGCAACCTTTGGGAGCATGAACTGCACTGAGTAAATTTTGCGCAACAATTAACCCCAACGCTGAAGCAAGCAGCCGCCTTTACTAGCGAACCAAACTTTTTGTATCAAGTGACCGCTGAGGGCATGTCGCGTTCTGCCTCCTCGCATCGCGATGCAGGTTCGTGGCCCAGAGTGTCGCGATTTCTCGGTTCGATCCAATATCGTTACAGCCCTAACCAATAGTGTTGGTGTTTGTTTCTGTTTTATCTTCAGGGGGTCCTTAACAGTTTATATTTCCACCAGGAGCGGCCCCGCACACATGTGTCTGCAGTGGAGAGTGTGCTGATAGCTCCAGGTCCACCCTGCGCACCTGTGTCTTCAGTGGAAAGTGAGCTGATAGCTCCAGGTCCACCCTGCGCACCTGTGTCCGCAGTGGAAAGTGAGCTTCTAGCTCCAGGTCCAGCAGACTTGAATAGAGAGGATAATGATGGTGCTGCTGGTGATGAAGAGAATGATGATGACGAAGAAGAAGAGCTGGCGCTCTGGGCCCCTGAGGTGCAGGTGGTGGAGCTGGAGAAGGCAGAAAAAGGCTTAGGCTTCAGCATCCTTGACTACCAGGTAAGGATTAGGCTTCAGAATCCTTGACTACCAGGTAAGGATTAGGCTTCAGCATCCTTGACTACCAGGTAAGGTTTAGGCTTCAGCAGCCTTGACTACCAGGTAAGGTTTAGGCTTCAGCATCCTTGACTACCAGGTAAGGTTTAGGCTTCAGCATCCTTTACTACCAGGTAAGGTTTAGGCTTCAGCATCCTTGACTACCAGGTAAGGTTTAGGCTTCAGCATCCTTGACTACCAGGTAAGGTTTAGGCTTCAGCATCCTTGACTACCAGGTTAGGAGACCATCCTTTCCTGCTTTATTCTCTATGGACAGTATGATAGATTGATGCTTATCACATAAAGGCTCATCCATAGGGGTCATATCTGATCCTGTTCCTGGGTTTGAGTGATTTGACACCTCAGAAGAAATGCTGACGTCATTGGACCTCATTCTCGAGAAGTTAAGAAGAAATTTCTTCATCCTCGGATTTAATTAATTTTATATATAATAAATACGAGAATATTTGTATCATTAACAATTACATTTCATTTTTATAGTCATGATTCTACGAAGCAATGTGATGTCCTAAAATAAATAAAAGAACTACACGAACACTGCAAATGGCAGTGAATAAATAAATAAGTACTTAAATCAAACGCGTGGATATAGCCATAGTGGAATAGAATGAACACATCTACATTCTGCAACAGTACCTCCACCCGCCTCTGCACCAGGGAAGTTAGGTCTGCGTGTACTGGCCGGTGCACCACCCGTGTTCACTTTCCGTTATGACATGATTTCGATCAGTCTCAAGTTGCTTTCGCGTTGCCTGTGGATTCTGTTTGCACTGCAGATGCATCCCCTTACAAGGAGCTGGCGGGGCGTTTTATATATGAAAATTCAGGTGTATGAGAAGAATCAGTGCAGAGCTGAGAACACTGTGGCGGTTTAAAAAAACACATTTCCACCGGTTCATGAATCCGGCGGGGATATTTCTTAGGGTTGGTCTTACGAAGTTCATTAGAAGATATTTTAGAGGACACTTAGATGTTCGAGAATGAGGTCCATAGTTACTAGATTGACTCCTTGATTATTGGCACTCTGCTGAGTATTGCTTTCCATGGGAGGAGCTAGAATTAGAATAGGAATAGAATTAACCCAAGAAGGAAACAACAAGAAGGGTCAAGGAGTTGTTTGTTTTCAGATTTCACCAGAAGTGTTTTCACCAGAAGGCCATTAGGGGCCCCATTGACTTCTACTGTGGATACATATATTGTTAGAAGTTTTTACAAATTAAATGATCTTCAATGACATTTTGACAGTAGCCAAATCTCTGATGTCCTTACCATTAACGTTCTAAAGGAATGGCAGCTTTTCAGTGATCTCCTTCTCTCACTCTGCGGCTCCTTCAGGCCCACTCGCCCCTTCTTGCTGTTGTTTTTGCTACTCTCTTTCTAATAAATGTTCTGTGCTGCCCTCCACAGGATCCTCTGGATGCCACCAGCTCTGTCATTGTAATTCGCTCCCTGGTGCCTGGGGGTGTGGCAGAGCACACTGGTGGCCTTCTCCCTGGGGATCAGCTGGTGTTTGTGAATGATGTGTACCTTGGACGGCTTCTCTCTCGCCCAGGCTGTGGAGGTGCTCAAGGCTCTGTCAGCTGGGAAAGTCTATCTAGGCATCCGGAAACCTCTGGTACGTCCCGGGACTTACTCTTCCTGCGGAAACTCACAATAGAAACTCCCAAAACTACTAGACAAAATCTGTTTATCTGTTGACAAAATCTGTGTACATTTTCTGTAGAGTTTATTTGTGTATTGCAATTGTGACAAAGACAACATGCATAGAGGCATTCAGTGTGTGTGTGTGTGTGTGTGTGTGTGTGTGTGTGTGTGTGTGTGTGTGTGTGTGTGTGTGTGTGTGTGTGTGTGTGTGTGTGTGTGTGTGTGTGTGTGTGTGTGTGTGTGTGTGTGTGTGTGTGTGTGTGTGTGTGTGTGTGTGTGTGTTGCGCTTGCAGGCAGATGAAAACCAGACTGGGGTGAAAGACTGGCAGTCTGGAAGGGAACTCGGTGTGGAGGAGCATGACGTGGCGTATTCCCTCGTTCAGAACAACCTGTCTACCCATAAGGTACATCTACATCTCAGGTTGACTATACCTGGGCTGTTAGAACTGGTTGGAAATTCAACCAAATAACCATTAACAAGTCATTAAGCTGCTGATAGATGACATTGGTGATGCAGTTTAATTGTTGTCATATAGTTCACTGTGCTTTGAATTTAACAGAAGTGTCTCCACTGCTTCCTTCTCCATTTTTGACATTACCGTGGGACAACACGTTTCGCTGCTTCTCTTGTGGTTTGGTCAGCTGTCAAAAAAAGCTTGGCCTAAGGACATTTTTACTGAGAGGTTGAACTTTTTTCAACCAAGAAAATGCCCTGAGCTGCAGAAAAACATGCCAGCAACAGTGTTCCAAAAGAAGCTCAGGGCGTTTTTGAAAACACTGTCTACTCAATAGGATTATAATGTAAAACAGATGCTGACCGCTTCAAAAAAGACATTACGTGTGAAAACAGCCTAAAGTGCCAATGTTATGATGACCTCAAGCTGTGGTCGGTTGGCCATTTGTCAGTCAGGTCATGAATCCACTAATCAACAAAACTAATGAACTGCTAGACATCTTGGGTGATAGTAAGCAGGTGGTTCTGTGTAGCAGTATTTACCACTGCCGGACTGAGTTTATCAGATCATATTCCCGCGTGAACTGGTCACGGCCCTAAGCTGACACAAGTGCACAAAAGAACAAAAGCTAAACCGCACTATCCGGACACTGCAATTATAAGTTGATGTGCAGTGTAAGTCAGCAAACGTATGACGCAAAAATTTAGACCTGTGTCTGATTTAGAACCACATATGGAAGTGGCACAAATCAGGATTGAATTTGGAGAAATGTCAAAAAGTAGCTATAAAAACAAGGCTAGACTACAAAAACTGATTGTGAAGATCAATCCATAAAGGAAAGGATATAACTGTATGTGAGGAGAAGCACATAATGTGTGAATTGTTGTGTTGCTGTTCTGATGATTTTTGTTGAAGTATTCTTTGTGGTCCATACATAGTGATGATAAAGGTTGTGGTCACATCACATCTTCAGTTTACTGATAGTGCCTGTACTGTGTTGTTTTAGGGTCCCTCTGCAGTTTACTGATAGTGCCTGTACTGTGTTGTTCTAGGTACCCTCTGCAGTTTACTGATAGTGCCTGTACTGTGTTGTTCTAGGGTTCTGAGGATCCGTCTGCTGCCTTGAAGGATGAAGAGGATTTTGAAGATGACCCAGAGCTGATCTTAGATAGCATGCCACGCTACGCCTCTCCACTCATTACCAACGATGACCGCTCCCCCGGTTACTCCTCACACCTCATTGACGATGACCACCGACCCTACCAAGACAACGGCTCCTTGACCACCACTGAGGACATGGGCTTCTTAGAGAGAGAGATGGCTGTGGATGAGGAGGAGGATGAGGATGAGGAGGAGCAACAACAGGAGTCAGTGGAGGGGAATGCAACCATGTACCCCAGACAAGTTTCACTGTTAAAGGAAGATCAAGCTGTGGATGACCTCATCTCGTCTGTCCCACATGACCTAGAGGAGCGGGTGAGTTTATAGGTGCATCATTCCTCAAGGGTCTGTCCAGAGAGAGCACATTATGACACTAGGAGAGATATGTCTACTAATGCACATTTGAAACCTGTGATTAAATTGATTAAAAATTGTAATCGTTTCACAGCCCTACTTTTTATATCTATGGTTTATCCGTTTCCGGTTTCGCGGCAGAGTTTTAGAAAATAAAAGCCTTTGAGCAAAATAATAAAACCTGCGTTATAAAATAATTGTCGGTGTTAATTAATTGATGAATTAACGCGATAATAACGCGTTAACTTGCCCAGCCCTAAATAAAACCTTTTTGAATTCTTTTTTCTTTTTTGACTAACAGAAAGATGAAGCAACAGAGAGTGCTACAGAAGAAGAAGAGACAGCAAGACCTCCAGCTCTACCCACAGAGCTGCATCCCAGTGAGCTCACACACCAACTACCAGATCATGACCATTGCTTTCAACACTCTGCTGTCATAACATATAACATAATACTCCTTCTGTTACCCGTCAAGCCAGGCCTTCATTTCAACTCAAGTTTTTATTATTCAACCAATGTTAGGATTTATTTGAATTGAGCATGGTTTATGGATTAAAATATTAAGGCATTAATGTACATACTTTTTCAACTTATTCTGTTTTGTGCATGTGTGTAACATTTAATTTGATTTAACCAGCGAGGACATCTTCCATGTCCGTATTGGTTGCTGCAGCCATGCTACAGCTGGGACTTTTATTAACAATCAGAATTGATACAGTTCAGCCTATATTACTGTTGCTATGGAGCTCACAACTGATGAGACTACAGTTCAATTGATATTACTGTTGCTATGGCGCTCACGCTGTTTTTCTTTCACTGATATGGTTGAAATGGCCATCTCTGCTAATGACCAGTTGCTCAAATTCTTACTTTTCTGTGCGTGTGTGACCTTTGCTGTTTCCATAGCTCTGCCAGTATCGTCAGGTGTTGAGACTGGCTCCATATGGGCAGAATCTGACCCCCAGAATGATGAAGGATTGGGATTTACTTTGACATACTCAGAGTGAGAAACAACTATTAATATATACAAAAAATTCAACTCTCTAAAACAGACCTTTAAGACATGAAAGTCAAGTTAGGGAACTGTTTTCTTTCTTTCTCTCTCTTTCATTGGCTGTTTTCAGTTGTAAAGATATCTGAAATCATGAACAAAACAATGCCTAAGTTTCTTTAGCAGCACAGGATATGTGAAGCAATTTCACTGAAACACAAGGTTTTGAACAATGGATATGGAAACATAATTACTTAATTAAAATGTTTCTCAATCTCAGTTTGGCTAGCTAGCACCATAAGGAGAAACACGCCACTGGGCCACTACATTACCTGGGCCACAATTACAGCCCTTTGAAATCCGTTTGATTAACTTCATTATCATACATTTTGTTAGATTAGTATCAAAATCTACATAGGCTATCTTTGTCTGTCTAGGTTATAGACCTATGCTTTAGTAGGGTAGGGAGTGTAGGGTAGCAATGCTAGTATAACATAAAGTAACAAAAACTATTTAAATTAATTAATAACTACAGTCACACTGACCTTACATGTTACATGTATGATTACTGTGCCCTTGCATTCTTTTTTTCTTTTATGTCTGTTTCATCATTATGAATGTTGTCATTCCAATCCAGACGTTCCAGTGGAGTTATTTGTTTGTTAACTAAAAGCTTTTTATTGTGATAACATATCATGTAAATGTACATATTTAATGACATTCCAGGTCTCAACCAACTTCTTCCAGTGAGAAAAAGAGAAAGGGCCAGACAGCAGCGGTGTTTCCCCCTGGAAGAGAGCAAAGGTACCGCAACGCAAAACAAGTCAGCTATATTGACTTGTTAGCCTCCAGCCTAGCTAGTTTCCATGATTTTGTATGAGGAGAAATCCAACTTTAGTTGGCTTTGTAGGCTGGCTAGCATTCAACATCCCTAAATGATTGCCAGGTTTTTGTTGTTCTGTTCTATTCTGGTCTGTGGATTGCTTGTGCAAACCTGGCCAAGTAACTGGGGCTTGTCGTCTCTTGAGCAGGGTTATTATTGTAAATTAAGACGAAGATGAAAATTAATGGTTTTGAGACATTTCCGTAATTTACTGAAATAAAATCATTTTCCTGAAGAAAATGTCAAACTAAAACTAAATTAAACTAATAATGATTGCTACAAATTAATGAAAAGAAAATGAAAGACCAAAAAGGTTTTAAGTTTCAAGAAGGTGGACGTATCCATTCTATTCCCATAGACTTTTTCTCAGGTTACAGTCCTGGCTCTGTAAATGGGAAACAAATGTGGGTTGGACTGAGAAATAAACAATCCCAGCCCGTCTACAGAGTGCTTCAGGGGTGTGGAAGGAAGGGGTGTGATGTGATTGGCTGTTAAGCTAAAATATCAACAACCTTTCCCAAAAGGACTGCATCTTTAATAGGCCTTCAGTCTGCAACAAATGTAGCCGATTGAATATATTAGTTTAATTCTTTCTTGAAGTTCTCCTTTTTCAATGTGATGTTTCTCCTTAATACAATTACTAAAACAAAAACTGAAACTATAACGAACTAAAACCAAATAGAATATAATAAGGAATATATAATAGAATAGCAATACAATTGCTGAAACTGTTTATCGCTTTGACCGAGCCACTATGCTTAGAGGCTGAATTTCACAAAAAGTGTATTGGATTGGAATTGCAGACTGCACTGTTAAATTAATACTAGCACAGTGAATAAAAGTGTGAATATTTCTGGGTGATTTTAAACTTTTGTCTGAATGGATGGTTGGTAATTAAAAACAAAAACAATGTGTTGTTGTATTCCAGTTACTTGCCCCAGAGAGAGGAGGGAGAGGGAGAGGAGACTCCAGCGTTTAGCCACTGGGGCCCCCCTCACAGGCAAGTTGGGTTAAATTGACATTGAGTTTCTATCAAGGGGCTAGTATTTTTAATAAAGTAAATCTAAAGAGTTATAATTAAGTGTTAAATTTGGCATAAGAGCAAATACACTTCTGTTCAAGTAAGAAGTAATGTAAAGACTGCAAGGTGATACAATTTTGACTTGTTTGACATTTAAGTGATATTGCACAGGGGCATTCTAACTTCTGTTATAATATATATTTTAATATATAATACGTCAACTCATCGTAAGTATTTATAGGGATTTTTGGCAAAACCGTGTTAAAAACACTGTGTATGTGCTCTTTGTTTAGTCAGCTCTTGTGCGTATCATTATTTTTTTTCATCTTGCTTGAATATAAGACCTAAGTCATTCAATTTTGTCCATACGTGTGTGCAGGGTGGATGTGTGGCAGGAGCCTGACGAGTCTCTGGGCATTAGTATAGTGGGTGGACGTACACTGATCAAGAGGCTGCGCAATGGGGAAGAGCTGAAGGGAATCTTCATCAAGCAGGTGCTCCCGGGTAGCCCCGCTGGACGCAGCGCTGCTCTCAAGACTGGAGACAAGATACTGCAGGTGGCACATCTATCGGGGGTGGCATGGGGTTCCTCTGTGCATCTCTGTCACATATATTCTTACCCCTTAACCTTTCTGGTTCTTTATTTCTTTCGTTTGCTGAAAATCCTCCATAATCCTCCATGTCTCTTCCTGTCTCGTCAGGTTTGTGGAGTGGATCTTCAGAATGCCAGTCATGAGGAGGCTGTTGAGGCCATCAAGGCAGCTCCAAAGCCAGTGGTCTTCGTGGTTCAGAGTCTGGCTACTACACCTCGAGTAATTAACCAACCATATCAGTCCATTCACATCTTTTGTTTAACTTGGAAACATATTCAAACTTCATGAGATTTGGCCAACACACAGGGGTGTGATGTAGAAAATGTTCTGTCTCAAGATTACTATTACAGGAATTGTTATAACAAATACAGCACATTAGTTATTGCAAGCATTTATTTACGTATTTAGTTATACACAGGAAACAATGTGCTCATACCCAACAAGCTAACTAATACAACAACTGTCCAACCATAGATATAACGATAAGGCACAACTGGCTGGAGCGAGCTGCACCACATGCCTTACCCGTTCAAGTGAAATGAAACCTGTCTATTTTGCAAGCCTTCACCCTAGGGAAACAACATCTACGTAGTCAGAGGAATTGACCTAACTGTAAAGTCATGATTTTTGATAAACATAATTGAATGCTTAGCATTAGGATCAGTTATCAATGATCAGGGGTGAAAGAAGTATTCAGGTCATTTACTTAAGTAAAAGTACCAAAACGCCAATGTAAAAACACCCTACTTAATAAAAGTACATAGGTATTAGCAGCAGTGAGCAGGAGTGAAAGTATTAAAGTAAAAGTTCTGGTTGGTCCCTCTGACAAATATTGTTATACTTTTTGACAATAAGATTATGAATACTGATGCTGGAGGCTAGTTTGATCTATTTTATATACAGGGCCACCAGATACATCGGAGGGGTTGTGGGATGATATATGGGAGAGAAAAAAGTGCTGATACAAAAATTTGTTTCCAGATTTTGGATTTCTTCTTGGTGAGATGATGGATAATTTTAACACTTATTGAAATTAGAACACGTGAACTTTACATCTGAAATGTAATCCCGACTTCACACTGCTTTTTGTAAGACGTCAGAAGCCTAAAAGGTTGAACACCACTGGTTCAATCTTCAACAATGTGTTCTATTTCAAAAGCTTGTTATTTGGGGATCCACCCCATGATTCAGATTCGCTCCATAAGTTCATTGGTTCTTCCTCACTGGTAGTTTTTCCGTAATCCATCTGACAACCAGACAGACAAACAAACAAAGACCCACACCAAAAACAACCTCCTTGGCTAGGGTAACTAAAGCCATCAAAAAAAAATCTAGTGGAGTGGAAAGTGCAATACATCCCTTAAAATTATAGTTTAGTACAGTACTTGAGTAAATGTACTTACTTACTTACTGTCAACTACTGCCAATGATGTTAATGGAATCGTCTCAGCTGCCACTGTAAGCTCAACCCTCCACAACTCCCCATACCTGCCGGTTTAGCTGGTGTTGGCCTTTCATTTTTAAGCCCCAAGGAAATTTCAGCTTTTTGGATTTATCCTGCTCTATAGTCTCAGTTTTTCTCAAGCCAGCTAAAACGTGTGTGGAATTTCATCTCAGATTGAATTCATCATTGCTTCCTGCTCCATGGAGGAGGCTAAGAGGTGTAAGTGGCTGTATGACATCATTATCCTGAGCATTTTCAGTGTAAACATTTGGAATTGAGAGAAACACCTCACATCCACCACCCCAAGGTACACCTGTTTTATCATTTGGGTTTAAACAGTTGATCCTTAACCCCACCATGCAAATCACCGCAGCCTTTACCCATTTGAGATATGTATTATATAATAATACAATATAATAAGGTAATTTAAAACACAGTGGAAGAATTTTCAAGTGCTGGTGGAAATCTACTGTAGTTTCTGACTATCAATATACATTTATTTAGTGAACTTTCTGCAGCCCTACGGTTAATGCGCTGATGCTTCCTATACACAGAAATGCATTTTTTCCCACCTGGTAGTTAGTAACCCGCATAGTAACTCTACCAGATAAAGCGTGCATGGGTCTCTCTCTCTCCCTCTGTCTCTCACTCTCTCTTTCTTTCTCTCTCTCTATCTCCCTCTTTTACATACAAAAATCTGATAATACATTTTCATTCACACTCAGTCACATTCAGTCTTCCATAATGATAAAGATCTATCATGTGTTCCTACCAGACTGTATTTAACGGGATACTATGGAGTGCGAACCTCCACAAGAGGTGTGCAAGTTCTAATGCCAGTTAACCTGGCAAAGTCCCCTCTCCCCCTTGCCCATCTTGAACACATTCATTTGATGGTTTCAATTCCTACTGTAAGCATACCTGAAGATTACTGTTCATGGTACTAGGTCGCCAGGGCATTCTTTTTGGAGTGTTTTAAAGAGCCTTAAAATAAAAGTTCATAAATGAGCATACACCTTGTCTTATATTGGTGATCATGTGTTCATATGGTAGTGTTTTACTTGTCTTGGATAGTTGGACAAATTCATGTGCATCCTTTCTACCAGCATTGCTCTGTGGCAGTCCGTTTTCATCTGGCTTGGGTTTTCACTCCCTTCCTTCCCTACAGCCCATCTCTGTGTTGGCACCCAGCTACAGCAAACACAAGGCCAAGAGAAAAGTATCTGCGCCACCACTTGAATCACCTATGGTGAGAAAATAGATCTCTGTAGTCTTATTTTTTGTCTGTTGCTTATGCTTCTGTTTTTCTATCCTTGTCTCACTTTCTTCTTATTTCCTTCTATCTATCTTCCTTTTAGTGTCTCTTCTCCTGCATGCTCTTTCTGTCTTTTCCTCTGTTCCACCTTTCGCTACTTGTCTTTTTCCTAAGGTGCCCTGTCCTATGGCTGTTTGCCTGATGCACATTAACATTTGTTTTCTTTGTCCACCATTGCCCAGCACCTATGCAGTCCAAATCCTGAAGTCTTTTACATTTAGAAAATTCCCTGACAAATACAATTATTTATGGGGTGTGCTGGACCTAAACCATCATTAGAATTTTAGAACTGTACTAAGTACTAAGGGCCTGATTGACTAACAGGATTGCGCCCATTTCTGGCGTAAAATAGCGGTCGTAAACATAAAACGGTATTTACTAAGGGGGCGCATTTGAGTAGAGTCGCATATTAACGCTTTGGGGGTGTGTACCTGCCAACAGGTGGGATGGCACGAAGCGTGGGTGGTAACGTGGGCGTAAAGCGCTATTTAATGGGAGGAGTGCGCCTAATGATGTATTGCGTGGTATTTACTAAACTGCCTGGCGAGCGCACGTCCCTGATTTGCGGGCTAATTCTCCGCCTCATAAAAGCACGTCTTAACCAGGAAGCTCATTTCCATTGAGTCTGAAAACGTGATATGGCAGCAGTTATAAGAGCAAGGCGAAGAAAGACAGCGCGCACAGAAAGAGACAGCGCACATAAATAATTTTTTCAACTCGTATAACACATTTTCAGTTAAGCGAACCACAAATCATTAGACGGTACAGGTTAACCAGCCACGCAATACTTCAATTACTGGACCAGATCAGAGAGACATCTAACCCTCCACCCGGCGATCACATTCCATTCCATCAGTTGTTAAAACTAATTTGCAAATATTGGCCTCCGGATAATTTCAACCAGTTATAGCATCTGCAGTTGGTATATCTCAGCCTTCACTCAGCCAAATATTCACCCAAGTGCTCGACGCATTGCTAGGGCCCACTGGTCAATACATTTCCCCACTACCATAGCTGATATTAGAGACATCAAACAGGACTTTTTTTTAAATCGCAAACTTTCCGAACGTAATCGGAACCATTGATTGCACCCACGTCCATATATATTGTAGTGAACCCATGTCCCTTGTAGAAATTATTGATCTCGCCATGTACACATCTATATTGTTATAATAGACAGTTTATGCATTAATGCCACCAATAGCATATTCTTTATAATGGTGTTCTTTTAAACATCTCGCTGTAGGTGATGGCGGGCAGAACAACAATATAGCAGCGCACACATTGAATCAGGTTCAGTGATTGAGCGAACGTGAACCAATATATCTATCTCCACTCCACATAAATACCACGGAAAATGCACAAAAACACAGTGCGTTAATGTGTGAACGCAGATTAAGCAGCGATCGCATGTTAGTAAATCAGGCCCTAAGAATGTATGTGAGATACTAACCAGATATTGACATCATCTCAGTTAGAGTCAATAAGGATAGTATTTATGGTAAATATTTGCTATTTACCTTTGCCAGATTGTATTTATCTGGAAAAGCACCATCCAGGTCTGCACAAGACGCAAATGTAGTTTCACTCAGCATGCCAGGAAACTGTAGAAGTAGAAGACACCAGTGTTTTTGTATGACTACCCAGGTTTACTTTTTTTAATATTTAGCTACATACTTTTATCAGTCCTTCCAGTTTTCATGATTCTGTGAATTGCAAATTCAATGCAAAATCACAAAATAAGTCTTTTAATGTTGAATGGCAATTCTTCTGTTGATGGTATAAGGTTATGCACAGTCTGTCTCAACCACGGCCACTCTCTCACGCGTTTGGTGTCAGGTGGGTGATGGCTTGATCACAGTGGTGAAGTTAGCCTGGTATTAAACATGGTTGTATCTATAACTGTTCTCTAATTAAAAGTTAAATAATGTTATTCTGCCTTGTATTCAGTTGTGAAACTGTAAATAGTGTTATGTTACATAATAAAAGGCAGCGATTAAAGCCCCTTCCTAAATGCATGCATAGGCCTATCAAAGGCCTACAATATTGGTGAAGTAAAGCCAGGAATGGTCAACACATTTTAAATATTTTCTGTTCAGTTCTCTTTAAGCAAAAACAGTTCAGGATTACTTAGGATTACTGTTCTGAACATTAGCAATAACCTCTGATTTTTGAATAGAGTTCAAAGGTTCAATGCATGACATTTTACTTCAATTTAATTCCAATTACATAATAATATGTATAGTTAGTGAAATTTGTGAAATCAGATGACGCAGCAGAAATGAGGGGGTACGTATGCGCACAATGCATTTTTTAAACATGATTTTTTTTTAATGGTCCACGGCCTTTAATTTGCTGACTCAATTTCCCTTTGGTAGATTTTGGGACAACACCACAGGAGGGTTGAAAAGTACATAAAATAAATCAATGTAGAGGTACGCACATTTCTCAGTCACAGCAACAGTAATTACAGCATAACAGCCCACCTCTTCATTGCTGTTTATTTCACATGGTAAGGTCATTTCTTTAAGTTTTATAAGGTCATGCGGGTGTTTTAGAAATCCACTGGTCACTGGAAACACAAGAAAATTCCATCCAGGTTCAAGCATTCTTCCTTTATTTTGCGGCTAACTTTGAAATTTGGAAGTTGGACATGTAACAATGTTTTTTTCTACTCGGAGTGTGCAATTAATTCTCCTCTGCATTAATGGTCCTGAACAAAAATGTTAACAACCCCTTTTTCATATTCACATTGATCACAAAACCACAAATCCACATAAGGGGGCTATAGTCACACTGTGATCTTCGACACTGTATGTATATATGTGTGTGTCACTGCAATGTCCAAGTGTCATAACTTCACACATTCTTCCCACCTTTCTCACCTGGATTCATCAGTATCACCTCTGTGTCTTTGTGTCTCTCCTGTCTGAATCCCAAGCGTCTCCGTCACCATATCTCCTCTCTGCTCACTGCAGATGCCGGCCAGCACAGCAGGTGTCCCTCCTCCCATGCGTCTCCCTCCACCATACCGTCCCCCCAGCAGACTGCCAGAGGAACATCTCGACCAGGACAATGAGCTGAAAGAGGATAGAGGTGAGCTCCTGTTTTTCTCTACCTCTTGTTTTGTGTGTATATATACCTACTAATTGAATAGAGACAAACATTAGGCCATTGATGATCATTTTCTCAGTTTGTTGATTAATGTTTCCAAAGCAAGAAAACATGTTTATAATAAATATGAAACTGTAGTATATAAAGACAGTCCCTCCCGGATCTTGCAAGATTTTCAGGATTCTTTATGGAATTTCTAAAATGTGTGGTCCCACCAGGATCCTGCAACGGTTTCTTGTGATTTGTTTTGACCTGTGGGAATTCAGATAAGGCTGGGGAGTAACTAGTTGAATGGAAACGAGTTACGGAACTAAATGTAATCATTACAGAGAAAAAAACATTGTAATTAAATCAAAATGTTGGTGATTACAAAGGGGTTACATCGGAATCTATTCTTTATTAGTAAGCTTATGTGTTGAATACAATATTCACTCTGTTGCTTACCATGAGAGTTTTGGCGTGCAGCCCTTTGGTCTACATAGAGAAGGTGACAACCCTAGTTTGCATAGATGCATTACTTATCAAACTAATCTGCCCCTCACCTCTGTGAAGCAACATGTCTTGTGAGGCAACAGTGGTGTTTCCAAATGAGTAATGCAATCTGAAGCAAGCCTCCTGCACAGTGGCGTCTGGCACGGAATGCATGGTGGGGCGTAACAAACTCAGTATGGGCTGCCTCAGATGCGCCAATGAAACTGCACACAAACCCAATTGGGCTGCCTCATACTCGTCAATGAAACTGCACACAAACTCAGCATGGGCTGCCTCATACTCGTCAATGAAACTACACACAAACTCAGTATGGGCTGCCTCAGACGCGCCAATGAAACTGCACACAAACCCAATTGGGCTGCCTCATACTCGTCAATGAAACTGCACACAAACTCAGTATGGGCTGCCTGAGACTCGTCAATGAAACTGCACACAAACTCAGCATGGGCTGCCTCATACTCGTCAATGAAACTGCACACAAACTCAATTGGGCTGCCTGAGACTCGTTAATGAAACTGCACACAAACTCAGTATGGGCTGCCTCAGACTCGTCAATGAAACTGCACACAAACTCAGTATGGGCTGCCTCAGACTCGTGAAATCACAAACGGCGAGTTATCAAGCAGTATACCATAATTGTTTCAACATTTGCAACATTTTAGGCAACCTTCAACCAAAATAATGCGCCAAGTGCAATAGACTCACCAGTGACGTTCATTGCTTGCAAAGAAAAGATGCGCAAGCATCTACCATCTAGGGCAGGGTTTCCCAAAGTGTGGTGCGCGCACCCCTGGGGGTGCGTGAGCTGCCTCTAGGGGGTGCGCGAGAGGAAAAATGTAATGGTGGTCTAATGGTCTAATAATTAATATTATGTGTAATTTTCAAAAATGTAAGTAGGATTTTTCACAAAATGAAGCCATGAATTATACAAATTTCCTTTGTAAGATTTAAATTTTGAACATAAAGACGTACAATTTAATAAAGATAAGATATGCACTTCAGCTCCTGCCGCCAGACTGTCTTGTACGTACACACTAGCTAGCCCTTGCATGTGCCGCTAAAGTCAGCTAACTTCATTCATTCAGCAACATTCACGCAAATATGCTTAACTGGCTAAAATGGGGAAACTGTCAGGTGGGAGAGATTCCGCTAGAAAAAAAAATTTGCCGGTCACTTTAGTTTTAATTTTCCAGACATTTTAATGATAAGACAGTCAAATATCTATTATTGCTTCTAAATGAGCCTATTAAATAAAACTGACGGCAGGCTATGTAGCTTTAAGAATGACATAATCAGGTCGTGTAGAATGCAACAGGTTTATTTGCCGAAGTTTACAATGAAAAAAACAACAACAACATGATTGTCTGATGCACCTTATAGCCAAGGGAACGTCACTCCATTCCGACCTAAACGCCCGAGACTTCGGCCTTTTCTAAGAACATATAGCCTATGGCTTCAGGTAGGCTATTACTGTTTCATTCTCATCAGACGGTTCAGTTGCGTTTGGCCTCCGAAAAAAGCTTATAAGGCTAGTCAGCTTGGCCATGTTTGATCCTTCTCGCTCAGTTCACTATAACCGACGGTTTGCGATTTATTTAAAATGCAGCATATGCGTGTTATTGAATTACTTTCAAACGGCAGATAAGCCTGTTCCTTCAAACATAATAAGGGCAGGGCATGTTTGCTTTATGAGCCTACATATTAGGGCTATTCTCAAATGTCCGACAATTACCGGACAACCTAAACGCTTTCAGTCATAAAAAAGAGTGAGAGATCGGAGGCAAGAGAAACAAGGGTCTGGTCAGTTGTGATGTCTAACTTTATTGTGCTTAATGTAACCGCTGTGTATGGTTAATTGTAATTTAAATATGATGAAATCTGCCTCTGAGCCTGTGCGTCCTCGCCATCCGTATTGCTCTTTAAAAGTGACGCCTTGTGTAACTGAAATGTATTGAAACTTTGTTGCAGTGTTTCATGGCGTTTTCGCACCTGTAGTTAGTTTCCTAAGTAAGTTTCCTCAGGGATTCAAATTAAACGATGGTCCAGTTGCCCCTTTGTTCGGTTTGTGTTCATAATGCAACATTTAACAGCGGACTAAATCTTGTATACAAACGCCAAGCGCGAGCAAAATGTCTCATAGGTCCGATTTTAATGCGCCAAAAGTAGGCTCAGTTGCTTTTTTTTTTTTAAGGTGTGGGTGATAGGGGGTGCGTGAACACGGTCGGGATGTAGAAGGGGGTGCATGGCCTAAAAAGTTTGGGAACCGCTGATCTAGGCAAAACTGTCAGCTTCAGCAACCAGGCAGGAATACTGTAAATTATATATATAAAATAGATTATATTATGTAATAACCTCTGTATTTTCCTGGGGTACCTTTTTAAGATGAATTTGAATACAAATTAGATTAAAAATATGTGTTTTTTTATTTAAGAAAAATAAATTCAACTACAGCACTGAGCACTAAGAATATTGCACATAGGACTGTAGAGTAGACGCATTATACTGCACATTTAACACACAGCAGCTGCCAGCTGGAATTATATTCCACTTTCATATCATAACATAAATATACTGAAATACTGAAAACAAAACTGTACAGCCTACATTTCACTGTACATGAAACTGTATACTACAGTTAGTACAAATAGCAAATGGATTTACATCCTATCTTATAAAACCAAAATAAATAACTTCTTCTAAATAAATGCGCACTGTGACTGCACACACCATATTAATTAAATAGAAAGTTCAAGTAAGGCAGGCAGTATCATTATAAGCGCGGGGATGACCGTCTTGCTAAAATGTGGTCTTGAGGAAATTTGGTATCTTGGCTCCAGCGCATTGACTAAAAGCCTGAATCCTTTGTTCTCTACCACGGAAAATGGCCTCGTGTTTTTGGCCATGAAAACTCCAATCTTTTTTTGTTATCTACATGGCTCTAGCGCTAATCGGATGGAGCAGACTTGCAAATCCGGTCGTTAACGTCGACTGACCTTTCAGTAGCCTCTTCTCAGGTATTGGTGATTACGCAAGCTTTTCAGAATGATGTTGCGTGACATGCTGCATCATGTTTGTAGTGCTGTATGTTTGTAGACATTGTATGGCAGTAACCGTCTGCAATATTTGCAGGCAGTTCTGCTGTGATCGGTCCTCCTCTCACCTCTTTCATTGTAAGAGGGGAATCCAAAATGTTTCCAGACCTCTGATCGATATGTTGTTGGTGCATCCTCGATTTCAAAGTCATTTGAAACGGCAGCACCAGCAGCCATGTTCAAGGTTAATAGTAGGCTAACGTTTCAGTGTTGTGGCAGTGGTCAGTTTTAGTAAGCGGCGTCCACTCATCACGCACGCGCCCTCTGCTGGTCATGGTGAAACTAATTGTCAGCCTTCTAAATTCCATCAGTAATTTCCTGGCAAAGTGAATCAGTTGTGCAGATGCAGCTGGAGAAAATAACCTCAACTGTGCCAATCTAGATAAAGGTTCTTTACTGGTATGGTTTGTAACCATGAAACGAAATCTCACAAAGTTTCTTGGCTCAGGATGTCAACTTTGATTTTCATGTTGGACTTGGTGATGGTGGCACAGAAAAACCTTAAGCAGAACCAAGCTCAAAAGGGAGGACTCATCTGCTCTTGGCTGTCTAGGTAGAGAGAGAGAGAGAGAGAGAGAGAGAGAAAGAGAGGGAATGGAGGAGGAGAAGGATAATCAGAAGCAAGCAGATACATTCTAGATACAGCAGTCATGTTACATATTAGCATATACACGCACCGTATGTACAAGGATTCATTCAAATTTGATAGTGAATAGAAAACTTATTTTGTTAGTTGAACAGCTTAGTGGGTAAACAGTGTCGTCAAGGACCATCAAAAAAGTGTCAATGATTTGTATTTGTTGTATTATGGG
This sequence comes from Sprattus sprattus, assembly GCF_963457725.1. NCBI lineage: Eukaryota > Metazoa > Chordata > Actinopteri > Clupeiformes > Clupeidae > Sprattus > Sprattus sprattus. The sequence goes on along the minus strand of NC_137921.1, from coordinate 54,097,287 downwards.
TAAATAGGCTGACAAAATCTGTTTATAAGATGCACCATAAGCAAAGTAGAAATTGTTCATAGTAAATTTGTGGGAATGGGAAGCTGTAAGCACAGGGATTCTGTAAGTAGGTTAAGTGGTGCAGCAGAGACAGAGTGAGGGGACAGAGCCAGGTTGCCTTATATGCTTAGCATTGTAGGTTAGGTGAGGCGGTGAGGAACTGTGTTATCACAGCCAACAGCATTTGGGACCTACTACATTTGATACTCGTTCCAGATTCTGTTATCGTACTGCTGCACTGCAGGGTGATCATATAGTGTTTGTCAAAGGTTTTTTTTCCACAGATGTTTGGACAACTATCATATTCAGACTTAACCAATCCACATGAAACTGGCCATGATTGCAGACCCACATGGCTGATATAAAATAAAAGGTTTGTGTCCCTTGGTGGGTGTCCCCTGGGCTAGTGCCCCCTGAGGTGGGGTAGGCTAAAGCACTCGTTGGGCAATAGCTCAACAACTGGTTGACCAAAAATTAAGATTTCTTTTGTTGACCTGTAGGAGAAGAATGCCTCTATCTCATTACGACTTATTTGTGGACTCATTTTTGTAGCTGCTTGATTACTTGAAAGCTCAAATAGTAAATTCAGCGCTTTCAAAGTAAGTGACAATAGAATAGAATAGAATAGCTCATTGACTCCTATTGGTCCTCATTCCTCTGTTGCTCATTTGTATCTTTTGTTTTCATACCAATTTTATCCACCCCAAACTATATTCCTCCGGCTTTCACTCATTTTTACTTCTTTTTCATACTTTATAATTTTTCTCTATTTCTTTTCCTGTGTACTCCCGTCCTCACCCCTTCCCCTTTCTTTGCGTCCTCAAGTCCTACACCACCTCCTCCCCCCACAGTATATCTGTTGGGATATACTAAAGCCTACAGGAGCTGTGATGTTGCAGGGGAGGTACCAAGGTAGGTGATGAGTCTTAGTAGCATGTCTTCTCACTGTGTGTGACCATAGTGTGTTTTAGACTAAACTGAGTATTTTGGTCTGCTAGTTTAGCCCAGTGGTTAGTGTGCTATATTTGCAGAGCAGGTTCTGTGCTGCTGCTGCTGCTGCTGCTGCTGCTGCAGTGCCACTCAGCTAAACTCCCAGCTCTCTGACACTCCTCTCCCCCTCACACTGCCACTGCATTGCATAAGCAGAGGCAAACATATCCCTGCTACTAGCTCCTTATCAGGTGCTCTTTTTTCTTCATGTTATTCGGCTTGAAATAAACGGATCCAGCTAGGCCAAAGTCATGGGTTCAACATTCAGGGAGAAGAACTGTTTTTTCAGTGTGTATGTTCATTGTGTAATCACTCCGTCTGGATAAAAACCTCTGCCAAAAGCTTTGGTGTAAATGCATTTAGAGGTTCTTTATTGGCATTTCCCAAATTGATTTGAGACGGTAGTGACGGGCGGATAATTTTGTTTATGTTCACTTTACTTCATCTTTGCATAAGCTGCTGTGGAACTCAACACCCTAATGTTTGCATCTTATGAGTCATGCTTCATTATATTAGGGCATTTGTGCTGTTGGGACTCGTTTTCATATGTTTCTTTCTCTAGATTCCTGATTCTTTCATTGATCAATTGTAGTTCTAAATTAACTTTATTGGTAAGAGAGCGTGTGAAGCTAATCATATGTCCTCTAAAATAGGTGTTAAAAATGTCCCATTTCGCTAAAGCAGTCGTTTCGTTTGTATTTGTATTGACAAAAGCTTAATTATTGGTCTCAAAAGAAATACATAATTTGGGATGTAGCCTCCACCAATGAGGACCTCTAATGACCTAGACTTAGACACGTTATATATCAGCTTAACTGGGCCATTATCTGCAATAACAATGCACTTACAGGTAGTGGTATGAGTGTGGAATGAATGTATTTGAAACCAAGAAATAATCTACACACGAGTATGATTTTCTTGGGAACCGCATGATAATTCTGATTTGTTTGGGTATTTTCTCTTCCATGGATCACGCAAGGCTTGGTCTTGCATAGAAGTGTGCAATATCTTCCTACTTTGTAAATTAGTATTATTCATACCTATGAGTCTATCAAGGTCTGTCAACAGAGTTGGGTTTAAGTCTCCCTCAATAGGAAGAAGACCCAAAATATGACATAAAGGTTAATATACAGTGGGGAAAATTAGTATTTGAACCCCTGGCGATTTCACAAGTTTGGCCACTTGCAAAGAAATGTTTGATCTATAATTGTAATGGTAGGTGTATATTAACAGTGAGAAACAGAATATCAACAAAAAAATCCAGAAAAATGCATTTTATAACATTTATGACTTTATTTGCATTTGATGCAAAAAATAAATATTTGAACCCCTAGCAAAACTGACTGACAAAAATGACTTAGTACTTGGTGGAATAACCCTTGTTGGCAAGCACAGACGTCAGACGTTTCTTATAGTTGGTCACCAGGTTTACACACATCTCAGGAGGGATTTTGGTCCACTCCTCTTTGCAGATCCTCTCCAAATCTTTAAGGTTGCGTTTTCAATGGGAGGGAATGAGGGAATGAGGTTCAAGCCCAATATTCCACGTTACATGTCCCCATCCAAATTCCCCGTGATCCGGTGGAGTCGTCCTGTACCCTTGGCAGAGAAACAGCCCCAAAGCATAATGTTTCCACCTCCATGCTTGATGGTGGGTATTATGTACTCTTGGGGTCATATTCAGCATTCCCCCCCTGTCAAACACGGCAAGTCGAGTTGATGCCAAAGAGCTTGATTTTGGTATCATCTGACCACATTCTGTCTCCCAATCCTCCTTAGAATCATTCAAATGTGCAATTGCAAACTTCAGATGGCCCTGTACATGCGCTTCCTTGAGCAGGGGGACCTTGCGAGTGCTGCGGTACTTCAAAAAATTACGGCGTGGTGTGTTGCTAATGGTTTTCTTGGTGACTGTGGTCCCAGCTGCCTTGAGATCATTCACAAGCTCCCCCTGTGTAGTTCTGGGGTTATTCTGCACCTTTCCCATGATCACTGATACCGGATGAGGGGATATCTTGCATGGAGCCCCAGACCTAGAGCGATTAACATTTGTTTGGTGTTGCTTCCATTTACGAATAATCACACCAATAGTTGTCTGCTTCTCACCAAGCTGCTTGCCAATGGTTTTGTAGCCCATTCCAGCCGTGTGCAGGTCTACAATCTTATCTCTGACGTCCTTGGACAACTCTTTGGTCTTGCCCATGGTGGTGAGGTTGAAGGTGTGAAGTATGATTCTTTGGACAGGTTACTTTTAGAAACGTCACCAGTTGAGATCAGGTGTACCTTGTTAGACCTAATGAGGACTAATCTGTGTGCTTCTTGGGCACATAACTGGTCATTGTGAGCCAGCATTCTTGCTGTTTTGCTTGGGGGTTCAAATACTCAAATACTAAAGTCATAAATGTTATAAAATGCAGTTTTCTGATTTTTTTTTGTTGATATTCTGTTTCTCACTGTTAAAATACACCTACCAATACAATTCTAGATCACACATTTATTTGCAAGTGGCCAAACTTGCGAAATCGGTAGGGGTTCAAATACTTATTTTCCCCACTGTAACTCTACAAAAATCTTTGGGTTATCAGAATTTGGTTTGATTCAAGATTTTTATGCACACCAGTAAGCAGTCTTTGAAGAATTAAATGTCTGCCTGCCTCATCAGGTATACCTTTTAATACTTTAATTGTGATAGAGATTTGAAAATGTGATAGAGATAATGAGTTAATGTTATTACCCCTTTTGCATAGATGCCTATGATGCTCAATATATCTGGCCTGGCCACTTTGTTTTTTCTGTAGTTCACTATATATATATATAAGTAGGTGGGGTTTCTTGTAATCAAACCATAGATGCCTTAAGTTGTTAAAGACTGTGCATGACCTGTTTCAGTCTTGATCTTTTCAACCCCCTTCAATTCCAGGATAAAATGTCATCTGCCAGTCATTATCATATGAAACCAAAATGTATTCTCTCAAGCCAAAGACCATGCCCATTGTAAACTTAAACCGAAACTCAATGTCAGCAAGGAAAAATCAAATCATTAACAGTCCCCCTTAACATGAAAGACTCAGCAGTGGGCGCAACTGATGAGGAGCTAGTCATACCAGCCAACCACTAAATACAACAGACAAACAAAGTAAAGGCAACAATTAGTGATCTTTTCTCTACACATAACTGTTGGATAGTTTAACTAGGTTAGATTATCTCTGTCAGGCAAACTAGGCTTGACAGGAAAAGACTATCATTGCTATAAACAAACATTTTCCAAGTGGACTTTATACCTAAAATGTATTAGCCTTCCAGACTGGGACTTTGTGACCTAGCAAAAACATAAACCAGGTCAGTCAGTCATTCAGTTTACCCTGCTGTTCAGTGTCTCCTTGTTGTGCACCTGATTCATCAGATATCTCTCTGGTAGCCTCCATAATTCTTTGCCGATCTGGAATGTTCAGGAACTTCATAATTAGCAATTGGGGATACCTCTGTTCAGCTGTCAGAGGTTTGCCAATTCAATGCGCTCGTTTAGTTATAACTGGATTTGGTATTGATACTCCAAACACATCAGGTAGCCACTATTCCAAAAATCTCATGGCATCTGTCCCTTCTACTTTTTAAGGGAGGTGGACCACTCAACGCTGTCTTCTGTGTTGCTTATTCAGTGTTCAGCCTCGGACAGCCTGCCTACAATGTCATGAATTTTGTTCCTAATATCTTGAATATCAGACAAGACTCCATCGAATTTCGATGTGAAAACATTTGTCTGAATTAGTTCTCATCACCTCATTTCTTTCGTTGTTAGCATTTACTTCTGCTCCTAGCTGCAGCATATTAGCTACTTCTCCCTATTTGTCTTGATTTTTTTTACATAGCTGTCTCTCGGTTGTCCATTTATGTTTTCCTATTTGTTGTCTTAGACTCTGTATATTTCAGTTTAATGTACAGTCTGAGTTTTAAATATTTAAATACAGAATTTGGGCTGTTTGTAGTGAGCACACCTTCTAACTTGTTGGATTCCCCAGCAAATCAAAGATTTGATTGGTTAGACATCCTGTCACGTTTCTAATAGAATAACATTAACAAACCCTTCAATATGTCTTCAGAAGGGGTAACATTATCTTGCACATGCATGCAGCAGAGAGGCTGTGCATAGCTATGGGCTGTTTTGATTGGTTACTCTACTCATTATAGAATACTAGATTTCTCCGTTGAGCACTCAAGCTGACAATTTGATCAAACTGCTGCTTTTGGTGCAAATGGAGGATTGTTTGATGTAAGCAAAGTTTCAAGCCGATATTAGCTATTTCTAACAGTTGTAAGTCATCTTGACTTTATTTTCTGTTTATTTTGCACCTTATTTGATGGACTGAATATGAGTTTTCATGGATAAACATGACAGAAGTGATATGCTGTATACCAACAATATTTAACAAAATGTTTACATTTAAGATTTTTAACTGTTCAACATTTATCAAACATATCAGATTTGTAATAATTTGAAACTGAAGTAACAGAAAAATCATTAAAGAAGTCTGGTAATTAAATTGAATATTGAATAAGTATGCTGGTAATGTGTGTAAATGCTTAGTATTTCTTTCACTATTTGTGGTAATATTGATTACCTACAAAGTATAACACTACTTACAGATATTGAATACAATACATTTCTAAATGGTTGATTTGTTATTTCTTAAACATTAATAGTTATTTCTCAGCATAAGGTTAAAGTGTATGTTTAAAAAAGGAGGCATACATCACTGTGTGTTCGATGCATAAATACTTACCTTTCTGTACGGCCTGAATATAAAAATGTAAGATTGTTCTCACTGCCCAAGATTGAAGGCATCTAGAAAAAAACATTGTTGGTACAGGTGTTGGTGGCCAGTATGATGTATACATGCATAATATGTGTTCATCTTAAATAACACCATGTGGAGCTATTAAACCTAGGTGGAAACCTCATACCCAGCTATCACAGCTATGAGGTTTTTGCTAATACTTGACACAATATGTTGAAGAAGGTGGAAGTTGTGATTGTAAGTCATCTCTTGATGGATTTAGGAGTCACAGCACTTAAAGTTGTGCTGCATGAGACTAGATTATTGTGTGACTGTCAGAATTTACACAATTATAACATTTATTCATTTTACACAACTCATTTTTGATGCTGGGGCGACAGTGGTACAGGAGGTAGAATAGTCGTTTAGTAATCAGAAGGTTGCTAGTTCGATTCTCTGTCGAAGTGTCCTTGAGCAAGACACTGAACCCCTAAGTGCTCCTGATGTGCAGTGTGCCATCAGTGTATAATGTAAAAATTGTAAGTCGCTTTGGATAAAAGCGTCTGCTAAATGACTAAATGTAAATGTAATGCTGTTAAAGCATGGAGTTTTGGTCTTTAACTAGCAAGCTACCTACTTACGAATTATGCAAAAACCTTGCATACACCAACTATATATAAAACCTTGCAAACATGATAACTGGCGTCCTTTGCAATATTGTTGGCAATGTCGTTCTATGAAGACTTCCTGCATATTCAAGGGATGTTCCAACCGGGACCACAGAACTATATACAGTGCCCTCCACAATTATTGGCACCCTTAGTGAATGTGACGAAAACAGGCGTGACAAAATATGTCTGCTGTTTAGCCATTTGGTCTCTCAAAATATTCACAAAAATCTTACCTTTTCATTGAAGTAAAATTATTGAAAGCAATTTTTTTTTTTACATTAAATAAATATTTTTCTTTAAAACGGGTGTGCCACAATTATTGGCACCCCTTAATTTAATGTTTTGAGCAGCCTCCCTTTGCCAAGATAACAGCTCTGAGTCTTCTCCTATAATGTGTGATGAGGTTGGTGAACACATGGCACGAGATCTGAGACCATTCTACATACAGTATCTCTTCAGATCCTTCAGATTCTGAGGTCAACACTTGTAGATTCGGCCTCAGCGCTTCCCACAGATTTTCTATGGGCTTAACAATTTTTGTGTAGATTTTGAGGTGTGCTTCGGATCATTGTCCTGCTGGAGGGCCAACCATGGCCCATATTAAGCTTCCTAGAAGGGGGCTCTTAGGTTTTCATTTAATATCTGCTGGTATTTGATGGAGTCCATGATACCATGTATTCTAACAAGATGTCAAGGGCCTTTGAGGGGAAAAAAAGCCCCACAACATCAAAGATCCACCACCATAGTTCACAGTGGGTATGGGGTGCTTTTCTGTATGGCTATCTTTCTGTCTACGCCAAACCCACCTTTGATGTTTGGTGTCAAAAAGCTTTTATTTTGGTCTCATCTGACCATAAATCGCGGTCCCATTGAAAGTCTGACTTACAATTGGCAAACGGTAGGCGCTTCAGTTTGTTGTTTATTGAGAGCAGAGGCTTTTTTCTGGCAAGCCTCCAAAACAACTTGTGGTGATGTAGGTGGCGTCTGATGGTAGTTCTGGAGACTTTCTGACCCCAGGACTCAACTAACCTCTGCAATTCTCCAGCTGTGATCCTTGGAGATTCTTTTGCCAGTCGAACCATCCCCCTCATGATGCGTGGGGTCAATGCACAGACACGTCCTCTTCCAGGCTGATTCCTTACATCTCCTGTTGCTTTGAACTGATCTTAACTATTGCCCTGATTGTGGAAATGGGTATTTTCAACTGCTTAGATATTTCCTTATATCCCTATATTCGGGTTTCAGCAGCTCAACAACTTTTTGTCGCACTTCGACACTGTGTTCTTTTTTCTTTTCCATCTTGATGAATGACTAAGGGTATTTGGCCTATGTCACCGCATATTTATACCCATGTGAAGAAGGAAGTCATGGTTGACCACTCAAGAGTTCCTAATCAAACAGGTGAACTTAAAAATGTTAAACATGACTGGTAATATACTTCAGTTAGATTTTAATTATAAGATGTTCTAGGGGTGCCAATAATTCTGGCACCCATGTTTTGGAGAAAAGTATTGTATTAAATGTCGAAAATAAATACTTTCAATAATTTTACTTCAATGAAAAGGTAAGACTTTTGTGAAAATTTTGACTGAAAGACCAAGAGGATTAACAGCAAAAATATATATTTGTCATAGCCTGTTTTGGTCACATTCACTAAGGCTGCCCATAATTGTGGAGGGCACTGTAGTGCATAGCCTGGGACCACAGAACTACATAGTGCATAGCCTGGCTGGCTAGTTGGAATGGCAGGTGTGTTTATTTGTACCTCGCATGACTATATATTAACACAATTTATTAATTTGAAGATGAGTAGTTCAGTAGTTCATCCAAAAGGAGCCCCAATACTCCCCAGAAAAGCCCATGTTCTGCGAAGACCCGTCCCTTTTCTGGCTCTGATTGGCTCTGACCCTGATATCTTCTGAATATGAGTGGGTTTGTGAGTGTGTGAAACCACACCCTGTTCTCCTTTCGAACTTTAAAATATACCTGTAATAGAATTTCCAGTGTGTATGAGAACGGACAAAAAGGGTCATTCTTAAAATGTATTATTGCTGTGCCAAAAGGCAAGGTGAAAGATTTTGGGTGCCAGCGAAACCAGTGTAAAAAGTTAGTCTGGGGCCCTGATAAAATTATTAACACTTATTACACGGCTCTTCTTAATGCTGTAGAATGCTCCATTCACTTGAATGGGGCTTCCCAACGTTCTGCGGTCATTTATTTTCCGATAATTGACCGTTGCTATGCATTAATGACCGCTGTCAAGGAAAAATAAGCCCCTTCAGGGTGAAGCAACCCCCCTCCGCTTCGCGTCGGGGTGCTGTTCACCCTGTCTGGGCTTATTTTCCCGATAATGGCCGGCGTTCTATAAATTATCCCTTAATTGGAAAATGTATATTTTGGAGAGACAAAATGTGTCTGACCAAAAGGTCTTACCAACTGCAGAGTTAACAATGTAACATCAGATATAGTTGCTGGGAGGCAGTTTAAGAGTTTGTTGACACCGTGAAGGAATCATTACATTCTGCATAATTAAGACTTATAAGTTATGATATTTTTTTCTACTGAGAATAAATGCTTGTGTAGATTGTGTGTACATTGTATTAGTACCTATATGTTTTTTGCACAACTAAAATACTAGTCATCTCTTGATGGATTTAGGATATATATTTGGAGCTGTGGTGAAGGTCTAAAATGATGTAAGCATATCAAATTACCCAAATCTTGTGTAAATCCAAAAGGTGAAATGTCAGTGACATTACCTTACCTTCCCTCCTGTCCTATCAGTCCTCCTCTTTTGCACTCCCTTCCAACCGTCCCTTTGCTTTTGTTCTGAGTTGTCTCTCAGTATGGCTGTTGAGAGGCCATCTTAGTGACATTTGTTTGGACTGCTGTTAAATGCTCTATTTAGCTAAATAGTAAAGTCTTGAAGGTCAAGCTAATGCTGAATACTTAGCACTCACTCTCAGCCACTGTCTTTCCCCACTTAGCATGTCACACCTTAGCATGTCACACCATTATTTTAATGTAGCCCATAGTACCAACTAGCTTTACAAAGTTCTGACAAACTGTAGTGCAGAGATCCCCAGTACATGACTAAATCAACAGTAACATACTATGGCAGGTGGCCTCCAGATACTTCTTGAATGGTGTAAATGAGATCAGGGTCTCTGTAGTAACACCTTTTATTTCTCTTTTCACAGGCTAGACTGGATAACACTTCTGTGCATGTCATCGGCCGAGTATGTGGTGCCAAGATCCAGTAGTTAGCTGCAGGAGAAATCTGAAGAATTCTCTTCCTATATTTGCACTCTAATGTAATTCCCCTACTGTTGGTTGGTGTGAGGGTTTTGATGGACTTTTGTAGGTTAACCCTAACCCTAGGACCCTAGGCTAGTCTGGTGTTGGGCTGTGGTACATGACTACACTATATGCTGCCTGTGCTCCCTCTTCCACACTTCTTGGTCTTGGTAAATATGGTTTAAGGGCTTTTCTTATTTTGGTCAGTGTCATTGATTGTATTATTCTTTGTAATGAAGGCTACAGTATAAGAAAATATCTTTTATCATATGCTGTGGTGGTTGGAGGCTTCGCTGTGCTATCAGTAGTCTCTGCTCTATTGAGATGCCAACATCTAAAGAGTCCATTTTGCCCTCTGTTTCTTCTCCTTTATTACTTTTAAGTGAAGAAAATGTCTTGAATAAATCATGCAGAATTACTTGTGTTGGTGTGGTGTTCTGTCTTCCAGTAATGCAGGCCGAGGTTTTCTAGAAGAGATTCCATTTTGGTCAAATGTGGTATTTTATGCAGTGCATTCCGTCACTACTCCCCATACTCACCTGCCTGGCGAGTATCTCCATATCTCCCTGAGCTCAAGACTTATTATTAGTATACAAATGTATTGGCTTGTTTCATGTTAGCTAATTGAGTAACATTATCATTTTGATCAACAAAATAGTTGAATTTCAATTATTCTTTTACCCAAGCTGAAATAGTCCCTCTTACTGACAATGTTAAGTATAACTTATGTCCAATAAGTGTACAGTGTTTTTGTGCCTTGAGTGTTCTTCCACTCCATTTCCCACATTCTCCAGCATACATGTTAAGTTCATTCACGATGAACCATCATTAGTTAAAGAGACAGAATGAAACTATTTGCCAGTGTTTGAAGCATGGTTTTATAACCAACAAGAACTGGTATTTTGAGTTTGTATGGTATATGGTCATGTAAAGGACAGATAAGCACCCTATGGTTCGACCTAGCCGCAGAGGCCATGCACTAGGAAGTTCTGTGGTCCTGTCACAATACGACATCGCCAACTATATCGCCAAAAGACATGAGTTAGCATGCTAGCAAACCTTTTATCAGTGCCAATTGTGCTGATGGTGTTGTAAGGTTTTTGCTTGTCTTTTCAGTAGTTAGATTGCAGGTTTTCAACCAAAACTCCTTACTTCTGCCTTAACTAATAAGCTTTAAAGTGACTTTCCTTTGTAGATAACTCATTTTTTATAACATCCTTGAACTAATTTTGATGGCATGTGGTCATGGATAGGATCATTAAACGATTTTGGTGAAAAAGTAAACTGTTGTATTATTTTATAACACAACTTTTAACTCTGAAGTTAGTTGTAATTACAGGATTTAGCAAAAGACCCGATGGAATGCCGATGGGTAGGCTGCCAGTTTATTCAACAATACACAACATACTGTACTTAACATAATGGGTGTGTCTGTGGGTCTGTTTCAAGATGTAAGGTGGGGCATATCAAAAAGATGAAAATATGGGGTCTGCCTAGGTGAAGGTCTGCGGACATGAAGGTCTTGCTGACCCTTTGCATGTTAATGGACGTGCCGCCTCAATGTGCAAAGGCTTAAGGTATCAGTTTACTTAATGTTAATGTGATACATTCTTGTGGGGGAAGGATTCACATAATAATGGGAAATAATCAAATTGCATTTTTTTTAGAGGTAATCTTTATTATATTTTACCATTTTGCATATTTAATATACATGCACCCTACATTTACATACACCAGTCTACGTTCTAGCCCAGGTAAAATTACCATTGGCCCGCAAAGCCAAAACTTTTAACAGTTCTTAAAATCAGTGCTAAAATCAGTTTGTCATTGATGTTTGCACATTTGCCTTTTGTACATCACATCTGTTAGTAAGAAGTAAACCACATAACGTAATCTGTTCTTCTGACATTGAAAAGAAATGGTTAAATAATATAAATGAAACTGAAAGTGTAAAATGCTATATGTAAATGCAAATGTTAAATGTTCAATGCTAAACGTAAATATTAAATGTAAATGTTAAATGTTCTCTATGCATCTCAGAGTTGAAAAACTGAGTATTACAATGCAGACGTTTATTGGCTAATTACCGTTTTCGTATTGTCATATTCCGTTTTCAAGTCTGACTTGTAGATTTAACATGTAACATTTAGCATTTCGATTTTACAATTTTGCGTTACTGCATAACATTACACTTGGGAAAGTTATTGCATTGATTAACATGATTTTTTCTCTAAATGTTTGAAAAAGTGGAATTTTTTTGTTAATCGGCATCGATTAGAAAAAAATTAGAGAATAAATTCAGCTCATATTCTATTTCTAATAATATCATAATTTACCTACCTTTTCTGCCTTGAACACCCTTGATCCATGAGCTGAGGATCGATTGCTTTATGCCCTGTACACACTAACCCAGGTATATACAAGTATGCATATTCGCAATAAAAACTATGTCCGCCCACACAGCGGTTTTGATATCGTTTACCAAAGGTTTGCCATCCAGATTAACACGTTGAGATGGCAATTGTTGTCCTGGTTACGCCACTCCTGCAACCACCATGATATCAGCTTTATATATCGGCCATCGGCCGTCCTGTTCTCTAAATATCGGCATTGGGATCTGCAAGAGCAGAGTCAGATCAATTTTAGAGTCTGTAGTGATGATGGATGAATGCGCTATGACAAGACTCTTAGACCCTAATGAGTCAAAGAGAGCTAATGTTGAACGTGTTTTTGTTATGTCTGTGTCTCAGTCTCTGTGATGTCTGAGCAAACTCTAGTCTAGTGGGCTCTGCCCAGGCTCCGTGTTGATGTAGGGCACCTGCTTTCAAACAGTTAGGTCAAGGCCACAAGTAGCAGCGCTGAGGAGATATCCCTGAGCCATTGGCTATGTTTATTATAGCCCTGCCTGCACCTGGCCCACTTCCCTCTTCTCAAACACAGACATTACTCTGCCCACTAGAACAACACTACAACTAGCCCAGTGTAGCACTGCATTCTTTGAGTCCAAGGCACAGTCTATGGGATCTTGTGCATTTGTGAAGATGTGGAAAGTGATTTGGTAAGGTCACAATGAGCTGATCCCAAGTCTGTCACTGAAGAAGAAGAAGACACACAGCTTTACACTTGAGATAGTATAGGCCTTGGATATGACTTTACCCTTGAGATAGTCCTCGGATATGACTTTCTCCTTAGGTTTACACTTGTGATAGGCCTTGGATATGACCTTCTCCTTAGGTTTTTTTAATGGATCTGTAAGAGTGTATTCCTCTTTATAATCTTCATTCTGTCTGTTTTTAATAAGTCTTTTTGATTGTTTGTTTCAGCCACCCCTCTCTCTCTCTCTCTCTCTCTCTCTCTCTCTCTCTCTCTCTCGCTCACTTTATTATCTATGTTGTCTTTATTTGAGTGTTCTTTGTGACTCTACATCCTATTTTGACTAAATAAAATTGGCACAGCTATTAACAGTTACTTAGAACAAGTAAAACAGAAAGAAGTAGTAACAAAAATATGAAGTCTTCTCTGTCCCTGTCAGCTCCCTCTCTAACAGGGCAGGTCTGATTTAACGTTTGTCATCATGTCTCTGTGCCACTATCTATTGGTCTCTTTCCGGCGAATATATATATATATATATATATGTATACATATAATCTATTGTCAATGGCTAAGCATAGTATCATCTGCAGTTGTAATATGCATGTGCCTTCACACTTTTACTAGCCAGAACCAGGTCACTAAGGCAGACCACTGGTGTCCTCCTTTTCCCAGGTCAGGTAATGTCAATTGTGTGTTAGCATACTGCGTTGTTTGTCTGAGAGCAAAAGATGCTGGAGCATTTGAATGGTCACTGCTTGTGTCATCCCACACCCAGGGGGTGACCTTCATTCAATTGTCAGGGCTGTGTATTCCAATCCCATAATGAGGTGTTCTTCTCTGTGTTAAGGTTCTCTGTTTGTGTGGGTGTTCTTCTCTGTGCTATGGTTCTCTGTTGGTGTGGGCAGGGGAGGTTTTGGGCAGGGGCCGTTGGGGAGACATTTTTCCTGGTAGAAAACAGTACAGCCAATCAAAGTGCCAGGGCGGGCTTTATACAATGATGGACAGATGATCAAGCGGTAGATTCGAAATCCAACAAAGAAGGCACCGTCTCGTGAGCCTGTTAGTGGGAAATATTTTATGTGAATTAAGCTATCTACACGACTTTTTTAATGTCTAAATTGACTCGGTTAGTTGTGTATGTGCAACACGAATGTTGCAGAATATTGTTGGTCTTTAGACCATTATTTTTAGGTTATTGCTAACGCTTACACAAAAAATTCATTCAAACACATGGTAGCTAGCTAAACTAGCTGCTAATGTGTAACGTGATCAAGCATATCGCACAGATATTGACGGCGCATTCAAATTGAAAGAGGAACAGAGAAACGTGATTTAAGGCATTTGTCGATCGAAAAGATGTTTTTGCCGTCCTTCCTACGGGATCCGGTAAAAGTTGAATGTATCAGATGGTCATACTACGTTGCTCTGATTAGTTCAAGGTATCCAATTGAGCGAAGAGGCATTTTCTTTCCTGGTTCGTTGAAACACGCCCCATAATCACAGCTCAATGGAGCAGACTCAGACTCATATTCTGACTAGAATTATGAGTATGACATCGTCAGGCTACCCAAATGGAACATGTAAGGTTGGAATTTTACTCTGCTAAAGTTATCAACTAAACCTACATGATCATAGGCATACTCATTATTCACATTATTGTCATTGACTGTACCGGCTTACTTTCACCACTGATGTTATGCTAGGCTTAGGCAAGTTACCTCTGGTTAAAACTATCTAACGTTAGCTATTCACTAGCTGCGCTAGGTACAGTAGCTAGACAGTTATCGTAACGTGTTAATTATCGGACTGCGTGTGTTATCGGTAAACGTTCACGTTGTCATGTTAATCCATTATTTAACTGAGCATATCGATTGTTATTCCATTATTAAACATTTTTGATTGTTTAACAGAATGGCCGATGTTTGTCCCTGTCTGATAAATGACATAGCTACGCTCGGACACTGCCCTGTCAGGGTAATGCTAGTTAATAAACTAATAAACGTAGGTCTACATCTCAGTGCCTCTCCAGATGAGTGAATTTAAATTAAGGTCAATAAATGTAATCTTTCCCTGCGGTGCATGAACAATGCTGGCATGGGATGTTGTTATCTGCAATCATGATGACTGTGAGATGAGGCTTCTCCCTCTTGCATTGTGATTTGTAAATTCTCGCCTCCAATTTAAGCTTGTCATCCATCATATCTAGTTTTACATTTTGTACATATCCCTCCATTGCATAATGAAGTCCCTTTTGAAGGCTCCTAGACAAAATCAGGTCCTGTTTCCAAAAGTTGCCTAGAGCCTCTTGGGATATCATTTTGGGTGTGGGAGTTCTTCTCTGTGCTATGGTTCTCTGTTGGAATGTGTGTGCTGAGATTTAGGGTTTGCACTGTTGATCTGCTGTCTGGAATACCAATGGTCTGCTGAATAAAGCCTGCATGTGGAATAATCCACACCCACCACACTTTCTGCAACATTTAAACCAAATTCAGCCAATTCACTGTGAAACAAGAATTCCGTGAAATCCATGATCCATGAAAATATGTTTGACTCTCACCCAAGTCTCATCAAACCGGTGAACCGAAACAGTTAAGTGAATAACATTGATTAACGTGTAACAACTGAATTTCAGTGTGTGGAATGCTTTAAACAAGAAGCAAACTACAGGCTGGCATGCTGGATATTGGAGAAATTGACTTTGAAATGGACCAAATTTTGATGGTCAGATGACCTATTCCTTGGTAGGAGCATCTCCTAAAACAGCAGGTGGCGGGGGGCCTTCCAACAGTGGTACATGGAGGGCCAAACCATGATGCAGCGAAAGGGTACTGGGCACCGAAGGCCTAATCAATGTGTGTTCCATCTGTTCTGAACTGACAGAAGGGCTACTATGGCCCACGTCATTAAGGTTTTAATGATGGTTACAGGAGAAATGTGTTACAACACACAGTGCATCACGCCCTGCTGTGTATAGTGTTCTTTACCACGGCCATGTAGGCATCAGAATAGGGATGAGAATTGATAAGATTGTAACGATTCCGAATCCTTAACGATTCTTGCTTATCGATTCGATTACTTATCGATTCTTTTTAGGCATGGAAAAAAGTTTATTTACATTAATTTTCTTTTATATAATATTCTCTGAATAGATGATGCACAGCTTAAACAGTATGTATGTATACATTTACATGTTTTAAATAACCAAAAACAAACCTAAGAATAGGTCAACAAACTCTCAAAGTAGGTTCCAGAGACCCAAAGCCTAGGGATCCTCCTTGATGGGGTGCCAGGGGGTCCCAACAAAGAAAAAAAGTATTTATTTTGACTATAATTCCAACCATAAGTAACATAATGTATGACTGATTTGGTAATGGGTTTCATACAATTCTTGTAATAAAACATCTCATTTCAAAAATCTCATCAGATAGGGGAGCCTGGAAAATAATCTTATCAAATAGGGATCCCTCCTTGGTCTAATTTGTGGCAGTTAAGGGGTCCCTGATAGTAGAGTTTGAGAACCGCTGTGCTATATAATATTTGAACATGCAAATTACAGTGCTGTTTTTTTTAAAGTGTACTCACCTTCACCTAACAATAAAACTGACATAAATAAATAGTGAAAGGTGGTTCACACAATGAAACAAATGCCACTAACACAATAGACTGTTAAGAATTTACCTTCAATATTAACAGATGAAGCGCTGATGTTAGCCACGCTGATGTTGCTTGGTTGAGATTCATTAACGTTAGCTTCACTCCGTAGCGCTCAAAGACGCCACATCATGCAAAGTTATTGCATGCAGGAATGAAAGTTTGTACGTTCATTATTATGTAAATATTTATTATTACTCTTAAATATTGTTTAAGCATGACAGTACCTTCATAGAAAGAATGGGTATTTCATAATTGGTGTTGGAATATTGTAATTCTTACATACTGGAAGATACTGATCACAATTTTGTTATATTTTCATTTTAACTTTCTTTTTGCTTTGTATTGTAAATCCTTTAAACCAATTAAACCTGACATTCCTCACAACTGTCAGGGTTTTCCAAAAGTGTATTTTTGCATTATATTGTGAAGCTACCTTTAAACTATTTATTGATCTCAGGTTTGGTGTCCAATTAAATTTCATTTATTTCTATAGCACCATTAATTAACAATCAGCGCCTGAGAAATCGTACACACTTACTTTACTCCCATTACAGAACATCAACAGAACAGAAATCAGCTTTTACAGATGTTTGTGAAGCTCTACTGAGAATGTAAATAAAGCGCTCACCTTGAGATAATTTTCTTTTCCAGCTCATTCAATTATAATTATCCAATTTTAAATAAGCAAGGCCAACCTTATGGTCATAAAACATATTCACAAGATTATAGAATAAGATCATCTTACAAACATGCATATCAAGATTATACAATAAGATTCTCTTACAAATATGCACATCAAGATTATACAATAAAATCCTATTACAAACATGCACATCAAGATTATACAGTAAGATCCTCTTACAAACATGCACATCAAGTATCAAAGAACGTGCATAGTTCAAATGAACGCAGCATTTGCTTATCTTGAATGTTATTTGCATGTGCCTGTGGTTGAGAGGGAGACCACAAGAGGGAGAAAGGTAAAGCCAGGGATGCATACGGGGGAAGGGTGGATGAGCAAGAGGGAGTGAGAGAGTGACTGAGAGGGAGGCGGAGAAGGAGCGAGGGAGATGGGGAAGCATGTGAGTGCAAGCGTTCAGTTCTCGAGTGCATGCATCCACGTACAAAAGCCGCTCCTCTCCTCGATCTGGTCAGTGTGCTTGTTCAAGCGCACACAATCCATCAAACACTCTGTCAGCCAAACGAACAGGATGAGCACAGGAGAGCCTATGAGCTGAAGCATGGACGATGTTGCCAGGTAGGTAGATGTGTTTGATATCGCCTGTTCTGCTCTTTTACATTTCCCCCAACTGTTTTGCTGTTTGAATATGGCTCAAATGTACATGGTGTTCGGCCGTATTGTGCATTACAATGATCTGGGTTTAAATGATTTGTCCTAAGTGGCTGTCCTGCGTGTGTGTACCTGCATGTTTTTGTGTGCCTATGGGCATATGCTAGCACATGTTCATGTTGTGTGGTGAATGCTGAGGCTTGGTGTATGGTGGTAGCGTGGGCTACTTAGGGACACTAGAGAGGACACTGAGAGAAGATGGAGACTACTGCAGCCTCTAAATCTGGGCACAGCTGTACATGGCTGTACACTCACAGGCGTTTAGGGGTCAAACACACACCCATTGCCTTCTCTCTCACTATCTCATTATCTTTGCCTCTTGGCAGTAAAATAATGGTTGAAGGTCACTGTGTTTCACCCATCTCTGTTAAAGCGGTCACTTAATATGTCTTCAGGTGTGTGATTCTGTTATAACCTACGCACACTAACCTCTTTGTAGGACACTAAATTAGGGTGACCCCCTCAGCATGTGACTTGGTGTCATTGATAGGGTTGATGCCTGCAACTAAAAAAAGGGACAACGGGTGTCTGTGTGTGTCATGGTAGCTCTTTTGTCAGTCTGAATGAGATAGAGCCTATGTAAATACAGCATAAACAGGCTTATATACTGATGCATGTGTGTAATCAATTTAGTTTCCCCCTGAAAATGTATAGCCCTAATTAACCTTAATCTACATGAACAGGTTGGGATTAACCAACGTTCTAAACCCTCAATCCTATGCTCGAACTAGTTTCACCACTGAGTTTTTGCTTATTCTCAGATTGGGTTTGTCCTTGTTGTGTTCTTGAGTTGTGTTCTTTTGTTTTCCTTTTTGTAGATAATTTTTTGACTTGTTCTATTACTGCAGCTTGATGATTAGCTAGTCATTTAGTTTAATTAAAAGTTAGTCCTGAGACTATTTTTGTGGGTGCACAAAGTCCTTTGAAATATGCCAAGGTTACAAAGTGCAAAACCAGTTATGTGCCAGGGCAGTCAGTTTGCTTATGGCATGCATACATTACACCAGGGTTTCCCAACCCATGGGCCGCGGGTTTGCTCGGGTTGTGTTCCTCATGGTCAAATTAGCCAGAAACCGTTGAGAAAAGTCATGCCACTCATACTTCATACTCAACCTATTGGCTGCTATTGGAGGAGTGGACTTGTTTGCATGTTTCAATTCAAGAAATAGGAATCCATAAACATTTACACATTTTGAATAACCCATCAATAACCATCCTAAACACTCAACTACACTGGGAGACATGAATATACTGTGAATTCAGAAATAGAACGGATATTATAGATAATAACTCAGTACCTTCATTTCATAAACTTAAAAAGAAATCTAAGCTAAAAGACATCAAGATTGTTAAGGACTTCAAACTGAAAAACTGGATAACAGAAAACTTTGTTTTAGAGATACGAGAAATTAGGTAATTCATAAAAGGGATTAAAAAAAGACACAATATCCTTACTAAAGCTGAGTGTAATGACGAATTGCTACACATTTTTTTACTGAATAACCCAGAGAATAAAGATCTTGGTATATTAAGTGGGAAAAAATGGACGGAATGTTTACAACTCCACTAATAGAATCTCAAATTCAATACTAATTAATGACCAATATACTATAGTTGAGGCAAAATTCATAAGTTCGACACCACTCCTCATGGATACTTTTGGTACTGTACTAAAATGTGCACGTTTTTGGATGATGGATCTCAAGGATTTGTCTATTTCGAAATGTTGGGAAAATAAGGCACCCAACTGGATGGCAAATTTTTCCAAACCGGGGAAGGGCTGGGGTTGCAGGTTAACTTGCATGCATGCCTGCTCCATAGGACTCCATGTATAGCCATTTGGCAGTTGCCGGTTTTACAGCTCTAACTCAATACTTGACCCATTTCCATTGTTTTTTGTCCCTAGGAAAAAAAAAATACCAAAAAGATCTATAAATAGGGCTCAGGTTGAAAAATCCCAAAGATTCGCTTGAGCTGAGATGGGCTCTAAAGCAGTGGCGGTCCGTGCATTTCACGACTAGGCCTTCAGCGATGTCCTACACGATGTTAAACTGAGTGAATCCACCTCCTAATACCATCATTATGACGCCATGGCTCTCGAACCAGTATATTTTATACAGAAAGGCAGTATAAGTGAGCATTGCATCACCTTAACATAGTCGAGTACAACAGACTTTATTAATATTTCCGGAGCATTTCAAATCAATACACCCGTATTAACAATACATTAAGAGTAGTAAACTCTAAGTTATATGATCGCTTGGATATTACTGTCACAACTTAAAAATAAAAGGCGATTTTCAGGGATTAGTCTACAAAGTTTTATTAAGTCCACCAAAAGTAGTCTATGTGACTCAATGTGAGGTTTAACAAGTTTAACAAGTAACATCGCATTGTCCCACCTGCAAAGCAGTTTCATTAAACTTCCCATCCTCACGATATCCAGTTTTTCTTGAAAGTTCCGTCTTGAAAATGGCGTTGTAATTGTATCAAAAACTGGAATTATCAAGTTTGTGTAAACTAATTTATTTGAGTTGGTTAATGTAATTATATTTAGTCTTACCAATTGAAACAACTAGAAGAATAAGCATTGAAACCGATGTACGTCGTTTTAGCCAGCTAAACTGAGCACTGAAGCACTGCACCGGTCTGCCTCAGTATCCAATCAAAGGACGTTTACGTGTCACGTTCAACACGAGGAAAGAAATCTTCCGGGCCTTCTAGAAGGCCCAGTGTCGCCAACTCGAAATCTGATTGGTTGTCACAACTGTCTGTTTCAGTTCATTCAACTTAAATGAACTGAAACAGCAAGTTGTGATAGCCAATCAGATGTACACGGGCCTTCAATGTGAATTCTGAAGGCCTCAGGGAAGATTTCTGTTCTCTGGGAAGATTTAAAGGAGCGTGGCAACACATGATAGCGGAAATATGATTGGATGAAAGCTCTAACATAAATGAACAACGCTGGAAGCATGAAATGAAGATAATGGACTATGGGGAATCATTTAATACATATTTATGAAAAGAAAATATTAAAATTAAATTTATTTTATTACATTTATTTTCTGATGATGTTTAGGCCAGCAGAGAAGGCCTTGAAGGCCCTGACGGACCGCCACTGCTCTAAAGCCAGATTGAAAATCTTTTTAGATGTTGTTTCTGTATAGAAAGGAAGACTTGGGTTGGGTTGCTTTTATTAATAAAGAATGATAGGCGTATTGGGTGTCAGAGAGTGGCCAGGAGAAATACCTCTTGTTTAGTGGGGTATCCTTTTCTCTCTTGGTTCTCCAGTAGTTTGTTTAAGTCTGATCGCGTATCATGGTGCTACTCTTTTTCTGTCATGGGTTGTGCAATGGAGTCGATGGTTGAGCAAAGCGCCTTTTTGTCATTATCTGTGAGTAGGTCGAAAAAGAAATGAGAATGTGTTTGTGCGCCTGAAGTGAGAATAGGCAAGTGCCTCAGATAAACAGTGTCTGTGGTAGTGGAATGAATCTGGTGGTGTGCAGAGTTCTAAATGCATATTGAAAATGAGACAGGGTAGGATTTTCAGGGAGAAGTATAAGATCAATATCTGAGCCATATGTTCAAGGCAGGGAAGGTGATATTTTTAAAACATTTTTTTAAATCCTCTTTTCATCCTGATAGCAATGAATAAATAAATGCTCTGACAACTTCTGTCCAATCATTTAATTCATTCATATTGAATGACTGGATGGCAGCAAAGGAGATAAGAAAGAAAAGTTCACTGGTTGTGTATTTTCCACTCTCGGTATACAATACTAAGGACAAGAACTTAAAAGTATTTAAACTTACGTTCTGTTCTTCGGCGAAAAAACCTTGGTCGTAAATTGTTGCTAGCCACTCCACTTCCATGGTCTGTCCTAGTACTGTGAGGCACATGGTTGTTAGCTTGCTATGAATATTTGCATAAATGGGTGTGCATACTCATTTCTGTTGTGTGGTTATGGCCAATGGTAATGTTTGCATGGGTCAGGTACAAATTATTCTGCAATGATGTTGCCTCATGTGGTTACTGTCTGTGTTTCCTAGAGGGAATCAGGCAGAGGTATGGGGAGCTGCCCGGGGAGCTAGTGCTGCTGGAGCTGGAGAAGGAGCGACAGGGCCTGGGACTGAGTCTGGCTGGGAATCGTGACAGAAAACAGATTAGTATCTTTGTGGTGGGGATAACTGCAGGTGGCCCAGCATACAAAGATGGCCGCATCCAAGTGGGAGATGAGCTGCTGGAGGTGAGCGCACGCACGTATGCATGCACACACACACACACACACACACACACACACACACACACACACTATTGAAATGCCCCTCAAAGTGGACCTTGAGGTCACCTACTTGAATTTTTTTTATTATTATCTATACTCTGTGATTATTGTATATGTAATGTAGCACTGAATTATACTGAGTATAATACTGATTATATCTGACTGAGTACCATCATTACACTTGAGACTGTGCCCTGAGAGAGCAGGGATAAGGTGTGGGAGATGAGTGAGGGATGCTGGTGAGTGCTGGAAGTACAGAGGACAGTGTCGGGGTGCAGTGACACCTAGGGTTTTGGTCTGTTTCGTCGCCACATCATTGAAATTTAAAGTGACACTATGCAACAATTTGCCCCTTTTGAGGTTTTTGTTTCCATAGGCATAGGCATTTTCAACTTTATTCCAATGTTATATGGTCAGGATGAAACACCCTGTAAAAATGTAAGAAAAGCACAACATCAATTATATTGCCAAAGCTTTCACCAATGCCAAGGTTTTGCATGGCAGTATTTAGACTAAAACTCCATAATGCTGATTGAATCCTATATGATCAGAATTTGTGTTTTTACCCAAAGATTTGATTATTTCAATCAAAAAAAGTTTGATTACTCATTTCATTCCATTTCTGTGCTAAAAATCTTGATGTCCTTCCAGATTCCCATTAAGAAACATAATTGTAGCTTGTTAGACCTGTTTTACAATGCCCTAGCCACATCCCCTCGAAACTGAATGATTTTGTTCTTTTAAAAAAAAGAAAGAGTCTTCACGTAGATTCCATGACAACCTTATGTTATTTTTGTCAAGATCAATATAGCTCCTCTCACGTGTAGCATGTGATACATATTCAATTTCATGATCTAAATTCGTGTAATGACACACATTTGCAACTTTGGAGCTAGCTAGGTACTAAAACGAAAAATGTATAGCTTGCATCTTTGCTGTAATTTTAAATGTTTCAGCACACATTCTGTCACTCGCTGTGGTGAGGCTTGTGGGAGCAGAACTGGTCAGCTCTATTTCTATGAAAATAAAAGTTTTATAGCATAGCCCACGAGTGGTGATGCGAAAGAATTATCTTTTTACCAGTGGCGGTCCGTCAGGGCCTTCAAGGCCTTCTCTGCTGGCCTAAACATCATCAGAAAATAAATGTAATAAAATAAATTTAATTTTAATATTTTCTTTTCATAAATATGTATTAAATGATTCCCCATAGTCCATTATCTTCATTTCATGCTTCCAGCGTTGTTCATTTATGTTAGAGCTTTCATCCAATCATATTTCCGCTATCATGTGTTGCCACGCTCCTTTAAATCTTCCCAGAGAACAGAAATCTTCCCTGAGGCCTTCAGAATTCACATTGAAGGCCCGTGTACATCTGATTGGCTATCACAACTTGCTGTTTCAGTTCATTTAAGTTGAATGAACTGAAACAGACAGTTGTGACAACCAATCAGATTTCGAGTTGGCGACACTGGGCCTTCTAGAAGGCCCGGAAGATTTCTTTCCTCGTGTTGAACGTGACACGTAAACGTCCTTTGATTGGATACTGAGGCAGACCGGTGCAGTGCTTCAGTGCTCAGTTTAGCTGGCTAAAACGACGTACATCGGTTTCAATGCTTATTCTTCTAGTTGTTTCAATTGGTAAGACTAAATATAATTACATTAACCAACTCAAATAAATTAGTTTACACAAACTTGATAATTCCAGTTTTTGATACAATTACAACGCCATTTTCAAGACGGAACTTTCAAGAAAAACTGGATATCGTGAGGATGGGAAGTTTAATGAAACTGCTTTGCAGGTGGGACAATGCGATGTTACTTGTTAAACTTGTTAAACCTCACATTGAGTCACATAGACTACTTTTGGTGGACTTAATAAAACTTTGTAGACTAATCCCTGAAAATCGCCTTTTATTTTTAAGTTGTGACAGTAATATCCAAGCGATCATATAACTTAGAGTTTACTACTCTTAATGTATTGTTAATACGGGTGTATTGATTTGAAATGCTCCGGAAATATTAATAAAGTCTGTTGTACTCGACTATGTTAAGGTGATGCAATGCTCACTTATACTGCCTTTCTGTATAAAATATACTGGTTCGAGAGCCATGGCGTCATAATGATGGTATTAGGAGGTGGATTCACTCAGTTTAACATCGTGTAGGACATCGCTGAAGGCCTAGTCGTGAAATGCACGGACCGCCACTGCTTTTTACTGTAATAGCATCTCAGGTTAGTCTCAGGTAACTTTGGTATTTTACATGAGTTACTTTGAAATGTTATGCTTTACATGGCCTTTTTACTTAGAATTATTCTGGGAACAAACTGTGAATTATTTGGTGTGGTCGATGCATCAAGCGTTTCATTCAAATCGGGGTTCATATCTAAATCCTTCCCTGACCCTAACCTGGGTTTGTACTCCTGAGGGGTACCATCAATAAACCATCAATATGATGGGCTACCTTCATGAGTTTTACGTAGCATGCAATGTCCTTATGTTACTTTCATTAGAATGTCTTTCTTCTCTTTTATACTTCTTTACCTCACTCATTTAGATCAACAACCAGGTGTTGTATGGTAGGAGTCACCAAAGTGCTTCGGCAGTTATAAAAAGTGCTTCATCGAAGGTCAAGATTCTCCTCATCAGGTCAGTAACTCTTAGCTCTCTTAACTTTATCTCAGATTGTTCTTGAACAAAAGACTGGAACTGTTTTTGGGAACTACACGGAGTAGTTTGGTGCCTTGGCAGTAGATAACTCACCTTTAGGGATAGGCTATGCTAAAAATCTCCATTTGCCTAAAAGTCATGTGGACTTGGCATTAACATTTGTGGTAATTGGCATGGTATTTAAAACATCGAAACAACCAAACATCAGTGGGAAGAAGAAAAAAAAGGAAAACAAACCTTCACTCTATGATCACGGCAGTCATAATGAGCTACCGCCTACGAGTGAATAAAGTAGAGTAAATCACCTTTGGATATACAGAATCACTCTGTCTAAGGGTCATCAGTCAGGTTGTTGACTAGAAGTGTTCATGAAGAATGGTAATGAATGTTTTGATTGCACCATTGGATCAATAAGAAATAGAAGAAAGTGGAAATGCATCACACCATCCAGATGCTTTGGAGAAAAGATTGTCCCCCAAACCAAGCATCCGAGGAAGATATTATCTCCAGCAATCACCCTGAAAAATCTACAAAGTTCAGTGGCTGGAGTTTGGGTGCAGGTATAGGAGTCCACAATCCTAAGAACTGTCCATAAAACTGGACTCTATTGGAGGGTGGAATAAAAGTTGTTCAAGAAGATCCACATTTCTTGAACAACTTGATGTGGGAAACACTAGTCCATGCCCCAAGAAACACCATTCCAATTCTGAAATATGGCAGTTGTAACAACATGATTAATGTTGTTGGCTAATTTCATAGGCTGTTTGCAATAAAAAAAGAGGAATGTTTGAGCCTACTAGGCAAATTTGTTATTATACAGTTACTTGCCAAAATGATAGAAGACATCAGTCCAAAATACCTCTTTTTGAATGATTTTGTTGCCGTTTAGTGATTAGTGATTTAGAAGATTTTTTTCTTCTTCAGGCTACTAAACATAGCACAAAAAGTTAGGGAATGTGTGTTTGGTAGAACTGTTGGAAAGCCTGTTTATTACCCTTTTAAATGGTGCCACATTTGTAAGGAACATACATTTGTGGGATGAGCAGCACAGCTGAGTATGTGGGTTGTGCCCATGAAAAATGTGCCTTGTAGAAGAAGCATTGTTACAACAAAGAAATAATCTCCTACACACAAATTTCCTTTCTTTTTGTGCCATTTTAGAACTTTAAAGGCCCTGGTGTTATGTAGCAACCCATTCCTTGCTGACTTCAAGTAACAATGACTTTCCGCTACGTTAAATGATCGGACTGCTTGCGGAATGATATGAAAGATTAGAAACACAAAACCCGTTGCCAATGACAGCGGCCATTAACTTTCCGCAGTGGTGAATATCAATAAATTACAGGGATTTTTTTCAACATTCTGAAGAGCCGTATAATAAGTAAGAAATAATGGCCTGCCCCTAATACAAGCCTGCCCCAAATAAAGGCCTGTGCGCTGTGCAGCCTAAGTAAATAAAGACCCCGGCCATAATTTGAGGTTTTACGGTATTTACTTTTAAGACTGTAGTAGTCTAGACTAGTATAAGACTCATACAAAATAAAGCCATTAACACAAAGTCGTCTTTTGTGTATATCTGAACCTGGATGCGTAGACAATCTACAGATGACATGGTTAATATTCAGAGCCGTCATTTGTACTAAACAGGAGCTGAAGTAAACGGTGTTTAATGACATTATAGCTCTTACTCAGTCCTACAGTTGCGCCTTTTTCCAGGAGAACAGGGTTCCCATTCGAAGTTGTTCCCTTGGAGGCATTAATGGCTGATGTATTATTTGAGATTAAACCAGGGTAAGATTTTGAGGTTTGAATTTTGCAACAACCTTGTCCCCTTCGCCCTGCAGGAACAGAGAGGCTATCAATCAAATGGCTGTCCCTGCATTTCCCACTCCACCGCCGCCTATTTTGCCCAACGAGGTAAGGAAAAAATGTAATATATTTACTCAATTCTTTAGGATGCCTAATTATATTAGTCAAATTGGAAGTGTTATAAAATGCACTGTTTTCAAGAAGTTAGAAGTTAAATGCAGCAAGAAATCACCAGCATAAAAATAACTTGTGTGTGCAAAAATGGCACCGACACTAGTCTTGTGTCTTGAAAGGGGAATTGTCAATATGTTTGGGCGAGTAGATTTTCAGACTATTCACCTCTATTAACTGTAATTTCCAAACTATTAACCGCGGTTCATATATAGATTTTATTTTATTTATGCGGCCTTGCGGTTAATACACAGTCTATACATGGGTATGCATTTTTTTCTGCCTGGAAGTCGATAATGAGCACAGTAATTCTGCCAGTTAGAATGGGTCTATCTTTTTCTTGGGCATACAAATCCCATTAATGTATCTGGTAAAAACAACCTGTTCTATGGGATAGAACCTTATTTTCATTTACACTCGTCTCGTCTTCCATAATGATAATGAAACGGGTGTGTGTATTCCCACTTAACATGCGCAGTCTCATGCCAGTTAACCTAGCTACAAACTATACTTGCTATCTCTAGCATCTTAACAGTTGGTAATTGCTTTTGTGTGTAATATGAACTCATTTGACTACGGTGTGAATGTAAACTCATGTTAATATGAACCTGCACAAGCACCCAGAGGATTTATTCCTATCGTAGCTTTTTAACTATCCTAGCTATCTTGTGCTTAGGGAACCATCTTGGCTTAATTTGAACTAAAGTAGTGTAGAAAACACCATGGTTGTAATACAGTGGTGTAGTGAAAATTAAGCAGTTTCGCAAGAACTAGTGCCTTGTAAGGCCAAGCAGAGAGGCCTATGTGTAGAGATGGAGGTCAGGTCAAACAGAGGCCTGTTTTCTAAAACCATGACAGCACAGTTTCCACAGGTCAGGCTTTCAGAGACAGCCACATATTAATTAAATGGTTTATGCATAGGGAATGTGGAATTCATCATAGGGCAGGCAGAAGTTCCCAAGACATTTATGAAACAGAGCCTTGACGACATAACCGGTCAGAACAGGGGAGTGTTGAAACCACTGAAAAGGACAAAGCTGCTCATTGTAAGTCACCATCTTGAAAGGTGCTTCGGCAATTCATGAGCAGAATATTCTGATTGGCTCAACTTGGAAAAATGTTTAGGTTAGAGCAGAATATTCTATTGGCTCAACTTTGATATGCTTTAACCTTTCGATTGGAAAAGCATAGTGAGGAAAAACATAGTATAAAACGACTGAGCTTTTGACTGAGCTGCTCCATGGACCACCACTCTGATTGAATGAATGTCGGCAAGATTGAATAAACTTCATCGCATTCAACTCCTGACTTTATCAACTCTATGATTTGAAGAGATTGTTTCGCTACAACAGTAGGTAGTAATAGTAACTCATGTAGGTAGTCATAGTAACTAAAGTAGGTAGTCATAGTAACTAAAGTAGAAAGTAATAATAACTAAAGTAGGTAGTCATAGTCACTAAAGTAGATAGTAATAGTAACTTAAGTAGGCAGTAATAGTAACTACAGTAACTAAAGTACAGTTAAAACGCTGCACAGGCACCCTGAAGGTTGTCCTATTATAATTTTGAGAAGACTGTAACATTCGCTAGATAACTAGCAATCGTGTCATGCAAATGGAACGCTGCCATTTGAGGTAATTTAAAAGTGTCCTTTAGCTAGCTAGCTAGCTTGTTAGACCAGAATGGGCCCAGCAGACCCTGACCAAGTGAGGGCCACCCTTGAACATCATGGCAGAGTCCTAGGACGACACCAGACTCAGCTGGAAGTCGCCCTTGCGAGCCTTGGAGACCTGACGGCCTATATGCAGGCTTTTCAGCTCAGCCGATCCTCCGTGGGCTACTCCACCCTCGCCCCAGCTTCCAGCACCAGCCCATGAACCTAAGCTGCCACCTCCTCAGAAATATGCTGGTGAGCCCGGCACATGCCGCTCTTTTCTCTCCCAGTGATCTGTCGTCATGAGCTGCAACCTACCTCCTTCCCTTTTGAGCGCTCAAAGGTGGTTTATGTCATCACCCAGCTGCCCGGATGGGTTAGAGAGTGGGGAACCGCTCTCTGGGATGCCCATTCGCCCTCCTGCAACAACTTGACTTTTCTGACGAGATGAAAAGGGTTTTCGATCTGTCCAAACACGGCATGAGGCTGCTCGTGAACTAGTACATACGTGCCAAGGGCAAAGGTCCGTTTCGGATTATGCCATGAACTTCCAGACCCTTGCAACATCCTCTGGCTGGAATGCCGATGCGCTCTTTGATTTACGTTCTTGAACCGGCTGTCTGAGGAAATCAAGGACGGGCTGATTTCCCATAATCTACCCCACACCTGCGCTGCCCTGGTCAACCTTGCCATCAGAATCTACATGAGGATACAACAGCACCGACGCATTAGGGTTTCCGAGGGGTCCCGCAGATTCTCTATGGTCACCCCTGTCACCCAACCAGAACTCTTTTCGGCGTCTGAGGATCCTGGACCAGAACCTATGCAGGTGGATCGCACCTGTCTGACCCTGGCTGAGCGGTAGAGAAGTTTCGCCTCCCATTCCTGCCTGTACTGTGGCAAGCCAGGGCACTTCATCTCTGCCTGCCCAGTAAAAACTAACGCTCAACAGTAAGAGGGGTACTAGTGAACGTGACACTTCTTTTGAACAACGTACTTCTCTTTCTGCCATCCTGAAGTGCAACAGGAGGTTGTCGCGTTGATTGACTCCAGAGCGGAGGAGAATTTCCTTGACTGCTGCTTCGTGGCTTAGTGGGGATTACCGACCGTACGACTCAAGAATCCAATGTTGGCCCACACGCTGAATGGCCAAAGGTTGGCCAGCATCACACACATCAACGCTCTGGTGGGTCTCTTCCTCTCCGGTAACCATCACGAGGAGATGATTTTTTATGTTATCGACTCTCTTAAATGCCCCTCTGGTCCTTGGCCACCCCTGGCTCGCCAAGCATAATCCCCATATCGACTGGAGAGGCATGAGAATTGTGGGCTGGAGCCCAACCTGTCTTTCAAACTGGCTCCTTTAAGCCCAGACCCGGTTGCCCCCGGCCTCTGGAACTTCAGAGGAGTTTCCAGAACTGTCAGCTGTTCCCTGTGAGTACATAGATCTTAAGACTGTTTCAACCCCCCGCCCCATCTCCCCTATGATTGTTGCATTGACCTCTTACCTGGTACTTCTCCCCCCAGAGGTCGCCTCTATTCGCTGTCACGGCCTGAGACAGAGGCTATGAATAAGTATATCTGAGAGTCTCTCGCAGCGGGCATAAAACTCCTCCTCCCCCGCAGGAGCTGGTTTCTTTTTGGTTGACAAAAAGGACGGCTCTTTGCACCCATGCGTCGACTATCAGGGCTCAACGACATTACGACCAAGAATCGTCACCCTCTACCTCTAATGTCCTCTGCATTTGAGCTACTTCAAAACGCATCAGTGTTCACTAAGCTTGATCTCCAGAAACGCTTACCATCTCATCTGTAACCGTGAGGGAGATGAATGGAAGACAGCCTTCAATACCACCTCTGGACACTTCGAGTACCTCGTCCCCAGCGGTGTTTCAGAGTTTAGTGAACAACGTCCTAAGAGACATGCTAAATAGATTTGTGTTTGTCTATTTTGATGATTTTTTCCAATTTTCTGTCCGAGCATGTGTCCCATGTACATTCTGTCCTTCAACGCCTGCTGAAGAACCAGCTCTTTGTGAAGGCTGAGAGGTGCGAGTTTCATCAGAGAACAGTCACATTCCTAGGATACGTGATCTCTCCCGGAACCATCGAGATGGATCGGCAAAAGGTCGAAACAGTCCTGGAGTGGCCCCCTCCTTTCACCCGCAAGGAGCTTCCTTGGATTTGCGAACTTTTATCAATGCTTCTTCCGGGATTGCGGTTCACTGGCGGCTCCCCTCACAGCCCTGACTTCCACGGCCGTTGTTGTTGAAAGAGTTGTGAAACTTTTTGCTGCGTCATCACCATTCATACCTATTCAACCTGTGTTTATGATTAAATGACTTAAGCACAAAATTGTTTAGAACACAAAGTTCTTAATCGATCTAACCGTTTTCCTTTGCTCTTAAAGTGCACCAGATTGAGGCATTTAACTTTTTTTTTAAACCACATTCTTCTTCCGGGTGATCATGCTCCCAGACCACCCTAGAGGGTCAGAGTGAGGTCCACCCATCATAGTCTCACAAAATCTTGTGGGAAACACTGCCATTTGGAGAATCAGAGAATCCCATAGTGCCTGCTCTTCGATGAACTCAGTAATGACCACAAATCTGTTGAAAGTCCCCTGTAATGTTGGAGAGGATAGTCTTTCCAGATCTGTCTTGATATGACTAACATAAGAACCCTTTGCCTGCCAATCCCTGTTCTTCAATGTGAAAGATGATCGTGAGGCAGAATTAGCCGCTCAACCTGCAGACAGATGATGTTAGTGACCTCACCAATGCTCTGGAACTCCCCATCATCAGAATGTGACGGGGGTCAAATGAATGATGTAATGTTAAATCAGGTTGGGGGAGAAAATAAATGTACATTTATTTGCAATTTTTACCCTTTTAAGGGTCCCTCATTATACTTTAATGACTTTTCACAAACTCTTCATTCTCCAGAATCTTGTCAGAATGTCATCAGAGAGGGAAAAAACACTTCCTGATGAGGTGAAAACCAAGACCGTGGTGAAGCCGGTAAGTGTAGACCATCATCAGAATTTGACGGGGTCGAATGAATGATGTCGTGTTAAATCAGGTTGAGGGAGATGACCATATCATTATAAATGTGTTCTTGTTGTCCACACACACTTGGTGAATGCTAAACTCACATATGTATAGCCAACACCTATGTTAACAAGGTTCAGAGTTCAAAAGTCTCGGTCCGAAATCTTTAAAAAAAAAATTGCAAATTCTGAGCACCTCTGAATGAAGGTTTCCGTAAGGGTGTGTTTACATTTGATTTAAATAAAATTGAATTTTACTACATTCCTTTTACTCTCATGTTATTATTGCTGATGTCTTGATCATATATGCCACTTGTGGATCAATACTTTTAGTTAGGGGAAATATACAAAAACATCAAGGCATGTGAGACTTCCTAAAAAAGTCAAACAGGCCTCTGTCCCCTAAGGGTTTAATGACTTTTCACAAACTCTTCATTCTCCAGAATATTGTCAAAATGGCATCAGAGAGGGAAAAACCACTTCCTGATGAGGTGAAAACCAAGACCGTGTTGAAGCCGGTGAGTGTAGACCATCATCAGAATTCGACGGGGGTCGAATTAATGATGTCATGTTAAATCAGTTTGAGGGAGAGAATACATTTACATGTTATTCCTTTTATAGAGGTCCCTCATTATACTTTAATGAATTTCACAAACTTTTCATTCTCCAGAATATTGTCAAAATGTCATCAGAGAGGGAAAAAACACTTCCTGATGAGGTGAAAACCAAGACCGTGGTGAAGCCGGTGAGTGTAGACCATCATTAGAATTGGAGGGAGATCGAATTAATGATGTCATGTTAAATCAGGTTGAGGGAGAAAACAGCTTAACTGGCTGTATTGATCATGTCCCCTCTCTTTCTCAGGAACCGGTGTACAGTACTAGTGTTGGGCCTCAGGAAGCAGTTGTGAAGAGCCTGGAGATGGAGAAGCCTTCAGTAAGCACTTATACCCCCTTTCTCTATCTTCCTTAAATTAACTCTTTCTTTCACTCCTCTTTAAAGACATCTCTGTGGAGATAAATCAGATACTTTGTCTGGCATTGAAAAAAATGGCATTGATTATTTATTTGAGAGCTCTTGTTTAAAACGTTTAAAAGTTTTTAACCCTTTCACTTGGCCCATACAATCCATACAGTGTTTATGTAAGGTGCATGTCCGTTGCATTTAGTGTTTATGTAAGGGGCATGTCCAGGGGCGGACTGGCCACCGGGAATACCGGGGAAATCCCCGGTGGGCCGATGGCCCAAAACACCGGCCCACTATCATTATCAACCGGCCCATCGCCATCAGGCCCACTACCAAAGCAGAGTGTAGCGGTACAATCTACTTTACGCCTTTGAAGACAACACAAATCCACTTTTCCCTGAGAATCGTAACTTTGTAGAAGCACTGACTGAATTTTATACTCCTACTCGCGATCTGTCTTCACACTTATGGTGACTATTTTTTGATTTTTTTTTGCAAGTTACTTCTTGTGTTTTACGGACTCTGGAAGTTCAACGTAAGAAAATATCTCCACGTTATTAATGAACACCTGAAAATTGGTTCTTACACAGCCGAAGTATTCTCAGCGCTGCCGATTGAGGTAGAAGATTCATAAATTTGGATTTGCATACATACACGCAACACACCCCGTCAGGGCACGCAACCGTAGTGACGTGTGCAGTCAGCCCTTCTAACAGGGATGAGGCACAGCTCGCCGCTGCCTCTGTCAATCTCTTCCGTTAGTCTAATTTTGTTTTAGGTGTTATTAAATGTCAATTACTCTAGCCTACATTTTATTTGGAAAACCACCGACTGGTGACAGTGATAAGGTAAGATGTGGCGTTGACCTTGCCAAATGTTAGCTTGCTATTCACAGATGAGGTAACGTTCCCTACAGCTAGCCTAGCTAACGGTATGTGTTATATTGAGAACGTCTGGTAAAATAAGCAAGCTGGTGCTGTTGTCAACATCGAGATTATCTATTTTAACATGTTAGCCGTAGTCACTTGCTTACAATCGATGAGCAAGCTATCCATGGTGGTAGTTGTAAATAGGGCAATCTTATAATTTCTATTAACTTTTGTCAAATAAGTTAACCAGCTAGTTTGTTATGCTAAAATCACTGTGTTACACACAACACTTACATTATAAACAATGTTAATATGTTATCTAGATTGTTAATATGTTATCTAGAGGTGTTGACTTGGCCAAGTATAGCTTGCGTTTCACAACACTTACATTATAAACAATGTTAATATGTTATCTAGATTGATGATTCTGCTGCTGGAATAAAAAATGGATAAAAAATAAATGAAGGGACATTTATAATAGACCAAAAAATTGTGATTAATTGTGTTTAAATATTTTAATTGTTTGACAGCACTTATTTCAAGTATATTTATCTTATACGCTTTGAGTGTACTAACCAATAGGCTTTGTAGTTATACGTATAACCATCTGATCTGATAACCATCTGATCTGATCTGATACTATTCATCTAGCAAACTATACCTACCTTGGAGTGTTACAATAGCCAGTATCATTTTATTCCATGTGTCCATCCAGGCAAATTGGTGGATCCAAATGTTATTAAAAAACAAGCATATATGATGTAATTTCTTTGTAATCATCCAAAATAATGTTAAGTGTATGGGTATTTTTCCCAGTAGGCCACTGACTGGTCGATTCGTGTGATCCATTGAGTGGGCAATGCGGCGTGTACTGAGTGGGCAGCACACCGTGTACTTAGTGGGCCGCGCGCCGTGTATTGAGTGGGCCGGTCTGACAGGAACTCCCGGGCCACTTTTCCCCCCCAGTCCGCCCCTGGGCATGTCTGTTGTATTTAGTGTTTATGTAAGGTGCATGTCTGTTGTATTTAGTGTTTATGTAAGGTGCATGTCTGTTGTATTTAGTGTTTATGTAAGGTGCATGTCTGTTGCATTCAGTGTTTATGAAAGGTGCATGTCCGTTGCATTTATAATTAGGCTAGCAATCTCTCAACTTGTTGTTGGTTGTGTCCGTTTCTCGTTCCTTTTTTTCACCCTCAACCCTTCTTTAATCGTGCCAGAGTACTATTTACCAGGTTACTGTTAGGAGGTACACTGCAGGCATTGCTTGAACAGATCTGAATTTAAATCTTTGAATAACAGCATTTAGAACAGGAATGACAGATTTTCAATGTTTACCCTCATTTTACTTTGATGACTTTTCACAAACTCTTCATTCTCCAGAATCTTGTCAAAATGTCATCAGAGAGGGGAAAACCGCTTCCTCATGAGGTGAAAACCAAGACCCTGGTGAAGTCGGTGAGTGTGGACATATATGTTGAAAACACACAAATGGGTTTTTGGAGCTGGTCTGTAGCAAAATGAGATCTATAGTTATATTTTTATTATGAAGCTATCAGCCAAAGTGACTTATCAAATGACAATGAATACAATCAATAATTGGACATTTATCAAATATTTATAATAAAGAGGGGCATTAGTAGAAAAGGTTAAAATAAAAAAGGAGTTCTGAAAAGTATGATAAAAATGTCAAGACTTTTTTCTGATCAGATGAAATTGGGCAGCTCATTCCTCCTCTGAGGGACCAGGCTGGACCGTAATCTCTGGGTGTGGAGAGCAGTCAGTCGTTGGCTGTCGAGTGTTAGAATAGTTTACAGATGTTCAGATGAGACCTCAGTATGGAAACATTTGGCAATTTTATTTTCTTACAACACTTGATTATAAGTTTTATATTTACACCTAGATACAACATGTTCAGTTTTATTGGTGTCGAGTCCCATCCTGCTGTACATTCTCACTGCTCCAGCAAGGACAGACTGGAGGTGTTACAGAGTGTGGGCCACCAGTTTGTAGTCATCTGCATACTGAAATGAAAAACCCACTCTCTGTACAGCTTGGCAGTCGCCTGGAACCCCCTGACGTTGAAGAGGTTGCCTTCTAGCCTGAAGTCCACCGTCGCTCCATCACTGTGCTCTATCTCCTGGTGGAGAAAATGGGTGATGCCTATGAGGAAGGAAGATGCAGCGCTGGTGCTTGCACACATCCCTGCCTTAACCCTGGACACGCAAGGAAATGGGAAGACTCTTGACCTATAGTCACCTGGGCAATCATTCAATTGTGGAACTGGCGGAGGATGATGAAAAATTGGGGCAGCCAAACTTGAGCAGGGCTCCCCTTTGAAGTTCATCCTGGACGCTGTCAAAATCTTTGGACAATACATCAAAATCAAGGAAGACAAATAGTCTAGAACAAAACTAAAAACCACATGGGAAAAGTTTGTCTAATTAGGGTGTTTCTAATCCATGAAGGGCTGAACTAAGCCACCTGGGGCCTTCATATTTTGTATAAAATGTTTTAATAATGTAAATGTTTACTACTACTAAAAGTCTAAAAGTAATAATAAAACTTCTGATTTTAAGCTTGATTCAATTATTTTATTTAAACACATTAGGTTTAATGTTTGATATCTGTTATGGCCCAAGGTTTTTTGAGTAGATAGCTGAGCTGATAGATGTCCACCTTTGTTCCATGATGTTTTTGGAACACATTTCCTTTTACTCATGTTACCCAGACAAGAACATTAAGCCACTTCTTGGTGGACCATTTAAGTCACAAGAGGAGGCGCAATATCATGTCTGACAAGCACTACACTCCACATCCTGTTCCTACCTGCTCATAGGGATCTGGTGAAGAACTTCACCAAGTGACTAGTAGACGCCGCATTCTTTGGTATTATTCTTAAATGGTTGCAGAGATGAATAAGCACTGAGAAGTGGGGTGAAACGTTGTGTTCTTGATGGCCAGTTGTCCACCTGTGAAGTAACCTTTCTAGAAGAAGGTGTAGCCCATCCTTTACTCTGTCAAGCAGCCTTCATCCAGGAGCCTTGTCTCACTAACAGTGGTAATGGCCATAGTGTATGGACTCAGCTCTGCAGCAACCAGGGCTGTCTTTCAATGGGGTCAAACAGAACCACGGTACAAGTCCAGGAGAGGCCTCATATTCAAGGTTGCCAGTTTCCATTGTGTTGTGCAGTTTCATGTTGACCGCGGGCTAGAATAGCCCGACAGCTGGGGTAATCTGCCCAGGCGTGGTCATTTTCTTGAACTTGAAAGATCTAAATCTTTGAGAAGTCTTTGAGTAAAATTACATTCGTTTCTAATTTGCAATATGTATCATTTTATGTATGATTGTATGTATCGCCATGTTTTTATCACTTTTCATGAACTCGTTACTCTTCAGAACTGTATGTCTTTAGAGAAGGCTAGAGCCTTCTGACGAGGTGAAAACCAAGACCTTCGTTTTATCCAAAATTACTTATCAAATGCCAATGAACATGATCAATAATTGAAAATGTATTCAATATTTTTTGTTTTAGTTTAAGTTTAGCTTAGTTGAAAAGGGTTCCACAAATGCGAAGGATAATAAGCAGAGGATTCACATGTGACATCTAATCGAATACCAAACACTGCTGCATTCAGGATAATGGTGTAAATCAAAAGGAGGCGGGGACCAAGCATCACACCCTGAAGTACTCCAGTAGGCAAGATAAAACAGTGCTGAAAGGAGAATGTGCTGGTTCAATGTGTCAAAGGGATCTGACAGGTCTAGTGAGAAAAGAACAAATCACTAAATAGAAGCTTCTACTACCCTCAGAGCTTATATTACATATTATATATTCGTATGCTTGTAAGACTGATTGTTAGAATGAATGTTGGTGGTCTGAGGGGGGGGCTGCCAAGCCCAAAGTATGTGTGGGCGTGTAATAGAGAGAATGAGTATGTCAGCGAGAGAATAAGTATGGGCTTGGTTGCCTCGCTCTCCGTCACTGGTATGACTGTGCGCTTTGAGTCATTGATAAAGCGCGATATAAATAAAAGGTATTATTATTATTATTATTATTATTAATAAAGCAGTTTTAATAGAATGATAACTCTTAAAACCAGAAAATCGATTAAGAACAAATCATTTGGCAATACTGTCATCTTAACATCTTAATCTGAATTCACAATATTGGGTCTGTATGTGTGTGTTTTTTGCATGTGAATGTGCACACAAGTTGATGTTTGTATGTGTATAGATGTGCTGACCTATATGTCCTGTTTCTAGGCTGACAGTCTTCCTAATATCCCTGGGACTACCAGTGAACTCCTTATGGACGCTGTGGACACGTCCACATCAACATCAGCTGCACCCCCTTCCTGCACCAGTCCAGACTCTCCAGATTGTAGCAAAGGTTTGCTCTTCCTCATATACATTTCAGGAAACAGATCAATGACTACATGGATATTTAACCCTGCTTCAATTTTTTTAATCCCAAAATATATCCTCATTTTAAGCTCAGTAACATACAAACGCATACAAACTACTTAAATATTTATGGTTGGCTGTTAAATCATGTGTCATCACTATTTTCTGAGTTGCAAAAGATACATACATACATATTGTACCTCTTAGTATTTTTATTGTGAACATTTATGCTGTATTTCCAAAGGTGAAATAGTTAACTTATGAACTAACATAATACATAAATAACTGAAATATACTTATTGTACCCGTATGTCTGCTTTTGAGCAGATACAGTATATGGTTCAAAAGTTGCTTTCGATAACTGCATCTCGCCGTGCTCAACTAGTGGATTTGTGTGTCCATCTACATTTTGTGTGAATATAACCAACGGCTCTCAGGAAATCACTAAGGAACCAGCACCTTGTAAACAATCCACCTTTCATACAGTCAACATCTGATACACTCACAAAAAATGGAAAAGAAGTTAACTCCTGCTGAAGTTGCTGCTGCTGTATGGGAAAGTAGCGACAACAATGACACTTCTTCAGAGACAGAGGAATTTGAATTGCATGACAGAAGATGAATACAAAAATAACCTGGATCCATTTGAAGATGGGAATGTGGAATTGTATCACAAAAACGTTGTTTGGCAATATGGCAGTGGCCATCGTTGGTAAATGCAGTGTAGTGAGCTTTTCTGGAGGAGTTTCCTGCTGAGCTGTGTGACAGGCCTCTTCACAGAATTCCTGGACCTGCAGGTCATCGCCCTGTGCCAATTGCTGGTGATCATGCAGCAGGCCCAAGCTTGAGAGCCACCACTGGAAATGTGAAATTTTGCAGCATGGAATGATAGGTGAAACTATGCACCTCATCTGAATATTGTAAATAGTGTTTTTCGTCCTTTATAGTACATGACAAAAAGACTGTTGCAATGCCAATTTTTTGCACACATCCCATGAAGCTTGGTATGTACTTTAAAGTCATTGCTCAGTCCCATTTTCTCTCAGTCCCTCTAACATTTGGTAAAAGAAGAGTGACACATCTCAATAAACGATATGTTACTTAAAGAACCAAAACAATTTGTCGACTGGAGTAAAGGTTTTCAAGGTTTTTAACATTTTTCAGTTTTAAGGCCAAATTATTGAAGTGTGCCAGGTCAAATGGACTCCTCACTATAAAGGGACCTGACATTGTTCTGCTCAAACATAAACAAGACCTTCTTTCAAACCATATGAAGGAAAGAGATAAAGTGAGTGGACAGAACTAGGTTGCCTAGTTACCTACAAACTCAATGTACAAAACAGGTACAGTGCCACTTTAAAGTATGTGAACCCCTTGAGCACTTAAGAGTTCATTTTTTTCATCACCAATTTTCCATAGAAGAAATGTCAGGTTGATGGTTATCATTTGCACGTACTTGTTCAGAGGGAATTGTTTGAGTAGCCAAAAAACTACATGAAACATGGAATTAGTGTATTTTCAAAAGTAAGTGAACCCCCAGCTGCATTGGTAAGGTCAAGCAGGTAACAGATTCGGTGAAACATATTTGGGTGCTTAATTAGTCAATAAACCAAACCAATCAACTGAGACATCCTTAGGAAAAGGGTTGGGCATCACAGATTAAAAGAGAGAGGAAACCAACCAAACTACTGTAGTGCCAAGGTGTACCCACACAGATCAACAATGCCGAAAGGAAACGAGATATCCGAGAACATCAGGAAGAAGGTTCTGACAGCCCATCAGTCTTGGGAAAGCTATAAGACCATCTCCAAAAGAGTCCAGCTCCATCCAACCATCCAAGACAAATGATTTAGAAATGGAGGGCATTTGGAAACCCCTGCTCTGGATAATGAAGATGGAAGACACATGCTAAGCACAACACAAGCATCCAAATCTGTTTATCTGTGTACGTTCTCACAGGTCTCCAGTGTGGTTAGGACCTCTAGAGGGTCGTGTTTGTCAGGTGGTCTTCCACACAATCTTTCCCACTGCCTCTTACTCTGTGGGATTAAGGTGTGTGATGGTGTGTGAATATATAGTATAGTATATATATATTTAACGCACGGTGGTGAAGTGAATTAGTGACACTGGATATTTAACCGTGACATTTGTACGCTGGTCATTACTGCCCTGGGAATATGAGTGGTTATCCCAACAATCCTCACTTCTGGCATTACTGCAGCCAAGCAGCCAATATCAGATATCCAGTTGTCTGTCCTAAGGTATGCTGTTTTTCACCGACTTATTACATGCCCTCTTCTAACACTTCTCAACTTGTGTCATTGACCTGATCATTTTTAACGTGTATTGCTCCATCATTATGACAAGATAAGACTGAATTACTATATTCTTTCAGTAGGTCTCTCTCCTCCTCTACATCGTCTAATCTTTTCTTAGTCACTTTATTTGTAGCAGAACCCCTTGAAGGGCATTTGCCATTTTCCCTTTCCATTTGCCATTTTCCCTTCCCTTTCTAAGCTCTAAAACCTTTACTTTTCGAGATATTCAAGACGTTCAAGATTTGAAGCTTTTTACGCCAACACGCGAATATCCCCCCCAAAAAATCTTGAATATCTCGAAGGTAAAGGTTTAAGAGCCAAGAAAACTTCATAGTGTATATATAAACATGCATATTTCGGTCATTTTGAGACTTCAGACTTTTAGAAGCTGAGGTACAGATGCGCTGAACGTTTGCTAAAAGGGTGTGGCAAAATCTCGATGTTTGCTCGGGTCACAGTAAATGACAGCACCCTAGTTTTGTTCCTCATGGTCAAATTAGCCAGAAACCATTGAGAAAAGTCATGCCGCTCATACTTCATACTCAACCTATGGGCTGCTACTGGAGTATAAAGAACCCTGTTGGATTTAGCATTTGGACATGGTTGTTGTGGTGCATCTTGAGGTGTATGTGGTGTTGTCAGGGGTTGTGACATATGTGCCAGATACCACTGGTGAGCCCTCTGGAGATGTTGTGAGTTACAAACATTTATAACTGGCAAAATGGAGCCTTATTGTAAAGTTGTTTTTTTTTTGGGGGGGGGGGGGGGATGGATCTCTAGTAACAGATACAAAAATGGTTGGGAGTGTGCAATTAGGCTAGTAGAGCAAGTTAAGGGATAGACAGTGGGTTGCCAAGATGGGGATCTTCCGAAATAGTGAGCCCGCATCGACGTATAAAAATTGTGTTTATAACTCATTTATAAGGGCTTATTAATGACTTACATTTTTAAACCATTTATAATGGAGTCTTATTGTAAAGTGGTACCTAACTTTTCAAAGGAACACCAAAGGTTGACTGAAAGCCATTTCTAGGAAGTTGTTAATACTTGCTTCTAGCTTGTAATGCTGACCAATGTTATTAGCCTTTTGGATAGGATCATTACTGTATACAGATATTTTTTAATACACGTGATCGATAATGTGAAAATTATTAAAAGCAAGATTATGTCAAAAGAACATGTGTTTAAAAAAACACTCACAAAATGGTCTTTCCCTCATTGGATTGCATGGTCATTTTCAAGCATTGTCTCATGATGTTTGGTAGGCTACAGAGCTAAGAGCTGCTTTGCTGAACTCCTCCTTCTCTACAACAAAACATAAAATAAAAAATTCAACACTGTGTCTGGAAGTGAATTGGGGGTGAGTGCATAACAGTGAAAAAACGTAATCTTTACTTTTAGTTAAAAATATTGACTGAGTGCTGTTGCCACTTTACTTTAATTTATACCACAGCAGCTTCACAACTCAAATTGAAAGTGCTGTGTTATAGAAGTGCTATACTACCAAGACGCTGTTCTTTTTCTTTTTCTCTCATAGATCCTACCATATGTCCCATCCTGCCAGGGCTTGAGACCATCATTGAGATTTCTAAAGGTCGCTCCGGACTTGGTCTCAGCATCGTTGGTGGCAAAGACACCCAGCTGGTACAGCCATCACAGACCCTAACAATGTCATCACAGTATCCCATAGCCATCCAAGAACCAGCTGCATCACAATCATCAGATAACCATTTCCAAACTTTGAAATGGTCATAGTCTATGACCAAGTCTAAATACATTACAACATGACCTCCTTGGTGATGATGTAACAATTTCCAAATACCAACAAAAAGAATCTCTTTCCAACCCAATGTTAACCTGTTGTCCTTCCCTCGCCGTAAAACATCAGCCCTGCATCATTTCTATTCACATGCTTGTCCTGGCCCAGCCACCACCTTTTTAGTGTGATTTAAGAATGTAGAAATGCATGTAGAAAAGGACTCCATTATTTATGTCAGTATTTATTTTGTGAATTAAGTAGACATTTCTACTCAAAAAACAGTTGAGGGTTTTAAACTTCTAATTTCCATAGGCCAGACATACCATTGCTCCATTGTGCCAATCTATTTCATTTATTCCATTATGTTGGG
The DNA here is from genome assembly GCF_963457725.1 of Sprattus sprattus. Taxonomy (NCBI): domain Eukaryota; kingdom Metazoa; phylum Chordata; class Actinopteri; order Clupeiformes; family Clupeidae; genus Sprattus; species Sprattus sprattus. The sequence goes on along the minus strand of NC_137921.1, from coordinate 54,055,096 downwards.
AAATCTATGACATTTATGTGTCAAAATGTCTGACATATGCGGTACATGTCTAGGTTCTCTAACCATCAGAGGGCAGCAGTGAAGAGGTAAAAAAAAAACTTAAAGGAAGTAAACCTGATCATGCCCAAATTTGACACGTCACTGATGTGAACTTGTTTAGTCATTTGATCTCACCTGCGCAACCTGTTGTGATTTGTTGTCTGTGATTCATCGCATTATTTAAACGATATTTTCTATATTTGCCCTTGTTGAGTCTTCAACCCATGAAACCTCATTTGTGTGTATTGCCATGTCTGGCTATAGTGTTTGTTTGCATTTTTTTTTAGATCTTCTACTATCTATCTCAGCTTACTTAGTTAAAACCCTTGATTCTTCTTTTGTTGTCCTGCCTGTAACTGATTGATTCTGCATCTGGGAGGCATTAGGAACCATTACCTATCAGTCTTGGCTGCTCATTTTAGCCACCTGGGAAACCCCAAGACTGCAATGACACACATACAGACAAACTGACTCCTTTTCTGTCTGTCTCTTCTGTCTCCTCTTCTTCATCTCACCTCCCACCATCTTCAGGATGCTATTGTGATTCATGAGGTTTATGAGGAAGGAGCAGCAGCAAGGGACGGCCGTCTGTGGGCTGGAGACCAGATCCTGCAGGTGAGACTGACATGTATATGAGGCCTCTCTGGCTACTTTTGCACACATTTCCAATTATTTGCCTGAACCCTGTACACCTCAAATTAAAAGTGACTGCTGCAGCTCCATTTAGACCTGAAGTAGAAAACTGACCCTTGATGGAAGAGATCTGCATGTCTTATTCCTCAAACTAGCTAATGCTCTTGGATCCATCCCACACTCCCTCCTCTGGACAGGCTCTGATTACTTCCAAGTGCCAAAAACTACTTCCATGTTCTGTCTCACAACAGAATACATTACAACATGACCTTTGAAAGAAGGAATAATGTAGGAATAATAATAGTGGCATCTGACAGTGTACGAAACTCCCGATCACTAAAGGTGAGAAGCTAGAGAGAACCATCAGCTCCTACATAAAGAGGTGGCTTGGACATCCGTACTGTCTCAGCCAGTGGCGTTTCTACATTAGGGGCAGGTGGGGCAGTGCCCCACCAGATGGCGCTGTTGAGCAGAAGGCTCAATCCATTCCTACTTCGTGGCAAACTATATATATATTTATATGCAAAGTAGCGTAACTATTTGTGTGAATAAACTTCCCTCACAAGCATTATAGTCTTGTTTTGGAGTAATTTGATTTGTGTGTTTTTCTGCCTGTGTGCTTGCCATAGACATGAATGAACGTTTATATGTCTATATGGTGCTGCTTGCTTTGTGCAACGTCCGGTTTCCGGGAGGGCAAGGACCCACGCTGCCCCTCCGTTACCATAGAAACACCAATGAGCGCGAACCACACAGGTCAAAGTTAACATTGAGGCTAGGGGCAATTTCAAATTTGCCCCTAGACTTAAATTGCGTAATCTACGTATTCTACGTAATATAGACTGGGATAATGCGAAACCCGCGAGAACTGTACCCCGAGACTAAGAGAAAAAAAACATAGTATCATCAGACAGTCCATTACGCCGCGACAACCAGTAACGTTACTGCTGGTTAGCTATCGCTAGTTGTTGAGTATTTTGGAAGTGTTTTAATTCAGACTACAATGAATAATGAAGACTATTTGTTGAGGGTGCAATTTAATACATTTTCGTTGGAAGAGAAATTCGAAATTAAAAGTTTTGGGCCAGTCAGACTGCAGCATGGTGAGAAAGTGACTTTAACTTTCAAGACGGAATGGTATGACAGAAAGACATGGGAAACTGCTAGCACATCAAAACGAGCACTGTTCTGTTTCCCATGCCGTCTGTTTGGAAGTGGTACTAATGCAGACTCAGTTCGGACAACGGGTGGATTGAAAGGCCTGGAGCATCTGGCAGAAAGCTGAAAAAACCCATATCAATTGCTCCCTGAAATTTGGGTAGGTCAACATCATGGCAGCTAGATAGTGCATCAGCGGAACATTTTTGAACATAACAAACAGACGGAGGAGAATCGTTATGTACTGGGGAGGCTGATATTGTTCATAAAGCTCTGTGGGAAGTAGTGATGTGTCGTTCGTGAACGATTCGTTCATTTTGAACGAATCTTTACAACGACTCGAGAGTAACGAGTCCTCTCAAAAAAAGATTCGTTCTTTTTCTCGTTCATGACCGCGCATCGGGACAACTGGGACTGTTGCATTGGCTAAGCCAAGGAAACAGAAATGATTTGTTGAATGCAGGTCACGTAAAAATGATCAGAAGACCCGTATCCAAGAGACCCAGTCGGAAAAAGAACGAATCATTTCTGTTTCCTCTAACTGACTGTACTGAGCCTATGCAGGTCACGTGGGAAAGGATCCAACGACCCATATCCGGCAGATGAACGAATCATAGATCCAAAGACACGGTTGTCAAAAGAACGAATCATTGAACGAAACAGACACGTTTGGCAAAAGAACGAAACATTGAACGATCCGGCAAAAGAACGAATCATTGAACGAAATACCCATATCCGGCAGATGAACGAATCATAGATCCAAAGACACGGTTGGCGAAAGAACGAATCATTGAACGAAAGACTGATATCCGGCAAAAGAACGAATCATTGAACGATATCCGGCAGATGAACGAAACGTTGATCCAAAGACGGTCGGGAGGTGAACGATTAGGTCATCTGCCGGATACAAGTATTTGGATCATTTTTCACGTGATCTGCATAGGCTCAGCATGGGAAGCTAGAGAAAACCGAAATGTTTCGTTCATTTTGACTGGGCTCTGGATATTTTTTCACGTAACCTGCATAGGCTCAGAAGAGGAAACAGAAAGGACTTATTAACCTAGTTCACTTCGGAGTGTCTATGTTTAGTAAGACGTGAATGATATTCGTTCACAAGAAATAATTACAGGTTTAGTTATTTTAACTTTTTAAAACTTTACTTACAGTTCAGTGCAGCGTAATTGTTAGCCGTGATCATTAAATGCTTATGTGATAATAAATTACCATTTCATCCCAACTTTCATATAATATTATTTGAATGCAGGAATTAGTATCTGCTGGTTTACATGTAGTAACCTCCATGAAAATATGATACGTAGCTTGGTGGGCAGCGATGCTAACAACTGTACCACCCAACACCTGACACCTGGACCACCAACACACACCCAAAGGCCTACTTTTAAATGTCATTCAGTTTGAGACCATTTTATAGATGTTAAATAGTAGTCTATGAGTGACTGTACATAAACGGAAACCCATTGACAGTACGAAGAGAAACCCTGTGAAACGTCTGATGATTGCAAGCTGCTACGTTTTATATACTGACTTTCTGCATAATCAACAAAAGATCACTATGGATTTTGAAACCACTTTTCTGCAAAGTCACCACATAGCCTTTGCTTCATTTCAAGCCTCTTTCACAGACGAACCTTGTTAATTACCTGGGAGAGACATTTTTTGTATTCCCACTCAGTCTTCCTTAACGACAAAGTAATCTGTGTCATGTTTTCCCACATGACTATGTAACGGAATGCTTAAGAGCACGAATCTCCACAATATTTGTAAAACATATTCTTTTCAGCTATGCAGCTAGAACATACTAAGGTTGCTGCATGTATAAAATCAACAGATTCATTGAAAACCAGATTACCCATCTTTTAAACAACAAATTATTAAATCAGTTTGTTGTAGTTATGCGTGCACACAGACAAAAACTTCTGTTGTGAGTCGGTGTTACTTGTGAAAACATTGAGTTTGAAATCCACTTCCTTTTGGCTTCCCTCCGTGAGGACTATGATGATCAGCTCATGGTGTGTTCACACTAGAGTCTAGGGAGAAGCTGAGTCTATATGTGAGCTTGCTTTCAGCTATTGTGCCCTGTGCAAGAACTAGAACTAGAACTAAAACGAGTCAACCTGGCCTTCAAACACATTACTCTACACTCGGTCCGCTCCTTGGTGGAGATGAACATGTGAAGGACTAGGGATTCAGTTAGAAAAAGACTAGAAACAACTTCCTGTCACTGTTAGTTTTCTTGCTATCAGATCAACAAAGACTATAGACAGCAATCTGTGCTCCGTCAGACCACTGTGCAATCGCTCAAACCCTTCATAGGGACATCTTTACTCTTTAGGGAGTCCACCAGTACATTCCATCTGATTCCAGGTCCCAGTGAGTGGCGTCTCTTCTCCAAGGCCTCTGTTCAGTAATGTCAAAGGTCACCACTGTGTTCAACCCTCTAATTAACTACACTGAATGGGTCATGATTGCCTCATACATGGGTGGGATCTGTGTCTGCCAGATTTTTGCTTTGTTTTTCACCTTGGGAGGTGTCGAACTGGACCCATGACATCATTCTCCCTCCAGGATCTTTGTTTTTCACCTTGGGAGATGTCAAACTGGACCCATTGACATCATTCGCCCTCCATGATCACCAGCATATGATGCACCAACTAAAAAAAGATGATGAAATAAATTAAGGAAAATAGTCAAGGCTAGACTCTCAGCAACACAACTATAATAACAATCACTTATAAACCTCTGGGTAGATTATGGATCTGTAATCATTCACAAAACAGCTGCCAAGATAGCTGCAGACTGGTGAGACTTGCCTATGAGGACTTGGTATGCCTTTTTCCATCTCTAGACTATGCCCTCGGTACAGAGCAGAGGTCAATGCTTATGTTACGTCCCACATCGACTACTGCAATTTCATCCTATCTCATCCTTATGAAAGTCCTTCACCGGCTCCAATTGATTCTGAACTCTGCAGCAAGGATCATTACATGCTCCAACTCAAGGAGTCCTAAAGCACCTCTGTTCATCCAGCTCCACTGGCTTGCTTTGTCCTACTGAATTGAATTGAATTTTATTTTATTAAATTTTCCCCCTTACATCGACATGCTCCTCTAAACCTTGTGGAGCTCTACACCCCTGCCCACACACCCTGGTCCTCTTCAGCAGGTCTACTCTCTATACCGGATCACAACCTCAGCAACCTTTTTCTTGTTGTTGGTGAATTGTACTTGCATTTTATTTTTTGTATATGTGAAGTGACCAAGGGTGTATTTAAAGGCATGATGAAATAAAATGTATAATTTTTTCATTTGTATTATTATTAATTTGTTATTTGTGGCATAGCAGTGGAAGTTGCAACACAAATGCACATGGGGTCATGTGGATAGGTAGCACACCTTATGGGCACACCACAACAAAATGTAATTGTTCATATTGCTGTAGAATTAGTTACCTAGTTACCTTCCATTAAAACCTGGTCACCTTGGAAACACCAGCTCTCGCTTCATTTTCAGGTGAATGGAGTGGACTTGCGTGGCGCGACACATGAGGACGCCATTTCGGCTCTGCGGCAGACACCAGCCACAGTGCAGCTGGCAGTCCTGCGAGATGAGGCGCAGCAGCGGGATGAGGAGAGCCTGGACGTGTTCACTGTAGAGCTGCAGAAGAAAGCTGGACGCGGCCTTGGCCTCAGCATTGTGGGCAAGAGGTGCAGGTTTATAACAGCACAATAGGTGCAGGTTTATAACAGCACATTAGGTGCAGGTTTATAACAACACAACAGGTTTAGGGTTCATAACAGCACAAAAGGTGCAGGTTTATAACAGCACAAGAGGTGCAGGCTTATAACAGCACAAGAGGTGCAGGCTTATAACCAAACAAGAGGTGCAGGCTTATAACAGCACAAGAGGTGCAGGTTTTTAACAGCACAGGGGTTCAGGTTTATAACAACACAAGAGGAAATGCTCAGGCCCAGTGGCTTTAGCCCCACGGACCGGAGAGCCCGGCAACGTTTCTTATTACCTCATGTATGGTGCCAGCTCATTTATCCTGATTTCTGGGCACTCATTTTGTATGGATTAGTTTTGTTCGGTTTTCAGACAGTTTGTTGCTCCCAGGTACTCACCACATTGAACGCATTTTACGTTACATTTACATTACAATTTATGGGTTTGTTCGATTTGGTTCAAACTTGTAAAGTGTACTTGTCAGTTCTAGAAAAACCATTGACAAAGCACTAGCAGAGCAAATATCACTGGGCCTTACACTATTCCAGCCAATGAAGAATCTACCTCAGAAGCACAGCAGGGAAGGTGTAAGTTGATGCTGTTGAGTTCAGAATTATGGACTGTACCTTTAAGAAGAACGGGAATGATTGAACATGACTGAGAATTTTAAGTTAAATTACACTAACGTAGCTAGCACAGTTTTGTTGTTTTGAAAGTAGCAGTAAGATCATTTTGTCTAATAATGTTACTTCAAGCAGTGATATGAAAGCCAAGCACATCAGCAGGGCAGGTTGGCATGGGCTGATCTTGCGATTCTTGAAACTTTTTGACAGGACAGGGTCCGTCTACCTAGTTTGGTGTAGATATATCAAAATGTTGGTGAAAATACAAGCATATATGTAACTTCATTGGACTCATTTACATTAAAGATACTCTAAAGCTAAAAGCAATCCAATCCGTGTGCCATATTTTACTATTCTTTGTCACGCTGTTGTTGTTTTATGGTAAGACGAGGTAGAAACACTGTGTTTGTGTATAGCTTCCCTGCTTGGCCCCCAACTTTTCTTTTCTTTTTTGTTTTTTATATTTCTTATGTAAAGTAGTATTTATTGTTACACCAGGTTCTATTGCTTAGCTTGACTGTTCTATCCCTCGTACGTCGCTTTGGACAAAAGCGTCTGCTAAATGTAAAATGTAAATGTAACTAGAGTGCTACTATCCACCAGTCTGAATCTGGACCACTCAGCCCTCAGGGGTTTGGCATGTGTAAACAAGGCATAGAAGGTGTTTTATATACCACTCCTTTCTAATGACTGCTGTAAAAAATAATAAAAATAAACGCTGGCATCGGCAACAAGTTTTGTGTTTCTGATTCAGACCTTTGATATCAGTATGTTGTATATAAACCAATACCAAGTAAAGGCAGTATGAAAAGGGAAAAATTGGTAATTTCAACCTATTTTTAGCGATCGAACGAAATATAAGCCTTTTTTTTTCATCTATCCTGTCAATAACTTCTCCCGTATTCTCTCTTTCATAGAAATGGCACAGGTGCGTTCATCTCTGACGTAGTTCGGGGTGGAGCAGCTGAGGTTAATGGCCGTTTGATGCAGGGGGATCAGATCTTGGCTGTGGATGGGGAAGACATGAGACAGGCATCCCAAGAGACAGTTGCAGCTATCCTCAAAGTAAATTTCAAACATCACTTTTGAAAACTGAATGGAAACTTGTGGTTTAATATTATTAATCATTTGTTATAAAAGCCTCAACTATAGCAGAGGATCTCACATTGAGAACTATTAAGGGTATAAAGCACATCACAGTGTTGTATTGTGTTTGGAATCATTTCTAATGACTTTGTTGCCGTTATAGAGTTTTGTATTGTCCTGGTTGTGCCCGAATACCAGTGTTGACATCAGTGTTGTGGTTGGTGACCTCTGCCCTGCAGTGTGCCAGGGGAAGGGTGGTGTTGGAACTTGGCCGGCTGAAGGCAGCCTCTTGGGTGTCCTCCCGCCCCCCCTCACAGGAAAGCCAGGTGTGTATTGGGAACATCAACCTCCCTTTTCTTACTCATTAATGACACACAACCACCACTGTAAGAAGCTGATCAGACTAGAATCACTTTCTTGACCTACCCGAAGTGACCATGAACTGACACCAGCACTTGCTCTGTGAATAGATATGATTTTAGCATTCTAAAGCGTTACCCTGCTGGCAGTCACTAAAACCTATTTCCTTCAAAAGTTCACTCAGAATATTTTTCTGCACTGGTGTGTGATCACTTTAGCTCTGAAGAAACTTGAGGTAAACTAACTTTGTACACGGCTCATTTAATGAAAGGATCACGCGTGATAATTTAACAGTGTACGCATAAAGGCCTACTTGAAAGTGAGCATGTGCCTGTGGACTTATTATATACTCCTGTGACTCTCATGTTTTATGCTAATCTCAATCTCTCCATCTCTCCATCTCTCCATCTTTACATCTCCATGCTAATATCAATCTCTCTCTCTCTCTCTCTCTCTCTCTCTCTCTCTCTCTCTCTCTCTCTCTCTGACAGATAATGCCAAATACCAACAGCAGCAATGCCACCTATGCCTCTCTAGCAGGAAACACCACCGTTCAGAACATCCACAAGCCTGAAAATAACATGTCCACCAAGAGCTCAGGTGCAGCACAGTAGAACAAATGCCCTCTAGGGGGCGTACAAACCCCTTTATTCTGCATCGCCTGATCATAACCTGCCCTTAGAGAGACATGTCTCTCCTATCCATTCTTTTAAATTAAAAGAGCCTGTGTGCCAGTGTCAAAATATTATTGGTAGATTAAGATGCTAAGAATACCCCTAGGATAAAACTCAAATAGCTAGTAAAGGCTGTAAACTCATTGCTTGGCCTTTAGCTTGCAGTTAGACATATCCAGCATGCAGTGAGGATTGCTTGAAAAAGGGATGTAACAATGCACAATGTCCAGGCACAATTTGAACAGTAAGAAAACAAAGAAAAACAAAAAAGACAATTTGTATTCAGCATTTTTCTGGATAAATGAAAACACGGTAGTTCATGTTACACGTTGTGTATAGCCATAGCCTATGTCAACATAGTCTTAAAAAGGCTATTCTTTCATAAACATCTTGAGACCAAGGAGAATATCAGCATGTTTTCAAAATAAAATTTAAAAACTAACACTTTTTTGTCTTTTTTTTTTTTTTTTTACAATGTACAGGTAAGATTCTGTTATACAGTTATAGTTGACAAGACTCCTTGCTGTTTAAATGGTTTTGCTGTTTTACAACAAGCTTTTCAATGACAATGGTTACTGCTGATAAAATCTTCATATTATTTGTATTATTGTTAGTGTCAGCTGGTGGTCAGTCTGGGCGCATTAGACTGCCACTGAATAAAAGGTCAGTTCAATTTAGGTCTGAAAATGCTCAACGCAGTAAAAGAAGAAGAGAGCTCTTTTAGCTATCGGGAAGGATTAAGATAAGGGCAAAAAGAGGGTGCACTTTCAATTGAAGAGAGACAGACAATAGGCTTTAAATAGATTTTGATGTAAAAGCACTTATCCCTTTTTTGAGAACCAGATGTCTTTACACCATAATTAACACAGCAAATGTGATTTGGCAATAACAAGTACAGCAAATAGTAAGAAAAGCATATTTCATTGCCTAGTAAAACTACCCTGCTTACCTTGTCTGTGAAAAATCAAACTGATAGGATGGCATATTATGGCTTGAATGCAAAATGCGTTTAAAGGTACTTGGAACATCGATGTTGTGCTGTTTTTTGAAGAAACATTTTTTAATGTAGTATCAAAATGAGTGCTGTTGAAATGAACATGCTTATATAGATTATATTATATGCTTATATGAATATTTCGATTCATTTAAAAAAAATGTAGGCGTTTAAAAAATGAAAGCAGCTGCCTGAGTTTTGTTATTATATGTTAACATACTGTTATGTACTGTATGTCCATATGCAATGGTTCAAATATGTGGGGACACCCAACGTACACCTAACATGGAGCTTAGTTGAATTCACAAGCTTGCAGCTTTATTATGCACTTCATTTTAAAACCAACCCAGCGGGCTGCATACCCCATTCTAACTATCAGCCGGCTGACCTAGTCGCTAGCTCCCTCCAAGGTGTCTGCCTTCCCAAAAGTTAATCTTTCTAGTATTTGATTTGAAATATACTTCTTTAGTGTTGATTATACAGTAATTCTGTGTTTTTTCAGTTAAATATCCATTGTTACAAGCTATAGTTTAGGGAAACTTCCGGATTTTTTTAACCTGGGCTTTATTTTTTAGATCTTTTTGAGTCAAAATTCTAACTAGGGGAAAAATATGTGAGGGTGTAGCGTGGATATGAGTGTGTAGCGTTGACATGTGGATATGAGGGTGAAGCTTTGACATGTGGATATGAGGGTGAACCTTTGACATGTGGATATGAGGGTGAAGCTTTGACATGTGGATATGAGGGTGAAGTTTGACATGTGGATATGAGGGTGTAACTTTGACATGTGGATAAGAGGGTGAAGTTTTGACATGTGGATATGAGTGTGAAGCGTGGATGTGAGGGTGTAGCGTTGACATGTGGCTATGAGCGTATAGTGCTGACGTGGATATGAGAGTGAAGCGTTGCATTTGTGCCTTCTGAGCCAACATGGCAAAATTATGATGTGTGCTGTGATGCGTGACACCAATGCACATTATTAAATATATTACATGTTTTTTTGGATATCATTTAATAGTTTGTGTTGGATTGACAACCGCCCAGCAAAGTTCAAATCAAATATTATTGAGTGCCACACAGTTATACCCAACATCATAATTGCAAGCGATATTTAGGATGGTCGCGTGAGTGAGAACATGTGTAGCTATGGCTTGTAATTGTATTTCTTGAGCGTCAAACTTGGTTTTCAATTTAATCCACGTATTTTTACCATCTTTAATAATTTAAGCAAACTTTTATGGCACTATGTGTTAAAATCATTGCTTTCCTTCTCCTAGCAACAGTTGTCACAAGTAAACAAAACATATTAATGAGGTGGGAACATCATGGTGTGGGGCTGCTTTTCAGCATACGGTACTGGCAAACGTCACACAATTGAAAGATGAATGAAAAAAAATACAGAGACATTCTTAATAAAAATCTGCTGGCATCTACCAGGATGATGAAGATAAAACGAGGTTGGACATTTCACCAAGACAATGAACAGCCAAGGAAACTCTCAATTGGTTTCAGAGAAAGAAAATAAAGCTGTTAGAATGGCCCAGCCAATCACCTGACTTGAATACAGTCGAAAATCTATGGATAGAACTGAAGATCAGAGTTCATAGAAGAGGCCAAGGGAGCTCTCAAAATTTGAAGACTGTTTGTGTGGAAGAATGGGCCAAACTCTAACCTGAGCAATGCATACGACTAGTTTCTCCATACAGGAAGCGTCTTAAAGTTGTAATTACCTACGAAGGCTTTTGTACAAAGTATTAAATAAATATCAGTAAGCGTGTTCAATACTTTTTCCCCATGTAATTTCACATAATTAGACATAACTTCAATTCTGAACTAATTTGTTCTGGTTTCTTTGTATGTTTGGATTACCTGGGTTGTTACCAACATCTGGTGAACATTTCAATTCAATAGCACCTTTGGAAATATATTTACTGAGAAAAATGGTGACGTGTTCAATACTTATTTTATCCGCTGTATGTCCACTAACAACATAAAGAAGGGGGCAACATACGTCAAAACCAACAATATTTATTGACTGATCTTGAAAGTATTGGCTTACAAAAGCAAAATAAGTAATCACATAAAAAAATGATTCATAGTTAGTTCACACTGTGAAACCTATGAATTCGTTCCAATTTCCCACCCTTTGTAGAAACCTGTTGAATGGATACATTTGGTCTAGGAAGTCCTAATTGTTTTTTTTTTTGTCAATTTATCTTCATTAGTACGCTGACTGAAAACAAGTTTCTGTCAAAGAGCGGATGGGGTTGTTGTACTGAACAGGTACCATCTTGACATGCCTCTGTCGAAGCTGTGTAACGTCCTTATTGGCTTTTACCATAGATATATAGACTGGTGGTTTTAACTGATCCACACAACCACACAATTTAATAATATCGCACTGAACAACTGATCAGTGGCTTGTCATCACAGCACGTGTCAGATTTCCGGTTGGTATGATTGGCTCAAAAGACACCAATTCAATGACACACCCACAGATTAATATTAATTTCCATGTACCAATGTAACTTCCTGTCCTACAAACTACTCTAGCATCCTATGAGAGCATTATGCAAATAACAAATCTTATTGACATTTCATGTCATTACGTCACATGCGTAATACACAGCTCTTTGCCCTTTCAAATTAGGGCCCATGGATCCAGCCTCTGAAGGTATAAGTAGAAGAGTTTCCTTTAGAGTAACTCTGAATGAGAGGGTTTGGAAAAACTCTTAGCAAAAGAAACATCTTTAGGAAGGTAAACTTTTGGAGTCTTCGTAAGAGACACTTTAACTGGGAGACACACCCAAACAGAAGCTGACTCCCTTTCTTGCTCCCCCCAAAGACTGAAAGACATACCTGCTCAGATATTGTCTCATTAGACAAAATACAAAAACTGGTAACCTTACCATTTATGGGTCCAAATGCCTGCAGGGACCCCAGATTGAGTCACCATTATTTAGACTGCCGCTGCAGTGCGGTCATATACTGCTTATCAACAGTTTTTTTTTGGTTGCCAACATTATATTCTTAGACTTCACCGATTGACATTATTTACTTCGACTTCACCGATTCACATTATTTACTTCAACGTCACCGATTCACATTATATACTTCGATTTCACCTATTCACATTAAACAACACTTTACTGATTCACATAATATACTTCAGCTTCACCGATCCACATTATTTATTTCGACTTCGCCGATTCACATTATATACTTCGACTTCACTGATTCACATAATATACTTCAGCTTCACCGATCTACATTATTTATTTCGACTTCGCCAATTCACATTATATACTTCGACTTCACTGATTCACATTATGTACTTCGACTTCAATAATTCACATTATATACTTCGGCCTTAGTGTTTCCTATGGAACTTGGCATGATTGGAGCCCATGGCAGAATGTTTTGTGATTGTGTCCCTCGGTCAGCATGTCCCTTTGTGTCACCAGGTCAGCATGTCCCTTTGTGCTAGTGCCTCCTAAAGTGGGGTAGGCTCAAAGCACTTATTTGAAAATAGCTCGACAAATATTATGCCAAAAATTATGAAAATGCTGTGGCAAGTAGACCCTAGCCACTGTCTCGTCATGTAAATGTTCAAACTTCACAAAATTTGACACGCTGCAACACTACCACATTCTTTGGACACACCAAATTTCGTGAAATATCATCCAAAGGGGTTCTGCACCTGATACATTTCAATATCTCAATAACAGCTTAAGCTAAAATGTTGTATGCTACGTACTGTATGTTGTATGTTACTAATGGCCAATCAAAATTCAGCAGCCATTATATGCCAGTGATTGGACCAGATGATTGTCCCTGCAGCTATATTTAAACGTATTATTATGATGGTGTATACCCCTGACCATATTCAGTGATTAAAAAATGTAAATACTTTACATTTACAGTAGTATTGATTTCATGTTCTATACCCCTGACAGAATTTTCAGATTCCGATTGTAAAGGTTTCAGAGGGTATCTAGTAGTTATTGGGAAACTTCAGATGTGAAATACCCAGTGGTGGACGAAATACACTAACTACGTACTTAAGTGAAAGTATAGATACCTTGTGTAAAATATTCCACAGTAAAAGTGGATGTATGCCCTTTGAATTTCCACTTGAGTTGAAGTATAAAAGTATTTGCCCTCATATATACTGAAGTATTAAAAGTAAAAGTACCTTGATGAATTATGGTTCTAATGGCCTTTTATAATTTTCACATCGAAGCTCCTGCTCAATCAACTGATATAAGGTGAAAATACTAATGCTATGCTACTGTTTAAATAGTGTCGTACATTTGTCTATTAAAAAGAGTATAAGCCCAAATCATTGAAAGCTTTCTATTGCCATTAGGTAGGACCAAGTGTTTATGAAATAACAGCACTAGAGAACAATAATTTAATTTTACATTTTTTTTTTTACTTAGTTGCACATTTAATTATAAAAAAAAAATATGGGGTAAAACACAAGTTCCTTTACTACATCATATCTGTACGTCTGTGTTATGATTTATGTTTCAAAGTATGATAAATACCATTACAAGAAAGAGTTCCACAAAATTAGAGATTGTGGCGTTATACTAGTTTGTGCTGAAGACTAGTGATATGTCCTACACAACCCTAGGTACAAAAACAGACGAAAGTCAAAACAAAACACTTGACCTCAGATCAAACGTGGGGAAAAAAAATGTCATTACAGGAACTCATTTTTGCATAAATTGCACAAAATGACAGGGCATACCATGCCAGTCTGCACCGAAGACTGTAAAAAAGTATGTAGGGATACCTTTACAGAGGGAGAGTTTGTCAAGAACTGCTTGATAAATGTTTGCAACATTGTGTGTCCTAATAAAAGGCAAGCATTTTTAAATGGGAGCCTGAGCAGAAACACCGTTGATTCCATCATTTATGTAGCGTTAAGTAAGCATGGGCATAAAACAGCCTCAAAATGCTGCAGCGGTGTTGTAACAAATTCAAAGTAGCACATGCTCAACAAACAAACAAAACTGACAAAACCGAAAGGACTTCAGAGCAAATCGCGCGCTGAGCCCTGATTGGTGTGATTGTGCACTCACTTTGAACTCTCATTATTTGATTTGCTTTGGTAAAAAGGAACGAGAGGTTTTACTAAATGTTGTGGAGTAAAAAGTACAAATTTTCACTTTGAAATGTAGTGGATTCAAAGTATAAAGTCTCAGCAAATAGAAATACTTGAGTAAAGTACAGATACATCTATCTATATGTTACTTAAAGAAGCATTCCGGATCAATTGCTATTCGCTAACGATATGCTAGCGGCTAAAACTAACGAAATCTCTTGAACTTGACTTACATTATGACATACTAGTTACTCAACAACTGTCCTAACACAGTCAAACATCAAGCAAGTGCAACACAAGACAAAGCAAGACGGCAAATAAGCTACTTACTAGTTCGGCAGTAGAAAGCCGGGCGGCTTTAGACCCTGGTATGGCAATGGCACGGAGGCGATTCTCCATATTAAAAGTCATTGTAGTGCCCCAATTTTTTTCAAGCTGTTATTTTAAGGTAAAACTGCTTATCCTAACCCTAATCCTGAAGTATAATTGTTGCATACTGTTACTTTAAGTACAGGAACGAATTACATCTACTTCGTTACTGTCCACCACTGGTGGGAAACAGGTTTTTGAAAGGGGATGTTTTGTCAGGCAGAGACCTAAAGTACTTACTTGAAGGCCTCGGCTGGAAGAGGTGGTGAGCAGGGTGAGAGAGTTCGAAGATTTTTTTTAATATCTCTATACTTATTATTTATTTTGACATTTTGAATGTTATTTCATGATGATGATGAGACTAACAACCTGAAATCATGTCTGTCAGGTGTGTGTGTGTGTGTGTGTGTGTGTGTGTGTGTGTGTGTGTGAACGAGAGAGGGAGAGCGAGTGACTTACATAACTGTTTTGTACATTTCCTGACCCTACAGGACCTGATACAGGCCTTCGTACTGTGGAGATAAAACGAGTAAGGGAAACAGAAATACATAAAGTCTTCAGTGTAGTGTGAAAAATTCACCTTTCAGCATCTTAGGTTGGGGATATGGAGCTCTCTGTAACCCAGTTCTGCCACACTGACTTTGTCTTTGTATTAACTCTTCTCTCTCGCTCAGGGTCCTAATGACGCTCTAGGCATCAGTATAGCAGGAGGGAAAGGCAGTCCTTTGGGGGATATCCCCATCTTTGTGGCGATGATCCAAGCCAATGGCGTGGCAGCTAAGACACACCGACTCAAGGTACAGCAGTCTTTTCATTTTACATTGAATGTTCTTAACCTGCGGCTCATCCCATAATCAGGGCAAGCCCCTTTTAACTGTAATTTGCAAATTCACAAGCACAATTTAATGTTTATCATTCAGGAAATATATATACATGCTAATAAGTTGTCATCTAATATCGAAAGATTATACAAATATACACCAACTCCGATAATACTATACCTATTTGGGCGTTATAACAAACTAAATCAGTGCTGTAGCAGCTACTAAAAGGGAGGTTGATAAAGTCAGAGATGGCTAGACATAAAAAGGCGAACTAAAGAAAATGAGCTAAACTGGTGCTCGGAATACTTATTTATGTGTTTTCCCTATTCACACATCAAACATGCAATCTAGATTACCCCAGCTTTTGAAAAGCAGACACATTTCACTGCAAAACCGCTGTTTTTATACCTACATCGGGATACTTAATCAGCTGCTGATTGCCCATGTTTTCCCCAGAAAGTCCCACCTTTCCCACGCCCCCCTCATGTGCAGTAGTAGGAAGAGCACAACTTGTCATTTTGAGCTCCTGCAACTGGTCCAATGCAGTTTGAGCTCCTGCAACAGTCCCAATGCAGTTTGAGCTCCTGCCACAGGCCCAATGCAGTTTGAGCTCCTGCAACAGGCCCTATAAAAGGCCATTTAGCAAGACTGATGGCGGACCATTCATCATGGTGCAATCTGAAGGCCGACTGGTTTACCATATCCTGAGTGTTCTGGAGACTACTCCTTAAGCGTTGTGAACCCTTTGTGGGTCTGCGTGTTTATGGGACTTATCCATGTATGACCTGGGAAGCTTGGGCTCTTCATCAAAAGAGATGAGGGCTGGACAAGGGCCTCGGAGGTAAGCTGGTGTCCCCATGTGTATTCACATAGCTTCATACATACTGACTAACATGTAATCACACAGGGACTTAGATTTGGGCGACTGCCTGGATGCACTACCAACATGTATCTAAAGCTTGGGTGTGTTAGCTCTGATTGCTGCCTGGATGCACTACCAACATGAATCTAAAGCTTGTGTGTGTTAGCTCTGATTGCTGCCTGGATGCACTACCAACATGTATCTAAAGCTTGTGTGTGTTAGCTCTGATTGCTGCCGCTCCTCCTAGGTGGGTGACCGCATTGTATGCATCAACTCACAGCCTCTCGATGGACTTTCCCATCCGGAGGTGGTCAAAATGCTGAAGAATGCCTATGGAGACATCATCTTACAGGTACCTACACATACTTACAGTGCATGCTTGGACATCAACATGCAGGTAATCACACATGACACACGATTATATGTTATGAGGTTGTGAGTTTTTTTTATATTTAGACTTTCTTTACACTATGTGCCATTTGGTCTGGATACATGAAAATGTAAAGCCTTTAAACTCCCCTGGGGATTCCTCTGAATGAAATGACTTACAGACACTTTATTGATGCCAAATGAAATTTAAAACTAAGCAGCACAGATTTAGACACAGATGAATATCTCATGAATATTTGCCTGTTTGTAACAATGGTGTTTGATGCTTGTGGGTGTACTATGTGCATCACACCTACAAACATATGGCCTTAGAATCCAAAGGTGAGGAAGTGTGTTCATGTGGATGCATAGGTGAACTTTAGTCACCACTTCGAAGCAATGACCAAACTGGTCATTTATCATCTTAAACATATAGCCAGAATCAAGGTTTAATGTGCTTCATTTCTAACCATGTTACTTTGTACAGAATGAAGGCTGCCTTGAATTGTAAGGAAGGCAACATTTTGATGAACAATAACTATGAGGTTTTGTTGCCAGTTCCTAGCCAAAATCGATACATGGAATACACATTAATAACGCAGGTATTGGGCTGGCAGGGCATGCTAGATGAACGGTGAGCAGAAGGGATTCATATATAATATCTGGCTTCTACAAGTTTGATTTATATTATTTACATAATGTAAATGTGTGAGAGTTTTGTGTGATTTATATACACATATAAATGCGGCTCCGTATTCCTGTGAGCGTGGTGTTCCAGTGCTGTGTTTGGTGCTGTGTCATTGGGCCAGTGTGTGGTTATATTATCAGCTGGAGAACAGGCGGCTGTCATTTGTTGGCACAGTCAGTGATAATCCGTGGCCTTTATGCAAATAGCTGCTTATCAGAGCCACTCCAGCCCAAATGCAGAGGCTCCTGCACAGTAGCGATTACACCTCATGCTCGCTGCCCGTCCCTCACTCAGCTTCTCTCTTTCTTTTTCCATTTTCTCAAATACCTGAATTTAAAACCCACTTTCTGTAAGATTTAGGCATGTTGCAATGCATGAGTCCTTCAGTTCATGGCCAACATGGGCAGATTGTTATGCAGTTAGAATAACAGATAAATGGCACATGATTCAAGAATGTATTCGTGGTTCACAAATAAATGTCATGCAATTCACAAATGTATTTCCTGATTCACATATAAACGTCACACGATTTACAAGTGAAACCCATCTGTCTGGATTCGCTTAAATCAACTGGGTTGGTCCAGCAGTTAAAACAACCCAATTTGGAAGGTTGGATGATTGACGATTCTTTCAGATATTCATTCTTCAAGCATGTTCAATCACGTATGAAAGGGGGTTTAAAAAGCTAAACACGTTACATTCCCACTTGGTGGGCAGCTACCAGTGGTTATTGAAACATGGATTCCTCTTTTTGTAATAAGTTGAATGCTTTTATATAAGAATCAGGAAATACATTTGTGAATTGCGTGACATTCATTTATGAATTTTGAAACTATTTTCTGTATTTATTGTTTAGTTTTTTCGGTTATAAACTCCTATTCTCCTTTTGGTATTCACTCTTGTTTTGAGTTGTTTGGTGGATTGGATGATTGAACTCTTGATCAGTAACAAGGAACAAACAAGACATATTGGCAATTTTACACTTTATTCATTTAATACACCGTAAGGGAGAGAATGGAATGGCCTGCCATGAGTCCAGACCTCAACCCAATTGAGCACTTTTGGGATCAGTTTGGGCGTGCTGTACGTGTACGTGACCAACACAATCACAATTGCTGACCTGTAACGACTCCTGGTTGAGGTATGGAATGCCATCCCACAGCAACGTGTGACCAGTTTGGTGACCAGCATGAGGAGGAGGTGCCAGACTGTTGTGGCTGCGTATGGATCTTCCACCCGCTCCTGAGGCTCCTGATTGTGTATTAAATGAAGAAAGTGTAAAATTGCCAATATGTCTTGTTTGTTCCTTGTTACTGATCGAGAGTTCAATCATCCAAATCCACCAAACAGCTCAAAACAAAAGTGAATACCAACATGAGATCAAACTGTTTAGCATTGGCAGGGAATTTTGACAAATTTTACTTGGGCGCTACCCACATTGTGCTGCTCATCCAACAAATGCATGTTCCTTACAAATGTGACACTATTTAAAAGGGAAATGAACAGGTTTTCCAATGGTATAAGATGTATTGCCTAAAAGCATTGTTACAACAAAGAAAGAATCTACTAAACACAAATGTCCTTACTTTTTGTTCTATGTTTATGTTTTAAACTGTGTGCTGCCTTTCCTTGGCCAGCGTTGGCTTGGCTTATGCCCTGTGGATGAATTCTTTGCTCGATCACGTAAAGGTTGTAGATCCAGGAAAAAACATAGAACATTACACCCACAATATAAGACCCATCTGTTTAGATGCTGATGGACACTGATCTTTCCTGTGCCAATAATAATTATGGTCAATGAACTTCAAGTGTTCCATGGTAGTTTGCATTTTGGTAAACTAAATAAAGATTTAGTAATATGGTTGTCAAGAACGCCTGCAGAATTGTAACCTGGAAGCTTCATTATCAAGTATTATGCTTCCTTATAAATATAGCGTATAGCCTGTGTGTCATTATTAGAGGTAGTAGGTTGTTATAGTTTTGTACAGTATGGCCTGCCACACCCAACTGCTTCCTTGGCCAGGCCTTCTCCGTCCATGTTTGGACGTTCATAAATATGTGTTACCATATGCACATCCTCATCACCATAGGCGACTCCCCCGGAAACTCCTGCTCTGTCTCCCCATGCGTATCCCCCAAAGCCTTGGGAGCAGAGTGACTCCATGATGAATGTCCTGGGCAGGCCTGGACCGAGCACATTTGGCAAGCTTCACCCCTGGCTATAGGATTTTCACTCTCAGAAACATAGAATAATAATGACAAGCCCATAAGGCTGCTTGTGCAGTGCCAGTGAGAGGCTGCCATGTTTACACTATGCAGCCCACTATCTGTGTAGCAGTTTTAGGCTATAAGTCAACCATGTTTCAATGTTCAGCTTCACTGAACAACTGGTATTCGGTTCACTGCTGGTCAACAGAATGAAAATGATTCAGAATGAAAATAATTTATTTTACCAGCTTAGACGTTTTAAACCAGCAGCCTCAAACACTTAGCAGTGGGACCAATGTCTTTCTGTGAGAGTAGTGTGGATGCAATATAGATAAGCATCAATTAGCTTGTCTATATTGATAGATTTAGGGTCAGCCAACAGCTCTCCACTCTGTTCAGAACTGCATGGAGTCTGCTGGTCTGGGGTCTATGCACGGTCATGTCCTCAGAGACATTCTCTACCCCCTTTATGCCAGCCAATGCCATTGCAATCTCATACATACAACAGGGAAGATCACATTTTCCTCCCTAACTAAGATTCTGTATACATACATTTTATACACATACATTAGATAGACATACATTGTGATAACCAGCCGAATAGGTGCATGAATTATGGGCAGACACCGGCCCTGGTGTTATGTCATGACAGAACAGTCTTCCTTCATTAGATGTTTCCTTGTTTCATTTGTATGAATCATTTTAGTACCAAAACTCACACACGGGAGTAAACGTCTATTCAAGCAACTTTCAGATTTTCACAAGCGTGAATTGAATTGTTGAATTTCCTGTTGTGGCTGCTAAAATTGAGAGCGCAGAAGAAATTCACACTTGCGAAAACCTGAAATTCGCTCTAATAGACGTTTCCTCGCGTGTGTGAGTTTTGACACTAAAATGACCCCATACATTTGGATATCAAAGGCAGAGTTAAAACATTTTAAAAACAAAAAACAAACTAGAAAATGCATTTCCTGAAGGAAATACCAGTGCATGAAATGCAAAGGTTTAGAAAGGAAGAAGAAAAGAAAGAAGAGTGAAAGAAGGAAAGAAGAAAGGAAAGAAGAGTGGAAGAAGGAAAGACAAAAGGAAAGAAGAGTGAAGAAAGGAGAGAAGAGCGGAAGAAGGAAAGAAGAGTGAAAGAAGGAAAGAAGAAAAGAAAGAAGAGTGAAGAAAGGAAAGAAGAGTGGAAGAAGGAAAGAAGAAAAGAAAGAAGAGTGAAAGAAGGAAAGAACAAAGGAAAGAAGAGTGAAAGAAGAAAATAAGAAAGGAAAGAAGAGTGGAAGAAGGAAAGAAGAGTGAACAAGAGTGGCTCTGGATGAAGAGATAAAGAGAGAGTGAAAATATTGAAAAAAGGAGATAAAAATGGAGTGAAGAAGAGAGATTGAGTGTGAGAGAAAGTTGACTGAGAGAGAAAGATGGAGAGATGGAGAGAAAAAAAAGTAGAGAATGGATGGTGTCTTAATGTTCCTAGTTACAGTTAAATTGAGAGGGACAGAGAGAGTAGAGGTTCCTTTGATTTGGTGCAGCTGTCAGTGAAGCACAGGTGCAAGCCAGTTTAAAGACCCTATTATGATGTCATAATGGCCCAATGTAAGTCAATGGGAGAAATTTATATTTGTTTTTCTTTAATATCTTAAAAAGTATAAAGTTTAGAAAAGTGAAAAATACATAGCATAAGTGTCGTTTACAAGATCTACGCGTCAAATTTTGAATGAAGTTTCTACATTAAGCGGTTCGGGCTGAATTAATCGCAGAAAAAGGTAACAAGAAGAAGAAGAAGAAGAAGAAGCCTAGGAATAACAATACAGGGCATTTCATGCACTGTAATTAGTCACATCTGAAGTTTGCAGTTGCTATAAATAAGATAAGCTAATATTAATTTCCAGTAGCTCTATTCCATAATAGTGTGTGTTCCTCTTTCCATTCACTGTATGTTTGGTAGGTGATCGCAGACACCAACATCAGCGCCATTGCCAGTCAGGTGGAGAGCATGTCCCCCAGCCCCAGCCTCAGCAGCACTGCTGCCCTAGAGGCCCTGAGCAGTGACCCTGAGTGAGTATACTCATATTTCACATACTCAATCCTGCATGCACACTCACAACCAAATGTACCAGCAACCCAAGCATGAAGAAACTAACGTACAAACAAACATACTGCTCACCAGTGTGTGGATTTTTGGTTTGTTTTTCAGCAACAGCTTTAACATTTATTTTCTTCTGTCAGGACATTGCAGCAAGCAATGAAATCATAACATTTTTTAAACCATTCAGTTGTACGTGCTGACTCTGTAAATAGGAATGAGGGCTGTTTCTATATCGTGTAGTGTCCTGTCATCATATGGTATAACCACAGAGAAAATACAGAAATGAAGTGTTGCCAGTTTTAAAAAATCCATCCAATTTTTTGTATTCACTTTCAGGAAGTTGTTTTACCCTATTTAATCTCTTCATAAAGGTATTTTTGTCTGTGTGTGTCTGTCTGTCTGATTTCTGTTGGAAGGCCTCCAAAGCCAAAAACCATCACATTGGAGCGAGGTGCTGAAGGCCTGGGCTTCAGTATTGTCGGAGGGTTTGGCAGCCCCCACGGTGACCTACCCATCTACGTGAAAACGGTCTTCAGCAAGGTAACACAACTGGGACATCTACATTTGCTTTCTCTGACGCTCCTCATCAAAATCAGTAGCGCTCTGTCTGTCCTTGCATCTGGGTCGTTTCAGAGGCTGGCTGATGTGATGAACATATCCCAGTCATTGATTGACTTCATTAATATTGAGCATTTAATAAAAGGCTACATAACAGCTAGAACATACATTTTGATGTACCATGCTTTTAAAATCACAGCGCGTAGGCTGAAAATTGCGTAGTTGATTTTTATGCCCTGGACATGGAAGAATTGTATACCATGTGCTTATCAATCAATTAACCAAATCAATTGATCTTGAAAGAGAGAAGAATTGATCCCATAATGACAATCCTTTAAATGGAGTGACTAACCACTGGAACACAGGTAATGAAACACAGGTAATGGAACACACGTAATTGAACACAAGTAATGGAACACGGGTAATGGAACACGGGTAATTGAACACGGGTAATGGAACACGGGTAATGGAACACGGGTAATGAAACACGGGTAATGAAACACGGGTAATGAAACACAGGTAATGGAACACGGGTAATGGAACACGGGTAATGGAACACGGGTAATGGAACACGGGTAATGGAACACGGGTAATGGAACACGGGTAATGGAACACAGGTAATGGAACACAGGTAATGCTGCATTCCGTATCCGGAGCGGAGTGGATAATCCTAAATAATGAATAAGCACCAGCATCAGCAATGTCTCTAGCACTTTTGGTAATCGGTAATTTTAGTAAAATGTTTATGTCAGTAATTTTGTCTTACTTAGTACATATTATCATACGGCAATTGAACAATGTAGAAAGATATTGTAAAACAGACGTTTGTATCTTTTAAGTTTGTGTTTTCTGAAAAAAAAAAAAAAAGATTTTAAATCAGCATGCCTGATTTAGTCTACTTGGTAACCTAGTTTTCTTGATCACCTGGGTTTCTTTTTTTTAATTTCCATTGTTAATAATTTTGTTCCAGTTTTATCAGGTATTTAAACTGATCTTTGGTAATAAGACACATGTTTTATCAGGTAATTAAACTGATCTTTGGTAATAAGACACATGTTTCATCAGGTAAATCAACTGATCTCTGGTAATAAGACACATATTTCATCAGGTAGTTAAACCTACCTTTGGTAATAAGACACATGTTTTTTAGTACTTAAGATCAAATGTCTGATTCGAGTGTTTTCATTTTTACTTTCTGCTGTGCCCATATAGTGAGCTTAAACATTACATATTGCTACCAGATATGTCTTTTGAAACTTAATTGACGCATACATTTTTACGATTCATTTGAAATATTCAACGTATTAAAAAAAACTACACAATATACGCAGCTGCCTGGGTTTTCTTATTCTTTGTGTTAGTGCCCTATGTAATTGTTCAAATATCTAGGGGCATCCAACGTATACCTGACACAGAGCTTAGTTGAATTTACAAGCTGGCAAGTTTATTGAGCAACAACAATCATGGCCATAGAAAAGAAAGCCCGGCAACTAGATGGGCTATTTTATATTGGGAATCATTTATCTCTGTATTGTTATCTAGTTGGTCTGTTTGTGTTGCCTTGTTGATATAATTCATGGGTATTATGCTGACATTGTAAGGGCTCAAATACACATACGCGTTTTTTAAAAACGGGACGCGAGCAAATGCATTGATTCCTATGGTACGGCGCGTTTAGAGTGTGCGCCCCTTCTCCACCACGTGTTGCGTCTTTGAAACGATTTTTAGGTGCGCTTAAAAGTTGAACTATTCTCAACTTTCCAGCGCAAGGCAGGGAAGCGCACCGCTTCTGTTTTGGCCGCCGCACTTTGCCAAGGCGTTAGTGAAGCGTCTACGCATGAAAAAAGACGCGTATGTGTATTTGAGCCCTTAGGGTACTGGTATATTATTTCCCACAGTGCAGTTTATGGTTGTGATGACACTAGTACATTATGTCTTTTCTCTGTCTTGCCTGTAGGGGGCAGCCGCAGTGGACGGCCGTCTGAAGCGGGGTGATCAAATCCACTCGGTCAGTGGTGAGTCCCTGGAAGGGGTGACTCATGAGCAGGCAGTGGCTATCCTGAAAAAGCAGAGAGGGCCAGTCACCCTGTCTGTCCTGTCCTGACCTGACCACTTTAAAAACTCGACCCATCTCCAGTCCCACTGGGACATATGCCACAAGAAACATTACATCGTCTTCATCATCTTCACTCCAGAACGGATTTGGGATGCGTTTGGTTTCAACCTATGCAGCATTACATTCCCAAACTTGATCCCTTTAATGTGTATGATCTTGACTGAGTGGACATCTTGAGCCCTTTAATGTATATGATCTTGACTGAGTGAACATCTTGTGACGAGCAGTGTCACTCCTTGGTGGACTGTCCTAAAAAGATAACTTTTAGTGTTGCGAGTGAGAGTGTTGCATTGAATGAAGATATTACAATAACTGGACACAGCTCCTCCTATGCAAGAGATGACATATACTGTATATCCAACATATAATCAGGACGCTCCAACCACACAAACAGAAATGCTATCAAGGCCTCTCCTGGATGGTGTGATGTTACATACCCACACACACTCAAGCTAGTCAAGTGTTCTGTAACGCTGTCCTAATCTCAGGTCAGTGAAATCAGCTGAGCATAAATCATCAGAATAGCTCCTGCATACAGAATCCCCACATTGAATACAAAATGTAATAATAGATATCTTATACGTAAGTAATTACTGATGGAAAACAATATGGACAATTGTCTTTGAAAAAAGCCTGTACAAGTCACATAACCATGCAAAGCAAAAGTGAAATCAAGTGCTATTGTCTGTCTTTAGATAGAAACGCTCTTAAGAATGGGAGCCACACAATGCCTCTTTCATCGCTATGTTTTTACAAGTGCACACGTAGCCATAGAATCATTTCAGTAATGTCCTGTGAGATTTTGAATTTGGGTGTCAGAATATTTTATGCCATCACATATGAGCAGTATTCTTTTCAGCTATGTTGTGCTTTTCTGTCATTATTGTAGCTATAATGTCTAAAAATCCATCGGACTCATCAAGGACAAGTACTTTGTTTCTGTACTACTTCTCCTCACTTCATCGTGCTTCTTTCTTTGGAGGACATCTGAAATGTTTCACATTTTAGTATTCAATCATTCAATCTGTATCACAATGTTAACAGTGTGAGGATCATACATACATGTGGAATAACACTCTTGTCTCTAGACAGCCCGAATGTCACAATGTGCAGTATGGGATGTGGACAGACACTTTGTTTGAACAAAGACTTTGATTTTGATATGGTCACTCAGGGGCTTGTGTCCGTAACTTCTGCTCACAATCACAGGCAGAAATACATCCAATCGAAAATGTGTGCACATCCCAATTAAAGAGGCAGGCTTTTATGACAAGAAAGGTTGAAGGTTGAATAAGTGGTTGAATAAGATTGAATAAGTGTTCACACTCTTTTGTAATAGGGGGTGTGGCTGTTCAAGCTCATGTTAATTTATCTTCAGTATAAACCTGCCATTGAAAGACCGATAAGCACACATCACCAAATATATTGTCAAAATACACCAGTTAGAAAGCTAGCTAGCCTTAACGGTTCCAACCGTACTGTTGTTGGTTGTTGCAAGACAACTCTTTTGGCTTTAGTTAGCTTGCTAGTTTTAATTCAATTCAGTTTTATTTATATAGTGCAAAAACATTTGAAATTGTCTCTAGGCACTTGACAGAGCCCAGAGTCTGAACCCCCTAGAGCCTGAACCCCCTAAAGCGAGCACTGAGGTGACTGGAGAAAGGAAACAGGAAGAAACCTCGAGCAGAACTTCAGCCCAAAGGGGGACCCATCTGCTTGGGGGGAAGAATGGAAGGGAGGAGAGAAGGAGAAGAGAGAATCAGGAACAAGCAGATGGATACACATATCAGAGGATAACACATATTAGCACACATGCGCCATATGTACATGATACATGATTCCATGTAACACAAAAGAAGGTATTAATATTTACATGAAATGTACAGAATTAATTATGCATAAAAAATGAGAGCCAGCAGTCAAAGTATTGTTTGTAGAACAGCTTAATGGGTATACAGAGTCCTCATAAGATTACTATTATAATGCTAAGCAGAGCAATGAAGCAGAAAACAATGTCAATGATGGCAATTGTTTATATTATATTAAGGGCAAAGGCATTCTATACATAAAACAATACGCACAATAGGAAGGCAATAGGCAAACTATCTAGAAAATTCCAAAGGGAAAAGCAATATCCAAGAACAGGCAGTGGTCAAAACACTGGTATATGAGCAAGAGTTGAAGTGAAAATGGCTTGAATAGCTATCCAACAGTTAGGGATGGGTTGCTCAACATTCATCTAAACTTAACAAAGCAGCACTGCTTCAAAGCTTTGCTTAACACTTAGTCACATGATGTTTGGAAACACGGAAATGGAGGAAATTAAGTCTCCAAAGATCATGTGACAAATGTTAAGCAAGACTCCGGAGGTCTCTCTCCTCCGGTCTCAAAAACGAGGGGTGTTTGCCCTGCCCTGCCCCATTGTAGGGGTCCATGTTATATGTTCACTGCAATGTAAAGCTTATGTGTTAAGATGCCTTGAATAATCTTTAAAGATGTGTTTTTTTGTTAAATGGATGATTTTTCAATTATATTTTGGGCCTATATGAATTGAGTAAACTGTGCATTGAAAACAGTAATACACAGGGCTGTAGGAAGCTCAGAACAACAAGTTGTAATAGGAATGCAAATCAAATGTATCTGTAAGAGGTGAATAAAAATTAAGCGAAATTCAAGTCTGAGTTAAGACCAGTGTGTAAAGCATCTGAATGACGGCACTCACAGTACAAATGTTATTGACCACCAGATGTTCCAATAGAGGAAGCTGTCAAAACATTGAAGCTCCAGCCCAATTTTGTCACTGTCTCAGGCGCCATCTTATATCCTCTCCTAACTACTTTTCCTTGACCTTTCATTTGGTCACGAAAAGATGTTTAGGAGAATTCATAAGAACTTAGGAAAAGACAACCACGCTGCTAAGAGAACCCGATTGCACTCACACTAGGCTACATAATGATGCGATGACAGATATTATTGACTTGGGTCATGTGGATTATTTATTGTTGCTGCCGCAAGGAATTGTTGGATGCCATTATTTCCTTTCCTTTCTTCCTTTCTTCTTTTCCTTTCCTTTTCTTTCCAGTGTACCCTATGCTAAAGGAGAGAAGAAGATCTTTTCCTTCAGCATATTGGCCCAATCCTAATGGCCATCCTCAGCCCTGGACCCTCACAGACTTCACCTGGTAAATGATGGAGTGCAAGAGGATGCAAGGGCTTGCAATGGTTTGAATAGGAAAGGGACAGCACCGTACCACGTTTATGGCAAACTGTTTTCATTTTTTAAATGCTTCTGTGTTATTATTATCTGTGCTTTTAATGCAGTGGCAGGCCTAAGCAAGGTAGTCTCCCAGAGGTTGGAGTGTTCCAAGCGTGAGGAGTAAATGCAGACAGTGGGAATTGTTTTACAGCCTCTATGCAAACGTCAGACCGCTCTCGGGAGACTGTATGACAGCTGGGGATGGCTGCTGCTCAGTATGCATACATAAGCAATGCCCACATTTTGGGATTGCTCCACCCAAAAGCACTTAACTACCTTCTTGACAAGCAAATCAAAGATTTAACGCAAAGATTTTTTTCCATTTATTTTACTCAGGCGCTTGGGAGAATAGAGGAGTAATTGGAAATTTGGATGGGGGAAGAGAGTACCTTTGTGATCATTTATGACTCCCTTTGTAAAACATACTTCTGTTCTGAATGTGTTTGTGTTTCTCACTCACTGTTCATGGGTTTGGACGACCCACAATATCGGTGGTTTTGAATCCAATGCCACGAAAACAATCTACACTGAAGAGATGTTGTCTCAGTTGGCAATTGCAGGTAAGCAATATAGTACTCTAAGTTCATATTAGTCTCTAATATATACTATATACCTCTGCTAGATCACATGTATTACTAATAGCACCATTCAGCTCCTGTGGTTTCACACAGGGGTATGCAGATGTCATGATGTCATGCTCATTGCTGTGATATCATTGCACACATCATAGTCAACAGAGTTGCTGAAATATACTGTCAGACTGAAATGTGTTTAGCCCCCCAAAATAATGTCTAGCACCCAAATCTTAATGGGCTTTACAAAGTTTTTTTTAATTTTGACATTGAATCCACACAACAACAGGGTTTTCGTAGCCTGAAAATGTGAACTATCCGTTTCCGGAGTAGAATCTGATGAGAACACAACCCTTATGCCACTGAGTAGACACATGAAGAATACCGAACCTTATGAAAACGTCAGACACGGCGGCAACATTATCCAATCAAGTTTCACCTTCTTTGAAGCTTCAGCCTGTGTTCCACAGTCTTCAGCCTTCAGCACGTCAATGGTGTCAATGAGTAGAAAATATATTCTTGATTGTCAGACACATCATAATAATATTCGGTTTCGTTGTGGGCTATAACTTGCAAAGTTAATATTAGAAATATATGAAATACAAATATTGAACATGAAAACATAAGACAAAAGAACAAGACATTTCTGATGAGACGATGGAAGGGTTGAGTAAAAGTGGCAGGGGATGGGCTAACATCGAACGGGTGCTTAGCGTGGGAACCAACTCATGCCACACCCACACCACTGTCCCCAAAATGGAGATTCAGGGAAATACCCTTTGCCCTGTTACACTAGCTCCAATGTGAATACAGAGCAGCAGTGCTCTACCCCCCAACAGACACTTTGTTTCTCGTCACTCTGATGAATAAACTGACACAAATGTATTGAATTCATTGCAGCCTCTTTCCAGAAGTTGTGTTTTCAGTATCGAGAGACCTACTTACAAATTTGATTTGCAAAACCAAACAAAAAAAAGTGAATTACCTACATTTTCAAACTGCCCTTATTGAAGAGAACATAAAAGCAAAGGTGAGGTAAAGCCAGACAGCGATAAGCTTTTTAATACAATTTGTGTCATACCACAAACAAGAGTTTAATGTACAGCCAGTCAAATTCTTGCATGTCCTTCTACAGTTTATAACGAGACAATTTGGCACGCACATGACAACTCAATTTATTTACTCAATTTATGTCTAAATCGATGGAAGTCAGAAGGCTTGGTTTGTACAGAATCAGACCTGGGATGACAATAATGACTGATGATTTATTTTGTTAATTGAATTTACTCATTTATTGACCCAATTTTGACGTTGTCACTCCTCCCATACTTTACAATAGCATTATGTGTACACTATATACACCATATACTGTATGGCACTGTACAAAGCAGAGGCTGGAATGTCCATGTTTATATATGATTGCTTAAGAAGACATGATTGGATGTCCACCTGCATGAATGAATTGAAACAATGATGCTCATCACATGTCCCTCTGATATTCCACTTGTGTGTAGCACCCTGTAGCAGTAAAGTAGGAAAACAAGTAAGACTACAATGCTTATTTACTTGCCCTACTAGATATTCTTTTATGACATATGAGAAGAAAAACTTGAATTTTGAGAATGAGAGTTGCTTTCAGTGAGATGACTAATAAGAGGTTGTCAGAGACATGTAGATCAGGTCACATGACTGTGACCTTGTCTTCAGTGCCATCACTTGTGATGTTCATAACAGTATTCTCATATATATCACTCCTGCAAGAGAACAGAAGTTATTTAGTAGATATCCAACCGCAAAGAATACTAATTAAGAATAGCTTGGGTTGAGATCATGCTCAATAAATTAAATAAAAACAATATATATAAAACAAAACAAATATATATAATAATATACAAGAGTATGAAAAACATCAAAGTGGTTTATGGATATACATTAGCCATGTAGCCAATACTAAGGCCAGTACTATAGCCAGTAGCCAGTACTAAAGCCAACCAACCAGTTACTGGTTAACTCCTCCCACTCTCAGACTTGACTCCTCTGTCTTAGTTCATTAATGTCTTCCCGTTTCAACCCTCTACCGTCTTTCTCTCATTTTCCTACAGTCCTCATCTCTCTTCTTGTTTTTCAGTCGTTCAGTGTTGATTCAGCAAAAAGAGCTCCATGCCCAGAACAGAGCTCTGGGACTTTGATTCCATTGCAAAGACTATTTTCCACCACTAGATGTACTCATTGTGTTTGCGTTCTGGGGTTCTGTCTTTACTATTTTCACTTCTCCTTGGTTTAGGTTGTTTTCCTCACGTGTGTTTGGTTAGGTTGGGCGTATTTTGCAGACATAGGTTGGATGTCCTTTGCCTTTGTCTAATGCTGATGTTGACAGTCTGCCAGTCGTGGGATCCATTTCTTGGATTGTGTTTTCTGGTCTCTTTGCCTGACGCCAATTTGCCTGTATTCTTTTCTTTCATATTTAGATTGTCGATTGGGTCTGATTGGCATAAACATGATTAAAAATGTGCAAGTTGTATTCTTTTAACTTGAATAAATAACCAGCTAGAGCATACTATGTAAACGACTGAAGGACTGTTGTGTCCTCACCCATACCTCTCAGATTTGTACTGATTTCATGTTATGGACATGAAAAGCTGATCACTCCTCATAGCTCTATTCTGTCTTAGTATGCATAATGATGCTGTCCAAATGCCATCAACACCCTCTAGAGCAAGAGTGAGAAAAGAAAAGGCTTTGAAAAAATGCTGGTACATTTAACTCTTTCTCGATTTCTCAAAACGGCTACCTCACTGTCTTTTATTTATAAAACACATTTTCAACAAATGTTTGGTAGAGAGAGGATTTCACCCCTCAATCCACTATAAATAACTATATCTGTCATATTCACAGGGTTTCTGTTCTGCCATAGCATTCATCTTAAAGGGCATGCTGGGTTTGGCAGCTCCCCTCTGCATTTGACAACACAGGCTTTTTTTCTCAGTATTCAGTCCGTAAACAGTCGAAACCAGACCGTACATAATCAGGATTACTCTGTAGTCCAGTTATTTGGCATCATAGAGAAGGGTTCCTAACATTTATTGTATTATATTTCCAGTTAGCATATGACAAACTCCTGTCTCTGCCTTTGTGTTTTCATGACCCCATTCTTCATATTCACAATTTGGACAAGAAAGACTTAAATCTTAGACGTTCATCTTACCGGACCACATCAATAGTCGTCTCATAGGTGGATCCATTAGTCATTCCATACTCATTTGATATTCCAGCATCCTGCTTATTTTCCTGTCTAGAAAATTATACAAAACGTAGACTAAAGTAATATTTGTCATGTCTTATTATCAAAATTAAAAACCACCCTTTATAAACCACTTACAATATAACAGCCCCGATTGCAATATTCTACATCTCATATGAACACAGGCTAATACAAGTAACTCAATAATCAACACCAAGGTGTTAGTGTTCATAAGGTATGGTTCTGTGCTCTGAAGAAATGGCTCTTCAGACTAATGTCAGCTATACTGGTTGAATGCTATCAGTTCACAGGTCAGTTGTACTGGGGTTGCTGTACCTGCTCTGGCTGCACCAGGCTTTGTTTACAAGAAAGACCACAAAGACCAGGAAGAGGAAAACTGTAACAGCCACAATCCCAGTCAGCCAGTTGGGCAGCCCTCTCTGTGTCGTCTCTAAAAATGAGATCACACAAACATGTACTAAAGGAATTGTATGTCTATGTACTGTTTTTTACCCAGAAAGCTTTGGGTGTGTTAAATGAAGTACCAATTCAATTAAAGCAAAAAAGCATCCTAAACTGAATAATATCAACATGTTTAATCTTGTAATCTTTCTGTCCTATGTAATTTGACCAGTTTTGGGAATTCATATTAAATAACCAAGCTGATCTGTACTTTCTTAATAAGATGTATTGACACATGTGTGAAGGTAATCAAACAAAAGAACATAGGAGTGCCTTGCAGGAATCTTTGATGTCAACAAGGAAGCATTCTACATAAACCTATACCTTTGGCCTCAGTCACAACACTACTCTAAATCAATAGCTGGAACTAAAGGGGAGTTTTTCATGCAAAAACATTCAATAAACAAATCATGGAGACGCTATTTCGTCTGGGATATCACATTGGTTGAGAAAAGCACTTAACCTTAAAAATGCCTAGCAATGCCAAAACAATGTTTAACAATGGCTAATAAAACATATTGACCGAACATATGTACTACATAAGGGAACACATTTTGAGTGCCAACATGTAAAGACGATGAAGTGATACAGAAATTAAAACAGGTAAGCGCACGTACCTGTTTGAGCTGAAACCGTGCCCAACAAAATCAGCAGCCACCAAAAAACTGGAATTACTCTTCCCATTGTTGGTCAAAGCTGGATCAGAAACAACTTTAAAAAAAGAAAGATTTTAAAGATGTTTTTTAAAGAAATTGTCCTTGAACTTCCTCGGATGACTTTTTGCTCTCACCACTTGAGTATTACAGGTAGTCATGTGAACATCTGCCCACAGGACCCAGCCACAGTCATTCCATGCCCGTGAATGATTTACTAAGCAGGAAGGCACTTCTACATCAAATAAGACCTTTGTTGGGGAGACCATAGATGATTGTAACACTGTTTGTTCCAGTACTCCAAGGGTTTTGTATGACAGCTTGCCTTGTTAGAAATGCCTATGATGTTCACAGACCTCTCTGATAAAAGTGCACTAATTTGCTCTAACAAAAACATTTAAAAAGAAATGGTCATCATATTGATGACAAATTGTACTGTATACTTTATGGCCATAGACATTTTTTCTTTAAAAACAATTCAGGCAAATGACCCTAGGCTCTGCCTATGAACACTAAGAAGTCTGCTACCGGTTTTGAACAGCCAATCAAGATCAAGAGCCCTCTGCCTCTGTACAACTGTGCAAATTCCACCCAGAGAGACATGACAGATAGAGCCAAGGAAAAAGGAAAAAAAACCTCACTGATTTAGTCCCACTTTATACGTAGCACCTTTCAGGATATGGACTGGCACACCCTTGTTTGTCTTTCCTTTGCACTTTTAAGTCATTCCAAGAACCATAAAGTGTAACTTTAAACAAACATTATATTTCACTGTGCATCACATATTAAAAAAAGTTTAATATTTTGTAAAATTACATTGCTTGAAATGAAATGTGCAAATACTTTCATACCTCAAATTTAGCTTTTGGCTTCTTAATCTTAAGCTTTGCACTAAAAAAATCTATCAATATGCATGTGAAAGACCAAAAAGGAAATGGATGTAAAACAGGACTGAATAAGACACTGCCAAATGCTCAAGTGTTAGAGCTGGTGTTGTTACAACCATAGATATATAGAATTACTAGATACATTATCCGCGTTGCCGGCCAACGGAGTCGAACGTCCGCAGAGGTCGGCCATCTTACCCCGGGCAGATTGCTCACCGTAACATTGTTGTGGTAGTGAAAAATGTACTTTTTAAATAACCATAGCTTGCTCAATTTTCAACCGATTTTTAAACGGGTTGGTTTGTTATAAACGTCAGAGATGTAGCTATGACACTATATACATGTAAATACTTACAGTGCATGAAATGCCCCGTATTGTTATTCCTTCGTTTCTTATACTTATTATTCTTTGTACCGACTTCTGTGCTTAATTCAGCTCGAACACCTTAACGTAGAAACTTCATTCAAAATGTGTTGTGTAGGTCTTGTAAAGGACACTAGGATTATGTATTTCTCATATTTTTAAACGTTATACTTTTTAAAACATTAAAGAAAAACTAATACAATTTTTCCCATTGACTTACATTGGGCCATCATGACGTCATAATATGTCTTTAAACTGGCTTGCAACTGTGCTTCACTGACAATAATGATCTAAAGTAGGTACAATATTTCCCTATACAAATATACATCAAGAAATGATGCATGTTGAAATCCCCACCCTGTACAGAGATGTATTTATGACACTGCATACTTATGAATAATTATAATTATAACCATGGGTTTTCATGTGAAAATAACATTAAACAGAACAGATAGGTGTAATAAATACACACATGCACAAGGTGTTTTTATTACCTGAATACAGTAAAAGACAGTTAAAGACACAAAACTCAGGAAAACCATGACAATGTACAAGCACCGCCTCGCCATCGAAAGAGGCAGACACAGGCAGACCTGGCTGACCGGAGAGGTTGTGGGTACTGTACTTTTACAGTAAATTACTGGCTACTAGTTGCATTACTTTCACAATAATTTCACAGTTATTTATTTTAAATATTTCACAGTAAAGTACTGTACATGTTTCACAGTAATTACCTGTAAACATTTCACAGCAAAATGCAATGCAACTACAGCGGTATATTGTAACTTCACAGTTGTCATGCCATTGGATTACTGTGATATAGCGGTATGTAGCTGTGGAATTACATCGTCTTGCTGTATATAAATTACAGTAATTGTCCGTTTTGTTATGCTTTTTACTGTAAAGGTAAAGCAACTAGTAGCCAGAAATGTACTGTACATTTACAATTTAAATAACTCTGCAAAATACTGCAAATTTGACTTATAAACTGTGATTTATAAAAATGCACACGACAAATTCACATTTACAAAGTCCACGCCTCTCCTTCGAGCCTTGTTCTGAGTAAATGCCCAAGATGCACCTGTAAACAATAAGCAAAGACAACTTTCAGTTTTACAGATTTTATATTGCATTGTTTTTAAAGGCACATGCAGTGGTGCCCCTTCCCCTTTAACCAAATCGTACACCAAATAAATTAGTATTGAAAGCCAAGCCAGATAAGAAATTGGCTTCCATCGTAGGGCAAAGACCTTAAAATACAGTTCATAAATATATTTTAAGAAAATATCATCCTTAAATATAAATAACAACTATAGCAACTTTGTAGTGATTCATGAATATAAGCTTAATTTGATCAAAATGTAATTTGCTAGTTTGATGAAACATTCAATGACGGAGTACAATAGTAAAAAGTACAATAGTAAAAAGAGAAACACTTATTTTCCCCATCAGATGAAATCGTTTTTTGCCCCTTTGGCAAGGTGTTCTTTTTACCCCAACAGCCTGCTCCACTCTTGTTAACTGCCTCTGAAAAAGAATGGAGAGCAATTACTGACAGATACTGAGAGATAGTAGTCTAGCAAATACTCATGCATATCCTTCCTATTGACATGTAAAGACCACCAAATGAAAACACATAGTTTGCACCTTCCTAAGATATAAAATACTGTATTGTCTGTGATGCGAGCTTTTTGGAGAAACACAGCTTTGAAATGACTTAGTTGCTGCAGCTGGAGGCTAACATTAGCTCACTTTTGCGCATATTTGCACTAATAACTGCGTATTCTCGACCAAATAACTGGCACGCTATGCTTCTTAAAGACATCAGGGGACCATTACGAAAACACGTAATTTGAGCTTTCCAAAGATATGAGGCAAAGCTTCGCGGGGGTAAACGCCTTTAAAATGACTTAGCTGGTTACTGCAGCTGGTGGCCAACGTTAGCTAACTTTAACTTTCACGCTAATTCGCGTATTCTTCATCGAATAACTCGCACACTTGATCCAAAACATCGTTCATTTACTAACCCAGACAACAAACAATATTATAAAGTTGTGACAAGCTGTCTGTCAAACTTACCTTCGAGCTCTTCTATCATCCTCCGTGGATCCAAGTTCAACTGTCTCTTCTTCAGCCCACAATGCAGCGCAGTTGTTCAAACGTACAGTAATTTATTGGGTTATCTCAAAGGAGGATTTGAATAGAGTAGGCCTATATTACTGTGGAATAACAAAATGCTGTGAAATCACTGTATCATTTTTTTCACAGTAACGTACTGTGTCTATTGATTTCACAGTAAATTCTACATTACAACATGATCTTGTGATTATTACAGTTAAAGTATGTAAAGTTATAATACGATAATTTATTGTGAAATAGATAGGTACTTTATTTATATCTGTATGGACAAATTCTTGTGTCCACACAAATAGCTGGAAAGCTACAAACAGTCCTGAAAATCGTTCATGTTAAGCGATCTCAGTCACTACGACTTTACTTCAATGTTCTTCAATGACTTGGTAGATGCAATATTACCGTTATTCGCTAACAAATATCAACAGCAACGAAATCAGGAACGTCTAGTTTTTTCAGTTGACAAGATCATCTGCATAAAACGTGTTGTAATCATATTCATAATTATGATTAAACGTGTAAGGTTTACTATGGGCAGAGGCGAAGTTTGCCACCCGGAAGTAGGATATTTGTTATTGTGACGTCATGCTGAATTGTCGTATATTGTACATACTTAGAATAATTATTCTATTGTTTAGAACATTAAATGATTATTCATAAGTATATAGTGCCATAGCTACATCTCTGACGTTTATAACAAACCAACCCGTTTAAAAATCGGTTGAAAATTGAGCAAGCTATGGTTATTTGAAAAGTACATTTTTCACTACCACAACAATGTTACGGTGAGCAATCTGCCCGGGGTAAGATGGCCGACCTCTGCGGACGTTCTAGACTCCGCCGTGAGTTATCTAGTAATTCTATATATCTATGGTTACAACCATCTGTGGTCTGCCCTATAATAAAAAAGCAGTGTAACATGATATGAGGGCATTTATGGACATACAGTCATTTGTGAACTAAATCAAGATTAGTATATATTTTCTAACAAGCACCTAACACAATCTAATGGGTCGTGTAGGTTGTGTCCATTGAAGAGTTATGGTTCAAACACCCACTATGTGTTCCCTGAGGTCGGCACTTCTTTTAAGTTTAATCTTATCATGTCAGTGTATTTAAAGCTTAACACTGTAACAGTTGTTTTTTTGTTTGATTTACTCAAGTGTTGTGTCAGCATGGAAGCATTTAATATTAGGTATTGATTTACTCAGTGCTCTACAGACTGTCTAACCCCTCGTCACTGTTTAGCCAAACTTAGTCATGAGAGAAGGTTTCTGCAAAGTGCTCATGTTTTGTGTTTATCTCAGTCAGACATTATGCTAGAATTTCTACACATAGTAAAAAATCAGTAGGCTCCCCAAAATACTGGTTTTATTATATTACCAAGGGTGTGGTGTGTACCAAAGTAAAATAATTATCTGTATTGTATGTCACTTCTCTGCCCCAATAGTGTTGAGCAGGCATTGAAGCAGACAGGCACTGAAAGGTAGACTACATTGTGCTGATGAGAGAAGATGGGGAACTGAAAATAGGTGATAGGTATTGACTACAAGGGCATGAGACAAAACCCCTTGAAGAACACTAGGGGCATACATACATTAGCAACTGAGAATATAAGAGTGTGTGTGTGTGTGTGTCCGAGCTAAAGCTAACCAGAGCAACCACTAAATTAGCAGCTCCTTTCAACTAGCCCTCTCTGGCCCGCCCACTCATCAATGCAGCCCCGCCCCTAGGGAGGCCTGGCTGTGATGATAGGGCTGATAGTGTCAGTGAGGGACTCCTCTGGGAGCTCTATGCACTACCCAGTGGATGGGATGAGAACCAGACCTTTTCCAGGTTCTCTAGAGCCCCACAGACCCCTGAAGGTACACCACAACTCATCCACTTAACAGTGAGAGGCCCCTTAATTGATTTTTTTCTCTCCACTATCTTTTCATTATCTCCATCAGTGAAAATTCTTTCCCATAGGAGTAGCATTCCCATAGGAGAATTATTGAAAACAAATTAATTATTTGTAAATGATTTCTAATAAAGGGGATTATCCAGAAACATGTGTTTCTTTACAGAATGCAATATATATATATATATATACTTAGCATCAAAACAGACAGCATAATTCTGAAGCCTGTAGTCAGTGTAATGTAGTCTGCCTTTGAGTCAGACGTTTGAGAAGGCTGTCTGCATACAAACACAAGTGGGTCAACTGCACCATGTCCACAGAAAAAATGATTCCGAGGCAACAGACATCTTTAATACATTCTATTAAAAATGTAGTATGTTATCAGATTTATCAGACTAGCAGCTGGAAAACCTTTTCAATATATTTAAAAAATGTACCTACACATATAGATGTGTGCAAAATGAAACCAACAAACATAACTATTCACACATGAACACACCTACAGTACATGCATGAAAATACCTCCAAACCCATCCAAACACCTACACGTACAAGGGCACAAGAGCCTTAACACACTCACTTTTGCATATGTGATCAAACACCTCCTCTACTTTAACCTCCTCTACAGTTAGTCACTGACTCGTTCTCTCTTTCTTTCTTTCTCATATGAGATACAGAATGGAATATATGTGTACGTAGCATATGCATCACACACACACACACACACACACACACACACACACACACACACACACAGAGTATATTTCTATAGGGCGAGGGTGAGATATAGGTGAGTGATGCGTGAGATGAGCTGGGATACAGGGGGGGTAGATTGGCAGAGGTTGGAGGTGTGTCCTTGTGGAATTGGGGTTTGGATGATGAGCTGGGAACCGGTGAGTCTCTACTTGTCTGGCCCCGCCCTCCCATCCCTCTGGGAGCTGTGGGCCATAAACAGGCTTTGTCATGGCAGAGGTTTGATGCTTATCATTTGGATCCAAATCATCCATAAATTGAAAACAGACAGTGACATTCTGGCCTTTAACCACTCAGCCACAGATCAGTTGGTTCCCACGTATAAATCACTTGTTAAAGAGGGCAACTGAGACCATTCTGAGCACCTTCAGAGCGTTATTGACTATTTATCTTCATTTTTAGCTAGGGTGATTATCAGTTTATGGGTCATTTTGATCTTTGAATTCTGAAAATAGTCTCAGATGACTGTCTCATTTACTGATGTAATTTACGCATGTGTGATGAGCAAAGCAAACAGTTTCTTCCCAAAATATGTTTTGATATTGTAATATTGCTGCAATGTCTGACATTCATAATAAAGGATCTTTCCACTTAACGTTTTCTTTTCATTCCTAAAAGCTAGTAATATCAGAAGTAAATTCTATGATATTAAGATGATCACTTGATTTACTTTCTTTTTAGAGCACCACAAATGTTTGCCAAAAACTTGAAACTAAAAATGACCAACTTGTGTTTTAGGCAGCCGTGTGATGTAGTTTTGATAAATGTTCCAGCATATCCCGGTGGAGAATATTGTACCTACCACATTTGTGC
Source organism: Sprattus sprattus (assembly GCF_963457725.1). Classification (NCBI taxonomy): domain Eukaryota; kingdom Metazoa; phylum Chordata; class Actinopteri; order Clupeiformes; family Clupeidae; genus Sprattus; species Sprattus sprattus. The sequence continues at coordinate 54,015,562 of NC_137921.1, read as the reverse complement.
TCCATACAAACATATACATAATAACAAACATATAATAATAATATAATATTGATAATAATACAAGGACTTTCTATTCCCTGTATTACTCTTGTCAATGTTCCTGCATTAGACATGACAAGTCTTTATGTCATTATACAAAATAAGGACTTTCAAGTGGCATTTCACACAGATATGGTTTGGTGCCATGGTTTAACAATCCAAAACAGTGGTCTACATTTTAGTGGCTAAACATATTGATATTATGTTTGGATATACTGAAAACATAAATCAATTGATGCTCATCACTTTGTATCATGCAAACTTGCTGTAGATACATTATACAGTTTAATGATTACAATAAGGAAAACCTGGCCTTACTAGCTGGCGAGGATTTGACCATACCTTGCCCGGGACCTATTTTCTCAATACTTCATATGCCCACCTTTATTTTGGCAGACTCAATCCTCTTCCAGGATACCAGTGTTGCATGAATTTTTGGAGACAATTTATTTGATCTGCTCTTGAGGGGTTTTGTCTCTCTACCTTTCTTTTTGAAATATCCCAAATGTGTTCTATTGGATTCAAGTCAGGCGTCTTACATAGCCAGGTCATAGTTTTGACTTATTTTCTTCTTTCAGTGCGCATCATCATGCTGAAATGTTCCACTTCTGCCAAGCATCTGGAGACTAGGATTCATCTTGTCAGCCAGTATTTTGGTACATCCATCCATCTACAGGAATTCATGCCCCATATCATCACACTCCCACCTGCATGCTTCACTGTTGGGACTGTGCATTCAAGGTAGTCCTGGTCAGGCTCCCACCAAACATGCTAGAGATACACAGTAACATCATTATCTATATCTGTGTCTGAATCTGTTCAACCAACAAAATTATCTGTCTCTCTATCTGTTTTTGGATAAGAGGCAGGAATTGGGCTTGGTTTATACCTGAAGGCACACTGAGTCTAACCTAATTTTCATTGGCAATGTAATTGATATGCCTTAGAAGCATCAAACTGATATTTGTATTTATGTATTTGCCATATACTGTAACGTGGTGCAGTGTGACAGCTAGGAGCCTGTGTAAGAAGAAACCTGTGTTTTCAACAACTGAGTTGGTCAAGAGGTCCTGACAAATAATTTCACCCAAAGTTTCTGTATTTTGCTTGGCACCCAGGTGGTTGTCTGGGTATGGTGCTTTTGAATTGAACGCAACTACAACAGTGTATTAGGACCGTTGTAGGAGAAAACAATCACGAAACCGGGAGGGCCAGGAGGGGGATAATATTCCAAGAAAAAACTCGAAATAGTCGACTACGAGAATAAAACTCAAATATTCAATGAGATTTGAATGTCAGAAATGTACGAAAACGTGTCCCCGAACGGCAGTGTCCACACATTTCCCACACTTTCATGCTGTCTTCATACTATAGCTACTGGTTGGTGCAAATAACTTGGACACAGATACTGTACTAAATAATGCAAATGCATTATAAGTTGCGCCAATGGGATAGAAATAGCATAGTTCCTGTCTGAGAAGCTACACAGTAGCCATCTGCCGTCTAGCGTTGCCATTGAACGTCAGCCATCTATTGAACGCTCCCTTTAAAGTCAACTGAACTTGCTACACAGCCCGTGTCGCGTTCAACGGCATCATTGAGAGCACCCAGCGTCAACATGCACCTTGAACCAATTTCTTGATGGCTGATGCTAAAGCTAGCTATTTCGGAAGGGAAGAAGCAGCCAATATCCTGCCTAGTCAATCACTCAAACATTGGGTGTTCATGATGACTCGCTACTAATTTCATTTTAAAGCAAACAGTATTTTATTGGCCTAGGCCTACTCATTTGACATGTTCCATACTGTCGCACTTCCCATATGTAGGTATAGGTATTTCCTGTTTATTGGTGACGTTTTTGATGTGATGAGGTTAATCCAGTTTTGCAACGTGAAGCGATGAGGTTTTTTAAAGAAAAGAAAAAAAAAATTGCGGGTAAATGTTTTACTTTTTTTTTGTCACAAATATTTGACTTTATAATCTCAGAGAATATCTAAGTTAATTAACAATTTCCATCTCGGAATTTCTGAGTTATTTATCGGAATATTATCCCTCTCCCCCAGCTCCGCGTATTTTCTTATACATAGGCCTATATGGCCGAGAAATTAGCTAATTTTGAGAGAACGTTATTAGATTAGAATCACTTAAAGATTTTGTAGCATTTTGTTGCATAATCATTGTGGGTTTTTATCCTCAAGTGCCTACAAAATAATGAATCTCCACACGTCCAACATATTTCTATAAATAGGCCGAGCACATATGTCGTAGTCTATTTTAGCGTACATGATTATTGTGATGCATTGAAAGAAATGCTTTCATTTTACGCGATGCTTAATATCAAAGTCAATGTCTGGTTTATGGTTTCGATGGATTTAATGATCTTTAAAACATAAATGCGAAAATCCACGTCCCACGTTTTCACGACAGCCTAAATAAACAAGCATGTAGCCTTTTTCTGATATTTTAAATAAATCACACCCCTTTCATGAGCATTGAAGTAAAGCGCGCTGTGGGTGAGATCGGATCATATGACAACTGGAGGAATGGGATAGGGCCTATAGTGTGCAGAGAGTGAAACTAAACTGCCACGCATTCACATTCTCTCATTTTCATCTCAACATTCCGACTCAATTCAGCACTTTGTAAAATCCCTGGTGGTCACCTGGATCCTGGCAGGTAGGTCTACTCTTGTCCTCGAGGGCAACATCTGTGAATTTGGAGTGGCAGGAATCAGAGTGGACTTCATATCACAGTACTATTTAGTCCAAATACCAAGTAGGCCTATGTGACTTTAGCCAACAACATTCACAGATAATAATGTTGCCCCTGGCCCCTATATTGCTGCTTGCTATATTTTATAAAATGATTTTGTCATTGAATCTTTATTTGTATTATAAGTAGTAGTGGTAGTTGGAGTAGTAGTGGTAATTAGAGTAGTAGTGGTAATTAGAGTAGTAGTAGTAGTTGCAGTAGTAGTAGTATTGTTTCCCAGTTTCATTCAGTCTGCGGCAGTCTGAACTTTCAAAATAAATCATTGACCATGACTGCATTGCTTTGATTTTATTTTTACATAATATATTGTCATATAACACTGTATCATATTCATGGATGTTTTTGCTCGCCAACGTTTTCTACAACATACCAAATACCATGGTTACCAAATTCACTGGTTAACTACCAGGTGAGTACAATTATTGTGTGATCACTGTTTAAGCAGTGAAAAACAATACAAATATATAAAATGAGAAAAACAGTGGTGGTGAAGACCAGTTCAGCGTAACAACATTACAACAGGGCCTGAACCCCCGGGACTCTCCTGTGCTCTTTAATCAGAGTTCAAAGTTCAACTTGGTAAACCTCTATTAACACATTCAAAATGTGGACTCCCCTAACAGCCTATTATTTTGAAGTGCATTGCATACTAATGAAAGGGGCTGGAAGTCTGTTGAAAGTGCAGACATATCAACAATATTCATTCAGTGTATATATTGTTACGCTACGTGTACACAGTACCATGGCCCATTATGTGGTGAAGTCTAAAATTCTTCCCACATCACATCAGCATTTTGGCAAATGGCTTTAAAGAATTTGCCAATAAACCACATCCCTCACTGAGGTTAACATGGTATGCACCAGTTTCTCAATCAGTTTTTCTGTTTCTGATTTCTCCACTGTTCCCTTCTCTGCACCAGATTCCATCACCGTTGGCTGTCTCCATCTAAGTGCAGTGTTGGGTGCAGTCCCCGTGAAGTGGGCCGTGTCTCAGAGTAGGAGTCCAGGTCCTCACAGAAGCTCTCAGCACTGGTCTCTTCATCTAGCAGACTTCCACAACTAGAGTTGGGGGACAGCAGGCCCTGCGTCAGCTCCTCCTTCACCTCCCCTAGGTGGTTCCTCTCGCTTCCCTTGCCATCAACCCTTTCCAACACCGAGCCCTCCTGGTCAGTCAGCAAATTGGCCAGGAAGTCAATGTATTTCATGGTAAGGCGAAGGATCTCATTCTTACTGAGTTTCTTGTCAGGTGGGTGTGTGGGAATGAGCCCGCGGAGCTCAGCAAATGCCCCGTTCACATTCTGCTGGCGCCAGCGCTCACGGCTGTTTGTAAAGACCCTGCGGACAATCTTTGGTCGAGAACCTGTTAAGAAAAAGAAAAAGAGGTCAGTATAAACTCTTAGAGGACAAACACAAATGGAACTCCTATGCTCTATTTTCAAACAGAATTAATTTAGTTCATGAACAGACTTAAGAACTGGGAGTTATAGCATTTATTAAAACCAAACTATGAAGTTGCACTTTTTTTTACAAAGCACATTTTCTCAAAACTGTGCACACAAACGACCAAACCATGCACATTGGTTACAAATTGACAAAGTGCATGTTAAATAAATGCAGAAAAAAAAAGATTAAAAGATAAACACATCCGGGCGTGTATAAGGCTACGATAATGAAATAGATCTCAAATGCTCCTACCGTCTCTGATTTCAACTTCATAAGGTCCAGAGCGACGTTTCATGTGATTGGGATGCGTGTCAAAGTGCTCTCCGACGTATCCGCTGAGACCGAAATGAAAAAAGACAAATATGAAATATCCTCATTTTGGACAATGACACAGATCATCAGCCCTATAGCCTCTAAACGTATAGCCTAGCTATTAGTCCTATAAATATGAGAACATGCATATTGGTAACTTTGCCTATTGCCTTGACATACATTTTCATAATAATTTAAAATCGTAAATGTGGGTTAATGGTTAACTGCCAAACAACATAACAGCAAAAAAATGGAGATCGATTGTTAGGCATAGGCTACCTGTTCGTAGTGAGCGGTGGTGAGGTGTTAAACAGCATCGCTCGAGCTGGGGAAGGTAAAACGGGTGGAATTTGCTGCACCATGCGAATTTCCCTCGGCGTGTCCTGTGCAGGCAGTGGCAAAGAGATTGGTAATCCGTACAGCACCGTGGTCTGCACCTAATGGCTACCGTCTGCCGTATTCCCCCTGCATTTTATATCTACAGCCCCTCCTCTCCCAACAGTCCAATGGCACTTCCTTTTTCATCCCGCTGTACGCCGTTTCCTTAGTAACACCATTCATTATGCTGGTCCTGTTGAAGTGGTCCTCTGGGACTGGAAGGCGTCTCTCCTCCCCCCCCCCCCCCCCCCCCTTCTCTCCGTTTACTTTCCGCTGAATCCTTTGCTGTCGTGCTGGCTGTCGTGTCTTCCTGCTTCCCGCCTGTCACGCAGTCCTCTGCGCTCCTAAAACCTTGAAAGGCAATTAAGATGTCGTGCCGGACGCCAAAGGCTCCTCCGAACTGAGAGGACATTGCTATGATTTCAGTTTGCAAAATAGTTTGAGAAAGAAAAAATAAGGTAGAACTAGCAAACACAGCCTGCCAATGTGCCACGTTTGTTCACAACCGTCGGTCGTAAATTCTGGGTTTGAGATCACTTTGAAAACAGTAACTTGCCCCTTCAGTTTGACAGTTTTTGATACCACCGAATAAGAATAATTTAGTGTCAAGAACGGACGTGTTTGCGAAGCTGTAATTGCAGCCTACACTGTGGCAGACGGGTAGGATTGTGACATTATATAGGCTACTCGAATGTTGAATTAAGTTACACATCCTCCTTCATATCCTACGGTAACAGTCCCACTGATTTGAGGACGTATTTCGTCAACATAGCCCGACATTAGGCCAGTAGCCTGCATTTAATTTGCGTTTGTTCTGTCAATGGTACTGTATTTGTACGGGTGTAGGTTGTCACAAAGCATAAAACAGTATATGAAAATATGCATATAGCCTAAAAAACAAAAAAAGCCTACAAATCCAAAAGTGTTACTTTCGACCCATGCCTAATGTCCGTCCATGCCTGCATCACTGTAACTCAGACCCAATGGTTGTAAATAACAGTGTTTTACAGTGCTTCTTCATTGCTCAGACCAACACTAGAAAATGTAGTCCCTCTTCACAAATCTCAAATGCCTCCTTCAGTCATTGCACCCTGTAACCATCCAGAATTGCCAACGCTGGCTTTAGTGGAAAACGGGGGGAAACGACATAGGCTATAGCCTACCTGATTTCTGATTTAAAAACAGATGACTGCCAAAATTGTTTTGCAAGGCTAGACATAATAAATGTGGGCCTTTTTGTCTTGTAAAATTGTGCGGATTCATAGGGTGAAACAATTTTGTAGCGTTTCTTTATTAAACTAGTTTACCTTTCACAACCAGAAGAAGCAGACTGTCCTGTTATTTTGCCTCATTAAAAGCTCCGTCTCAACCCGATAAATTGAAAGCATCCACACTGTACGAGCAAACCCTTACGGAGGCTCAACATAACATATGAAGCCGTGAGAAAAATACAATATCGAATCAATTCCGAATAACCTTAGTCTACATCCGCATCCGATAGCCTAGGTTACAGATGTCTATTTTAACCGTTTGACTTGGCAAAATGGGCCAAATTTTGAGCTACATAACCAAAAATTTGAGAAAAACTAATTATTTCCGATGACTGGTCAATGACTAACCAGCAATGGTCCGGTTTGTCTGGTATTAAACCGTAGAATAACATTCTTATACCGCGCTAAGGTTGTCATTGATATGTATGCAGAGCCATTTTTCATCCATGTCTGAGGTTTAAGATGCAGTAAAAGCGCTGGGTGGGAGCTAAGGTTAGTTCTATAGGATAGGCTATAATTCCACATCTCATTTAGCTCATGCGCAAGAGCGCGGCAACAATCTGGTCTGGCAAGATAAGCGTCAGCAGCGGCCACTGCATTTGATAATCCCCTAAACCAATTATTTATGAAACGATTCAATATTATTTAGCTTTTTATCAAGCGCAAACACGGAGAAAAATACAGCCTCAATGTAGGCTTCCTTTTTAAATAGAAGCATGGGCTAAATTAACACAACGGAAAGTAATATGGACTGTTTAATTTCATTACGCCCATTTGCTTACTTAATTGTCTCGTTGTTTTCACATTTTTACAAAACTAACGTTGTATAGCCTACGTTTTTTAGGATAAAAGCGTCTGCTGAATACCTTAACTACTGCCTTGTTACCCTACTTATAGGCTACCCTACATATATGAAAATACATTAGTTATACAAATGCCTGAAAGTCAACTTACTATTTAGGTGTTTGATTATGCATATTTCCACACATTGGAATAGGAGCCGATATGATTGTGCACTGATATCTCAGCTATAGAAATTGTATGTTTCCAGATGGTTTTGAGAAGTGTGGTTTTGCTGGTGTGAAGAACGTCGCCTTCTACCATTCTCAGAATGTTCCTAGACGTGCGTTTGCGGAGTTCTTGAATCCCTTCAGACCTAATTATTTTCTACTGAGCAAAAAAATAAAATAAAAAATACACATATACACATATAAAAATATGTATTTATTTATTTATTTGGGGGGGGGGGGGGGGGGGGGGGGGCTGAATAATATTTTGTTTTTTCCTTCATGTCAATGGACGCCAGGACTAAATGAACATAATATATCAAGAAACCTTCAGGACAAATTGCCTTATTTTTAATTGTCGAAATCATTTAATCAAACGATCCAATATGAACGAAAGATTTTGAAAAGGGGGTGTGAATGTGGGACAACTGGCATGTTTGAGTGGGAGAATGTGAAAGGGAACCTAAAACTTCGATTAAGTGAGTATCTAAATGAATGAGAAACATTTGTATTCTGCCTTTCGGCTCGTAAACAGCTATACGTCTTTGTCCCCTAGTCGTTTCCACAGCACACCAGTTAAGAAACAGCCTACAGCTTTTGTTATATGAAAGATGTGATAAGCACATTGCTGGTTTTCATCCCAAAGGCACACTCATTTAGCGGGGTGGATTTATTGACAGACATCCAAAATGCATTGACCAATGCTGGCCCATTAAAGGCAACCGTCCTTAAGATAAGCAGCAGGCACCATGCAGCTCAACCCTGTTATGTTAAATAGACAGCGTGCACAATGAATCCAACTAAAGTCCTTTACGATAAGATAAAAATAAAACGTTGAAAAACTTAAATTGATCGCGTATTTCATCAGGCTCCGAAAATTCTTCAAAAAGAACGCAAATATTTTTTTCAGCTGCCACTTTGGTACCTCAACATGCTGTTCAACGTACCACGGTTTTCGTTTAAATAAACATTTTCCTCGTTTTGTCAGGGCGGAATATGTCCTCGGTTTCGACGTAGTGCTATTAAATAGAGTGGCATTACGCCGTAACGGCCTAACCAGTTCATGTGCTGAGCGGTTAAAATAAAGCATCCATGTGTTCTTATTTCTGACAATCATAAACCAAATGGCCATTGAAAATGGGGATCATAGGCTCAATATATGGGGGTGAGACAAAGGATCACAATGCCGTGCACTACTCATAGAGGACCACCTGCTCACCCTGATGTTGATGTGTTTACGTGTGTGTGTCGGTATGTAGGTGTGCAGTGCACATGCAAGTTTATTTGATATACGGTATGTACTGTATGCTTAGCTTGTGTATACTGTGGCATCAAGGCAACAGTGTGTGTGTATTATCATGCATTCACTCATTTTCAATTAGCTGCTTTGAAACAGTTTCAGTTTGGTCCAAAGCACAAGTTAATGTTGCATTTGTCACAAAAAATGCATTTTTCCTGTACAGTGTAGCCTCTTCATGATCCTAATTTGGCATGTGTTCCACCGTGTTAAACTGTACTTTAGGACGGATGGACACGAACGGGCTCAGGAGACATGCTAGATCTGCCATGTTTTGCTCCCTCTGCTTTTTGCATTCTCACCAGACGTTGGGCTACATTCATTTTGAAATGGAGGAGATCCAGGATACATTTTTGGGGGGATCTTCGCCCTCTCAACATCGAGCCTATAATCAGAACTACTGTTAACTACAGTGTGTAGCGTCCTCACATGGACAGCACACATGAATAAGTACACTGGCTTTGCGAACGGGAGCATCGGAGCAGTTGTGCATAAATGTTAATACTGCACTCATGAGGGCCCCCAACATACTGCTGGTCCTATCCTGACAACAGCACCAATAAAATGTTGGTGATCCACCTGATAAAACTATTCATCACAACAGGCATCTACTATTTAACACAACCACAGGTCAACTAAGTTGAACACATGGAGGTGCCACACAAAGTAAGCTGAACCATTTGGCCAGTGCCTACCTCCCATCATTGCTAAGAAATTAATAACATCAGTACCACCCTCCTATCAAAGCTTAGAAATGAATAACATCAATACCAACCTCCCATCATAGCTTACAACTTAATAACATCAGTACCACCCTCCCATAGCTTACCAATTAATAACCTAATTTCCCTTGTTTTCTTTCTTGATATGTCTTTGTCAGGCCTGAGTGGCTTTGCAGCAAACCCTTGCAGTCCCAGCAGTATGAATCCTCTTCTCTGCCAGTATCTCCAAAACATTGTACTCCCCATGATGGCTTTCAAGAGCTGATGTTGGTAACTGTCAGATCCTCATGCTGTCTTCTACAAGTTCGTTTGGCATACGTGGAACCTCTCCACAGTCACTGTCGCTGATAATTTTTTGTTGTTGACATAATTAAATATGATATAATACACAAGTTCTATTTATCTCTTCTCAATCTTAAACTATTTTGCATTTAATTTAGGGTGAATGTATAGCATGAAGATAGCTGGAGATATACCATAAACTGTAAATACTCAGACAATACAATGACAATTGACCTCACTTCTAGTCACATCTGCCACATTTCCCCCCAAAAAGTAAATTATACATATAGATATATAATGTTTTAAAGCAGCATAACGGAACAATTGCTGATTGCTAACAAGATGCTAGCGGCTTAAACTACGGCTTTGAAATGGGCTTATTTTGACACTATGACAAACTAGTTAGTCAACAACTGTCCTAACACAGTCAAACATCAAGCAAGTACAAGACAAAGCAAGACGGCAAATAAGCTACTTACTAGTTCGGCAGACAGTAGAAACCGGGCGGCTTCAGGCAAACCAACATAACCCAGTAATATGCCTACGGATATGGCAATGGCACGGAAGCGATTCTCCATTTTAAAAGTCATTGTAGCACCTCAATTTTTTTAAGCTGTTATTTTAAGGTAAAACTGCTTATCCTAACCCTCACCCTGAAGTACAATTACTGCATAATGCCACTTTAAATTAATGAAAATATATTGTCAAATCATATTTGCTTATAGGAATGTCACAACCTGGCATACTGACATCAATCAAGACCTGATGTGGGCATTACATTTGACAAACATCCTGTGCTTTACAACTCTGACATGTGTTCAAATTAACTTTCAAAATTATCACTTGATTAGATTAAGATTATATTCAGTGCAAACTGATGAGGCTACCATGGACACAAATTAGTGTTTTTAAGGTGAAAAGGATGCCTAGGCTACTCCTCCTATCCAGTTGGTGAGCCATGCTTGTCTTGTGTGACGGCTCAAAGCTCTCTCATATCAAGTTACAGTCATGAGTTCAGTATGATAAGCTAATCAGGGACCAAACTAATTAAATATGTTATGGTTTAAACCAAACCATGTGAACACAGGGTCTGAGTGGATGGGTAGGGGGACATTATTAAGTTTTCAACATTCAGCAAACAACGATGGGGATTAGCACAATGCATCGCTAATCTAACATCTGGGCTTCAGTCAAATAGTTTTTCTTTTTGCTTAGGATTCTTGTAGCACTGCGGTTGTCCATTCCTAAGTCCTTATGTATGCTGAATGTTGTTTTCAATCGAGGTTGAGAAAAAATGGCTAGGAAAATATTATACTCTCCGGCACAGAGGTTTGCACTAAAATAACATGGTGTAGGCTGCGTTATGGGGAGGGACATTGAAGCTGCCACGCAAAATGAGTACATCTAGTGGTGGATAACTGCCACTGCAACGGAAAAAAAGTCAAAATTCGTGAGAGCTGCTGTTGTATCAGAGAGGGTGAACGAGGTGGTAGCCCCTCTCACTTTTAAAATATGCTGAGACTAAGATGTGCTGTGCAGTGTGTGAAGAAATACTGTGATTGTTTTCTCAACAGGTTTGAGTTCCATGGATGAATTTGAAATGCAAAGCCTTAATAAACTTGGAGGTTGCCTTTCCTCTCCGGAAACACCTGACCTGTGTGTGCATAACTAGAATCACTTTTTTAAGCAGCAGCATTATAATAAAGGTGATTGGCTTGAAATGATTTAAAAAAAAAAGAAAGGTGTGCTGAGAGCTTCTTTTTGGTGTGGTTTGGGCTGATTGACTCGTTGCTTCCTGTACAGCGGCGCGTGTTGCAACTGTCACCAGCCAATTGGGCACTGCTGTATACCCTGCGACCCTAAAGCTTACGACTGATATCTCATAAGTACACTACTAAACTAAATGACAAATGCCAGCATTACTAAACATATCTCCTCCCTTTCTCTTTCTCTCTCTCTCTCTCTCTCCTTCCATATCATATTGCTTATGCCTATAATAACACGAATAAAATAGCCATATTGACTACTGTTAAATCTACTACCCAAACATATCTCCCTATCTGTTTCTGAAAATTATGTCTACTAACATAAATGTTCTCTCTCCCTTATAGCATGTTCCAATCGCTGATGGAAGTGGAAATATTGCTCCTCACCCCCACCACTCCTCATCTACGCACATGGACAGCTGAACTCTACCCACTCACTTTCTTCCTTTTCTTTCCCTTTTCTTTCCCTACTAATCAAGACTATCTACGCCATGGGACGCTGCTGTAGTCTCTCCACCTGGTCTACCTGGAGAAACCCTCGGCCAATTGCACCCACCGCCACTGTATTGCCGTACACTTACTATACCCCATACCCTATGCTAACATTTATATCCAATATACATTATTGCCACCACTGAAATGTTTCTCTGTCCCTACATCCCTTACCCCTGTAACAGTAACCCTATTAGTACAGTAAACTGGTCTTGCCTGTATCATGTATTTACCACCGGATGTCTGTATACTTACTATGTCCAGCGACCAAATGCTGGCTGTGTACAACCCCTGTTGCTTCCTTTCCCCTTCTGCCACACAACCCTCCTTCTTCCCCCCTTCCCCCCTTCCCACTTTCCTATCTCCTCCCGGCCGGCCGACCTCAAGCAGATGGGTCCCCCCTTATGTGCCGTGGTTCTGCTTAAGGTTTCTTCCTGCCTAACAGGGAGTTTTTTCTTGCCCCTGTTGCCATTGTGCATGCACTACGGGGGTTTAGGCTCTGGGCTCTGTTAAGCACCTAGAGGCAATTGTATTGTTATGGCGCTATACAAATAAAATAGAATTTAATTGAATTTATGGTTCTGACACATCAGAAACTCTTTTCAGTAATCAGGTGTGGATTTGTCAATAACCACTATCCACAGAACACATGAACAGAAATACAGTGGCTCAATTGTATAATGTATACCACTGGTCAGCCACAAAACAAGATGGCAAGTGTGGCAATGTGTTTGCCAAGATGTCCTTAAACAAGCTATTATGGGAAAAGGTCCTGAGGACAAATTTAACAAAGATTAACCTATGGCAAAATGATGGCAAAAGCGAAGTGTAGACGAGAGAAGGTACTGTCCTGGATCCACAGTATTCCACCTCGCTGTGAAACACAATAACACACTGTGTCAAAGTCAAAGTCAAAGTGTGTTTATTATTGCATGTACCAAATTGCTTCAGCACAGCAAAATTCTTACGACTTGGCAAGCAACATTCATCTACGCAGTAGACGTCATACATATAACATATACCATAACATAAAACTCTATACACATATAAAACATATAAAATGTAACATTAACATACAACAATTTAAAGAACAACATATAGCTCTGTAACACTATGACATTATAACAATATAACATATAACATTAACATTCACAATTAAGAGTACAGTAGAAGGGCTAGCAGCAGTTTAAGTGTGAATTGAGGCATGTTAAGAATAAGTTAAAAAGTTTTTAAAATTGTGCAAATATATGTAGGAAGTGAATTGTATGAGTGGGGGGAGCAGGGAGTATGGAAGTTTATTAGACTCTTTATTCAAATGGCAATGCATTTGTCAAATGGCAATTCAATGCGCAAAGTGACAATGCAATCCGCAATTCAAATGGCAAACCAGTTGTCAAATGGCAATTCAATGTGCAAATGACAATGCAATCCGCAATTCAGTTTGTATTATTTTGAATAAAAATTTGAATGAACGCTTATTGCATTGCATTTCATATTGACACGGTTTTTTCGACTCTTTATTCAAATGGCAATGCATTTTTCAATTGGCAATTCAATGCGCAAAGTGACAATGCAATCCGCAATTCAAATGGCAAACCAGTTGTCAAATGGCAATTCAATGTGCAAATGACAATGCAATCCGCAATTCAGTTTGTATTATTTTGAATAACAATTTGAATGAGCGCTTATTGCATTGCATTTCATATTGACACGGTCTTTTCGACTCTTTATTCAAATGGCAAAGTGGCAATGCAATCCGCAACATATCAATATCCACGTGATGTCAGTCACGTGATATGTTAGTGTGAACCTCAACATGGGGTCCATGTATTAAATGTCAGAAGAATCAGAATCAGCTTTTTTGGGCCAAGTAATCATCTTTTAATCAAAAATGAACATACAATTTTCTGTCACTGACATGGAAGTAATTGAGGAGGACACAAGAGACCAGGCAATGGGTGGTTCATTTTTCAAACACAGAGCCGAGAGAATTGGGGCTTCGATCGCTAAACAGGACAGTTCTTCAAAACCTGCCCAGCCTTCACATTCCCTTATCAGAAATATGTGTAACCCAAAGCTTTTCAACTTCACCTCACCTGCCACTGAACATGGATGCACACATGAAAAACATGCAGTTAATGAATTCTTACATGCTACTCCGGATTTCGTTTGTAGTTGTGACTGCTGTGGTCAAGGTTGCGGGGAAGTTAAGTGTCACTGTGCTTACACGTATTCCTCAAAATATACAGCATAACACAAAACAATACAACAGTGCAAAACAATATAATACAACAGTTCAAAACAATAAGTTGTTCTTTAGAAAAATGTATCGTAGAGGAACTGCCGAAGACCGAATGTAGAAGATAGCTGCTAATCCTGGCTCTCGGGAGTCTGTTAAAACTGGAAATATTTGTATGTGAATTAAGGTGTTTACACAACTTTTATAAGTCTACATCGACTCGGTTTGTTGTTAATATACTATACGAACACTGTCAGGGCAAACAGAATATTGTAGGTCTTTAATTAAGCTCTCGACCGTTATGGTTAGCTTGCTGCCTAAACTTTAATTGGAGATCAATGTAGAAGATAGCTGCTAAAATGCTATAAGCGCTGCACTGCAGCCGAGCTTGCTACTTGACACTCGCTACATGACAGCCAAACATGTTTTTTTTTCTGACCACGACCCCTAGGCGAAATACCGCCTGCCGATAATTCGTCCCAATGGAAACGTGGAGTTAGACTTGAAGAGAAGAGAAGAGAAAATAAGAGCTTCTTGAGAATAGCGGTATAAAACACTGCAAAACAGTGCCGTACATGGACCCCAACATGGCCGGCAAAGGTTGTTGTCATGGATATTGGTCACGTGACTAAATACGCCTAATAGGGGTAGGGACCCGCCTTGATGGGGCGACTGACAGATTGCATTTTCATTTGAATTTTGCAACAAAAAGAGCGTGATGACAAGTAAATGCTAATGCAATATAGTGGGGGCGCTGTTCAGCTACTACATTGAATTTCCATTTGAATAAAGAGTCGAAAAGACCATGTCAATATGAAATGTAATGCAATAAGCGCTCATTCAAATTGTTATTCAAAATAATACCAACTGGATTGCGGATTGCATTGTCATTTGCACATTGAATTGCCATTTGACAACTGCTTTTCCATTTGAATTGCGGATTGCATTGTCACTTTGCGCATTGAATTGCCAATTGAAAAATGCATTTTCATTTGAATAAAGAGTCGAAAAAAACGTGTCAATATGAAATGCAATGCAATAAGCGTTCATTCAAATATTTATTCAAAATAATACAAACTGAATTGCGGATTGCATTGTCATTTGCACATTGAATTGCCATTTGACAACTGGTTTGCCATTTGAATTGCGGATTGCATTGTCACTTTGCACATTGAATTGCCATTTGACAAATGCATTGCCATTTGAATAAAGAGTCTAATAAACTTCCATACAGGGAGTAAGTGGAGGTGGCGACTGTTCAATGGGTCAGTAGCGTCTACCAGACGGCAGCAATGAAAATAGTCCATAGCCTGGGTGGCTGTTGTCCTTTAAAATCTTTTGTGCTTTCCTCAGGCATCTTGTGTCATAGATGCCTTGCACGGAGGGGAGATGGCTGCTGGTGATACGCTCCGCTGTCTTCACCACCCTCTGCAGGGCCTTGCGGTCGGCAGCGGAGCTGCTACCATACCAGCCAGTGATGCAGCCTGAGAGGATGCTCTCAATGGTGCATCTGTAAAAGTTTCTTAATCTTAATTAATTAACTAGAAAATGCATTTCCTGAAGGAAATACCAGTGCATGAAATGCAAAGGTTAAGAAAGGAAGAAGAAAAGAAAGAAGAGTGAAAGAAGGAAAGAAGAAAGGAAAAAAGAGTGGAAGAAGGAAAGACAAAAGGAAAGAAGAGTGAAGAAAGGAGAGAAGAGCGGAAGAAGGAAAGAAGAGTGAAAGAAGGAAAGAAGAAAAGAAAGAAGAGTGAAGAAAGGAAAGAAGAGTGAAAGAAGGAAAGAACAAAGGAAAGAAGAGTGAAAGAAGAAAATAAGAAAGGAAAGAAGAGTGGAAGAAGGAAAGAAGACTGAACAAGAGTGGCTCTGGATGAAGAGTTAAAGAGAGAGTGAAAATATTGAAAAAAGGAGATAAAAATGGAGTGAAGAAGAGAGATTGAGTGTGAGAGAAAGTTGACTGAGAGAGAAAGATGGAGAGATGGAGAGAAAAAAAAGTAGAGAATGGATGGTGTCTTAATGTTCCTAGTTACAGTTAAATTGAGAGGGACAGAGAGAGTAGAGGTTCCTTTGATTTGGTGCAGCTGTCAGTGAAGCACAGGTGCAAGCCAGTTTAAAGACCCTATTATGATGTCATAATGGCCCAATGTAAGTCAATGGGAGAAATTTATATTTGTTTTTCTTTAATATCTTAAAAAGTATAAAGTTTAGAAAAGTGAAAAATACATAGCATAAGTGTCGTTTACAAGACCTACGCGTCAAAGTTTGAATGAAGTTTCTACGTTAAGCGGTTCGGGCTGAATTAATCGCAGAAAAAGGTAACAAGAACGAAGGTTACGTCTGTAACCACGGTTCTATGAACTAAGGGACTATGCTAGTCACAACTAATGGGATATCCTTCCGCGTGCGGCAGGATGAGTCGAGTCAGAATTTCAGAGTATATCCGTGCAACAGGTGTGGTACATCTCCCCCAGGTATAAAACACCAACAGTACCACATCACCACCTCAAGACTTCCTGAGGCTATAAGGGGAGCAACAGCTGGACTAGCATAGTCCCTTAGTTCATAGAACCGTGGTTACAGACGTAACCTTCGTTCTATTTCACAACGGGACTATGCTAGTCACAACTAATGGGATGATAATACCAGAGTAAGTTGGTTCCCTTAGAAGAAATACCATGGACAATTTGCTTGATTCACACAACTTTATTGAACCAAGTCAAATACAGCAAAAACAGAACTCATTGCTGAGAAAGCACAGAGGATTGCAGTATAGCTGAACCCAATCCCTGAGGTGCAGCGACATTCACCTGATAGAACCTGGCAAAAGTTCCTGCTGATGCCCAATTGGCAGCAGCACATATATCTGTCAAAGGGACACCTTTCAGCAAAGCCCATGATGCAGCAACACCCCTAGTAGAGTGTGCCCTCACTGAGGATAACAGGGGTCTCCCAGCCAAGTTGTAAGCAAGCTGTATTGTCTCAACTATCCAGTGTGAAAGGCGTTGCTTTGATAGCCGTTTACCCTTCACACGATCCCCAAAACAAACAAATAACTGATCAGTTTGGCGAATGTTGCATGTCCTGTCAACATAATGCAGCAAGGCTCGAACTGGACACAAAGTCTGTAGGGAATTACCTCCCCCTTCAGACACTTGTGACGGGGGAACAGAGGTCAGTGTCATTTCCCTGTTAACGTAGCCCTGGGGAAGAACTTTGGGCAAAAAGGAAGGATTAGGTCGGAGCAAGACGCTCGCCTTATCCGGGCCTACGCGGTAGCACTCCTCACTCACAGAAAGGGCCTGTATTTCACTGACTCTCTTTGTGGAGGTGATCGCGACCAAGAAAACTGTTTTCAGAGACAAGTGCTTCAGGTCAATAGAATCCAAGGGCTCAAAGGGAGCCCTGGTTAGTGCCTCCAGAACTATATACAAATCCCAAGAAGGGAATACTCGCATCCTTGGGGGTCGGAGTCTGTGAACACCTTTGAGGAACCTGGTCACTAGACGGTGTTGACCTATTGGGCCATCCGGACCCTCATCATGACAGGCAGAGATCGCCGCTGCATATACCTTCAGAGTAGATGCAGCCCGTCCAGCATCAAAAAGTCCACGTAGGAATAGAAGGACTGAGTTTACGCCACTTGACTCTGGGCAGAGCCCCTTCTCTCCACACCATTGGCTATATAATTTCCACTTTTTGTCATATGCTGCAGTGGTTGAGGGTGCCCGTGCGCTTTCCAGGACATCCAAAACAGTCTCTTCCAACTCTAGGCCAGACCACTTCCGCCGCTCAGCGGCCAGGCCCACAGACTGAGCCGCTGGGGCTTGGGGTGCCACAGCCTCCCCTGTACCTGTGAGAGCAAATCTGGCCTGTGAGGCAGTTCCCATGGCGCTCCCACTACCAATGACAACAGCACTCCGTACCAGGGGCGTCTTGGCCACTTCGGGGCAATGAGAAGGAGCTGAAGACGTGCCTCCTTCACCCTGTCCAGGGTCGCTGGAATCAGTGGGAAGGGGGGAAACGCATAAAGTTTCATCCTCGGCCACTCGTGGGCTAGTGCATCCTGCCCAAGTGGGCCGGGAGGATAGGACATCGAAAACCACAGTGGGCACTGTGCGTTGTCTGCAGAGGCGAACAGGTCTACCTGTGCCTCCCCATACATTTCCCACAGGCGACGTATTACGCATGTGTTGAGTCTCCACTCCCCTTCCGGGGGGCCATTCCTGGACATCATATCCGCTGCAGTGTTGAGGACACCTGGAATGTGTACAGCCCTCAGAGAGGTCACATTTTGATGTGCCCACATAAGCAGGTTGTGTGCTAGTGAGTGAAGGCGATACGAACCCAAGCCCCCCTGGTGGTTTATGTAAGATACCACAGAGGTGTTGTCCGTCTGGACCAGAACGTGCCTGCCCTGTAACAGTGGAAGGAAGTGCTGTAGGGCCAGCTGTACAGCTCTTAACTCGAGAACATTGATATGAAGTCCTGCCCAGCTGGAGCTCCATATCCCACTGGCTGACCTCCCCTTCAGCACTGCCCCCCAACCTACCAGAGAGGCATCTGTTTGAATCAGCTCCCTTCGATGGACTCTCCCTAAGCAAACTCCCTGAAGCAGAAACACTGGGGATTGCCACCTCCTCAGCGCCTGTATGCACACCTTGCACACAGGTATGCGACGATGCCTGTGGAGTACAGGGTGAAGATTCTGGGCTTTCAGCCACCTCTGTAAGGGGCGAAGGTGCAGAAGACCTAATGGTATCAGGTGAGAAGCAGCAGCCAGGAGCCCTAACAGCCTCTGGCACTGCAGAAGGGTCACCGTATGACCCTGTACAAACAGTTTGAGGTGAACGGTGATGGCTTGAACACGATCCTGAGTGAGGCGGGCCCTCATCAGCACCGAGTCGATATGCATGCCCACAAAGGTCACCACCTGAGTGGGAATGAGACGTGATTTTGAGTGGTTCAAACGGAGTCCCAGTTTGGATATGTGTCTCAAAACGTTTGAAGTATCCACTGCTGCTTGCTCCTGAGATGGGGAGCACAGCAACCAGTCGTCGATGTAGTTCAGAATGGTCAACCCTTGTGTCGTCAGAGGGGCCAAGACCGCGTCCATACACTTTGTGAATGTCCGAGGGGCTAACGATAGGCCAAAGGGGAGGACCAGGTACTCGTAAGCCTTCCCGTTGAAAGCAAAACGTAGGAACTTCCTGTGTTCCGGGTGGACTGCTATATGAAAATAAGCATCTTTGAGGTCTATGGTTGTGAACCAAAGACCTGGGCTCATTGACTGTAGGACTCTCGCAGGTGACATCATCTTGAACGGGAGGTCCTTTAAGGTGTGGTTGAGGTTCCGAAGGTCCAGAATAGGCCGAAAACCGCCTTCTTTCTTTGGAACCAGAAAATAAGTTGCATAAAATCCACTGGGCTGTTCGGATAGATCGAGTGGCCGTATTGCCCGTTTCGCCAGCAAGGACGCAATTTCTAATTGAAGGGCTCTCCGCTTCCGAGGGTCCGATGCCCTGGTCACTCGAACACCCCTGAAGGCTGGTGGCTGGCAACGGAACTGGAGCCTGTAACCCTGCAGTACAGTTTGCAGTACCCAGGGGGACTCCAAAAGCTCCTCCCACTTTTCTCGCTGCGCGAGGGAGTAGCGTCCCGTGCCAGCGCCCCTCAAGTCAGGAAGACTGAGTGGCTCCCGGGGCCCAAGGCTTCTTGGAACCCTTACGCCAGTTCCCTTGTCTCTGCTGGACAGCGTGGCCCTGCTGCTGGCGCCACTGCTGTCTAGGGGCTTGCTGAGCCTGCTGGCGTGGCAGAAAAGGGCGAGGCTGCTTCTGTGTAAACCCCATACGTCCTGCTGCAGTAGGGGGGGGCTGGAACCTTGGTTGCCATTGACTTTGGGTAGAGACCCGCATCGCTGGAGGGCCCATGAATGTCTGTAGGGTCTCCCGATCTTTGCGCAATTTTGTGGTTTGCTCCAAAATAGCATTAACTCCCGGGCCAAAAATGTGGCCACCAGTCACAGGAAGGTCCAGGAAGGGTTTCTGAGCTGGCGAGGGCATTTTAGTTTGGGAGAGCCAGAGCTGTCTGCGGGATGAAATCACCCCCGCTAAGCTCTTACCTGTAGCACGAGCCATCTCTGTGTGCAGATGAGTGAGCAGTGACGACACTTGCTTCATGTCATCCACTAAAGACTGGTCGTAAGCTGTTGACAGGCGAGATATCAAGAGGTCTAGATAAGTCTGAAGCAGAGTGGATGCATTCAGAAGCCGAGCCAGTATGGTCAGTGGCATGTAAGTGTTCCTTAGGCGCTCGTCACCGGCACGATAGGGGCCTGGGGGACACCTAGGTACTTTCCCAATGATTTCCTTGTCTGGGAGGACCATAGCTGCAACTATAGGGTCCATGGGTGGAAACTGGTCGAGCCCCAGTGACTCTGGGGATGACATGTAAGTCCAGGATCTACATCGACCTGAAAGGCGAAAGCGTTCATTCACTTTAGTCCAGGTCTGACTCAAAGCTGCACAGAACTGAGGACATTGAGGCACGTTAATCCTGCCTGATATACCTGCCTCCTCCGTATGTATATCCAGAGCTTGTAAAACTCTAGATAAGAGTTCTTGCATATCAGTTGGAGTGGAGCCCTCACTCCCTTTCTCAGAGGCTCCAACTGAACCACAGTTATTTGACTCAGAGACTGACCTCTCATCAAAATCATCATCAGCATAAATGGAAATCGCATCACTTCCATGGCTGACGTGATCATCTGGAAGAGATTCCACTTGTTGGGTCAGTGAAGCAACCTGGGCCTCCAGCTGATCCAAAGTTTGATTGTCATCCCTTTTTGGCTTCTTAGCCAGGGTGCTCGCCTCCTGTGGAGGGGGAGTTAAAGTGCGCTTGGGGGCACTTGAGCTCGCTCGACCTTTAATGGCAACCTCGCGCATCATGGCCAAGCGAGCATCACAGAGGCGCGGACCCAGAGTAGCACAGTACATGCACTCATAAGGGGACTCCACGGCCTGAGCAGCATGCTCAAGGCCAAGGCACCACATACAGGTGGAATGGGCATCAGCTGAGGCCAATCCCACAGAACATTGATCACAAAAATAAGGCATAGTTGCACATTAAGCCTAAAACTAGCCCAATACTAACCTAGTTTTTACAACAATAACAATACTTACCTAGTATTTACAATATTAATTATAATAAGAATGTTATATTATAATATGCACAATAAGGCAGATACACAATGTATTTTACTGGGCCTTAACAGGTTAACCAGTCTTACTGAATGCTTCAAGCAGCGCGTGGGTCACAGCTGACAGAAGCTCAGTAAATAATCTAGACAACAGGTGCAACCACCTTAATTGTCCAGCCTGCTGTGGGTTAGCTAACCTGCAGTAGCGTAAAACTCAGCACAGTATGTTCAGAATTTTAGACTCCACTCGCAGCTGAGAAGTTATACAGCAGCAACACGAGCTAATGGAATATTGACGCGGAGCTTGCCTAACGGAATGTTAACGTGAACACAGAGTCGCGGTTGAGGCGGCACACACACAACCTAGAGCGACCAGTGAAGCTACGTAGCTGGGTGGTAAGTAATGAATTAGCACTAGCACAAGCTACGTAGCTAGGTGGAAGTAATGAAGCACTAACAAGACAAGCTCTGCGCAGTGAAACAGTATGTTAAATTGTTTCACCTTCGTCACACGGAACTGTAGTTAGTCCGAAAACTAAACAACACAGAGTACTCTTGGGAGGAGCAAGCTTCGCCCAGTTGAGTAACTCAACAATTAATACTCTACGTTGACTACTTACCTCACCTAGCCGAGGGAAAAAAAGAGGTGGTGATGTGGTACTGTTGGTGTTTTATACCTGGGGGAGATGTACCACACCTGTTGCACGGATATACTCTGAAATTCTGACTCGACTCATCCTGCCGCACGCGGAAGGATATCCCATTAGTTGTGACTAGCATAGTCCCGTTGTGAAATAGAACTAGAAAATGCATTTCCTGAAGGAAATACCAGTGCATGAAATGCAAAAGTTAGGAAAGGAAGAAGAAAAGAAAGAAGAGTGAAAGAAGGAAAGAAGAAAGGAAAGAAGAGTGGAAGAAGGAAAGAAGAAAGGATAGAAGAGTGAAGAAAGGAGAGAAGAGAGGATGAAGGAAAGAAGAGTGAAAGAAGGAAAGAAGAAAAGTAGGAAGAGTGAAGAAAGGAAAGAAGAGTGGAAGAAGAAAAGAAAGAAGAGTGAAGAAAGGAAAGAAGAGTTAAAGAAGGAAATAATAGTTGAAGAAGGAAAGAAGAAAAGGAAAGAAGAAAGGAGAGTGAAGAAAGGAAAGAAAAGTGAAAGAAGGAAAGAAGAGTGGAAGAAGGAAAGATGAGTGGAAGAAGGAAAGAAGAGTGAAAGAGAAAAAGAGAGTGAAAATATTGAAAAAAGGAGATACAAATGGAGTGAAGAAGAGAGATTGAGTGTGAGAGAAAGTAGACTGAGAAAGAAAGATGGAGAGATGGAGAGAAAAAAAAATTGAGAATGGATGGTGTCTTAATGTTCCTAGTTACAGTTAAATTGAGAGGGACAGAGAGAGAAGAGGTTCCTTTGATTTGGCGCAGCTGTCAGTAAAGCACAGGTGCAAGCCAGTTTAAAGACCCTATTATGATGTCATAATGGCCCAATGTAAGTCAATGGGAGAAATTCATATTCGTTTTTCTTTAATATCTTAAAAAGTATAAAGTTTAGAAAAGTGAAAAATACCTACGCGACAAAGTTTGAATGAAGTTTCTACGTTAAGCGGTTCGGGCTGAATTAATCGCAGAAAAAGGTAACAAGAATAAGAAGAAGAAGAAGAAGAAGAAGCCTAGGAATAACAATACAGGGCATTTCATGCACTGTAATAAGAAGAAGAAGAAGAAGAAGCCTAGGAATAACAATACAGGGCATTTCATGCACTGTAATTAATTAATTAATTAATTAATGGGTGGTACGGGTTGTAAATACATAACTGTTCAAGAGATTGGCTCAGTTTTTTGTTGATGATATGGCTGCTGATGATGGTAGACACATCCTGAGTTGGGGGATAAGGTTGACATGGAGAGTTTCAAAGCTAAAAGATGGTCAATTCTTGTGGCCTGGTGTTAGCCCAGCTGAGCATGCCTTTCATGGCTGTCAATGGTAATACTTCCTGGGCTAAAGTATAGCATAGCATTGAGCATTTTGATGAATGCGACTGGTAATCTGTCACTTTCTCCAGGTCTATAGGTCTAATACCTCCATGGTATAAACACTGTAAGTTCTACAGCAGTGACTGGTGAAACCAAAATATCTATGCTTGCCTACAGAGTGCTTGCTGGTTCTGCTTCCACCTACCTAAATGCTCTTGTCAGGGCAAATGAATGCTACACTCAGGACGCTGCGCTCATCAAGTGAACGTCGTCTGGCACTGCCGCCTGTGCAAGCACGGCAATCCAGACTATTCTCAGTTGTAGTTCCACGTTGGTGGTACGACCTGCCTAGCACTACAGAGCAGGGGCGTCCCTCTCTACCTTCAAGAAGCTCTTGAAGACCCAACTCTTCAGAGAGCACCTCCCTTCTTAACTGGCACCTTGGCTTAACTTGCACTTAATCAGTGACAGTCCCACACTTCTTTGTCTTTCTATGTAGTTTTCTATTTTTTGAAAAAAAAAAAAAAAAAAAGCAGTATTTATTGTTACATCAGGTTTTATTGCTCTTAGCTTGTTTGTTCTCTCCCTTGTACGTCGCTTTGGACAAAAGCATATGCTAAATGACTAAATGTAAATGTAAATGTAAATCTAAAAATGTCCTGTTTAAAAAAGACATGGTGTGCTCTAATTATTTATCTGCGGAATACAGAGGCAACTCAATAAATTATGAGTCCCATTTTTCCCCCAAAATGTTAAGAGGGCACAGTGTGGGACCGAACCTTATGGTTGGGGATGGGGATAACTGATTAGCAAATTTTTCTTAGTGACTTTTATTCTGACTAGCTTCTTCTGAGGAACCGGAAAACTGGGCAGGTTTTTTGTCTCCGCAAAACTGATACGCTACATTTTAAACGCTACTATGTGCTAAAGTAATGAAACAATATGTTTTTTGTATTTATTTAACAGGTGGAAGTATAAATTGACGTGCATAAAACATAACTCAAAATCAAACAATAGTCTTTATAGCATCTCTGATTATAACAACTCATGAACCGGATGTAATTCCAGTGGGCCATGATGTTAAAAAAAGAGTATATCATTACTCACTTGTAAACATCAGATGGTTGTGTTTTCTTTCTTTTTCTTACGGTGAAGATTGCAATTGGGCCGGTGTGCCCATTTAACATCTCGAAAGGGGTCTGCCACTTAATTCTAAAATGTCTATGGAAGATCCATTTTTCGTCGTGAAAGGGTAGGCAATGTTTTCTGTTTAGCAATAACTTAACGTTGAACTTAGCTATAAATAAATGGTTGAGCTTGAGACTCAAGCACGTCCGCCGTCTAGATGTTCTTACAAAACAGTTAGCGAGTTAGCCATCTGGGACAGTGTAGAAGCGAAGCATTGGATCATAGAATCTTCTCATTGTTGCTGTTTGCCTAAGTTACGTGGGTTTGTTGACTGTTAACTGTTAGCTAAGTTATTAGTCAGCTAACACTGTGTGACGTTATCTTTTAAGCGCACCTGCTTAATCAACTAATGCTCCAGAGTCGTTCAAAATGTCCTGCTAGAGGTTTTTTAAGAGACATACATTTTTATGAGTGAGCTGTGAAATGAAAAAATATCGCTCCGACGAATTTAATGATGGATGGCGCAGATATAGATGACTTGGAAGATGTGTAAGTGCATTTTCTGTGCACGAGGGACACCAAAACAATATGGGTGCTATCCTTGGTTGGACAGGATGTTGATCTCCTACTGAATCATTATAAACAATACTGCTCTCCTTGGCACTAACATAAATGTAGGAAGTGCTATAATTTCAGGATGTTACAAGAAGAAGGTGATTGAGATGAGGTGGTCAAAAGGTTCATAAATGTAGTTTCTCCAATCTAATAAAATATAAATTACTAATTTGAAACTTGATTAGTTTAAAAACCTTAATTGAACTGTAAACAAGTACCACCAATAGCAAGTAAAGATGGAAGGTCTTAGGTGTTCTGAAAAGTAGAGGTTGACAGCTTTTGGTTGTGCAGATAAGCATATTACAATAAAAAGCGTTTATTTAGGCCTAAAAGATCATCAATTGCAAAACATAACTAACTATAGATCTGATTAATGTTTGTGTGAGTAAAAGCATTCAAGCAGGTGTGAAGGAATGTGCCTAGGTTTCTTTGTTCTCGTTGTGTGACGTGCACAGATGTGTCTGACCATGAATACACATGTTCAGTCAGAGACAGAGAGATGATGAAAGTATGAGATTTAAGAGCGCCATTCTCCCATTAGCAGGATTGTAAACGTGTATTCTCCCCTTGTATTAAGTCTATGATTTGCGTGCCATAAAGGCAGTTACGCGTTTCGGGGAGCCCTCAACCCCAAATTCAAGGTGTTTCTTATGGAAACACCATTCTGCCCTTGACTTGTGCGCTTCTCAGCTTTGCTCTTCTGAGGGCTGCAGTAAGTCAAACACCAGTATACACTGACACACCCTATTGTGTTGATATCGGTAATAGGCCTATTTACAACAGTGTTATACATGTACTAACAATGTTACAAAATGGTAATATTTTTGGTAGTTAATGGTTTCAAACTACTTATTAGACTATTTGTTTATATTAGGTTACATTGTTAAACAGAAAAAAAGTTAAATTTACATGTTCACATGTCCCAGCAAATAATGAAATAAGCAAATAATCCATTAGAGCTGGAAAAGAGTTTGCAGAGTGCATAGAAGATGACTGCGAGTATTTTGACCTGGTTTGGTTATACTGGAGCTTCGACGCGAAGTGTTTCCACCTAAACAATGGCTAACCGAGGGTTTGTCCTTCAAGATCCTTTATGAGAGGAAAGTGAAGCTTATCCTGCCAGCTTTTACCAAGGGTTATTCAACTTTCAGAAGAAGACACCACCAACACTTGATATATTTTAATTTATTTACGTTTTCGTTGAACGTGAGCATGTCAAACAGTACCAATTAACCTTGCCCCTAAGTTTGACAAGATTTTTAACAAGATTTTTGTGCTTCCCTCTCTTACCTTCTTTTTGGCACAATTCTTGACTCTCTTGAATCCTATACTGCATATTCCAGTGTGTGTAGTTTAAGAAAAAGTTAAAGGTAGAGTAGGTGATGTTGGAGAAACTAGCAAGAACAAGACAACCGAAACAATCCCTGCCCCTTCCTTCAGACCCCTCCAAAGCCACTCCTCCAAAACACATAAATGTGCACTGCCTGACTACCGCTGGAGGACGAATTAACGAGAGCGGTGGGGGGAGGAGTGCAGCAAATCGTCGCTATCGCCAACCATATGTGTCCTTCTCACAACTACAAAAACACAAAAATAAGCCACACAATCACATTTGTAAGCCTTAAGCGACACTTTCAGACATTGGCAAACATATGACCAGATAGATTACATACAAGGTACGTGTAAACATAGCTACATAGTATACTAGAATACGGTAAGCACTGGGATAATACTACATTCACTACATAAGTAGAATGCTATGTTGGCTACATATTTCAGGAAAATAACAAATTCCTCCTAAAACAAACCAGATTACCTCTCCAACTACAGCAACTACGTCACTTTTCCGCCAGGGTTCATGTGCTCACAAATCGCGCTTCTGTGGATGACCGTACCCACATCCTTATAGCCATTGCTAAGCTAATGCCTCACACTCAACAACACCATGTAGAGTTGCTGCAGTCCCATGGAACCTAGAGTACAGGTGCTCTTACAGGACATTATGGGGGTTGCCTCTGATGGGGACCTTCTTTGCACTGCTAGTAGTAATTGTTACTATGCAAGAGTCATGCCACAGCTGAGAGGCATTAAGCTCATCCCAGACATGGTTAACAGATTATCAGATTATTCTGAATGACTAAAAACACCAAACGGGTTGACCCTCAAGGTATAGTCAGAACTATCCTGATTCTTTTCTCAAAAACAAATCCCAGGAGCAACAATGCCATTAACCTTTCACTGAAAAGAACCTTCAAAATAAAGAATGTGTTGCTAGGGCATCCCTACATTTTCCAGATAGTATTGGATTTAATGGCTCTTGCTCTCTACTATTATACTTGACAACTGTCAAGTATCACTTGCAATACTAAGTGGGCTACTGGTTTGTAATATCAAATGTGTCTTCTGCAGGGAGGTACAGTAGGCTGTGAACACCGGTTTGTCATATCCAATGTGTCTTCTGCAGGGAGGTACAGAAGGCAGTGAACACAGGTTTGTAATATCCAATGTGTCTTCTGCAGGGAGGTACAGAAGGCTGTGAATACAGCCGCCAGTCTGCACCAAAGATGGAGCGAGCTGCTCCAGAACCCTGGCAGTTCCTCCACAGAGGAGGTCGACTGGACCACCAACGAACTGAGGAACAGCCTGAGATCCATTGAGTGGGACCTAGAGGACCTGGATGAGACGATCAATATCCTTTAATGCAAATCATTAATCATCCATATCCATTTGTCCAATCCAGTGGATGAAATATGTTTTCATATGGATGTGTTTTGGCCTTAACATTACATCCAAGTATCGTTGAGTCCAACCCGAGGAAGTTTAACTTGGATGCAGTAGAACTTGGTAAACGTAAAGCATTTATCACAAGCACCAGGCAGACGGTCAAGGTGAGTGTAGTAATCTTCAAGGTGTTCAGTTGGTTTGCTGATGAACTCTCAGCTACAACTAAAAATATGGCTGCACAAAGACAAGACATCTCTTGTTCTTCTGTTAAACCAGTCTAATATGAAAGGAAAGCAAAGAGTATCATTAAATGATATATAAGGATACATGTTTCAGCACTGTAGACATGCTGCATTCAAACATTATGACATAAAGAGTTAATCGTGCCTTTTGTGAAGTCTTTTGTATTTTGACCTGATCATTTTGTTCATGCATACAGTAATCGGGGCCCTCACACAACGGCCAGATCTCTCCATGTCACATGTACTCCTACACCTGACCCACCCACCACAGTGTGCTCTTATTTGACCTTCAGACACCTCACACAAACACTAGGAAAGGCTATTCATTCTTGAATTTCTTGAACTGATTCAGCTCCTTTAACTCTCAAGACATTATTGTGATTTTGCTTAAATTTAAAGAAAATATATTAACTTAGAGCCTAGTATTCACTCGTGGCACATATTTGAGCTTAAAGTTGAGTTTACAATGAAACGTCTCCAGTGTACAACACCTAGTTGTCTGCACAGTAGTTAAAGCTATGCAATGAGTGCTGTGTTGACATGAGAAACTGTGGGAGGTTTATATAAGCAGGTGTTGGCTCACCACAAATAATTCACAAAGAATTTGAAGACCTGTTGCTTAAAAACTATGTCTACTGCAGCTGTGATTTTATTCAATTGATCTGTTTCAGGACATGAAAGATCACATGGTCAGTCCAATGGCTCAAGTGACTGAAAAGAAAAATCGTCAGGTAGGTAAAAAAAGAAAAAACGCTTTTAATTGGATTATTTTGCCTTTGATTCCATCTTATTCAGATACGTTATCCAGTGTACCTTGTGGTGAAATGGAAAACCTTTTAACTATGGTGACTTATTATCTGACTGAGAGTCACTGCACTGTCTAAGAACAGTGAGTACAAATGTACTTTCACCTTAGAAACTTATTTTCACCACAGATACTGTTTGGTCAAATCCTTGAATAACATTTGCAGTCTCTTGACTCATTGTGGGACAGCTTTGACACTAGTATTTGAATCTATGCATGTCTGTAGCCTGCTATGTTCCCATCCAAGTGTGAGTGCCATTTCTAGTAAAAGCAGTTTGAATGGTGTTGTCATTGTTAAATAAATTGTGTCTCAACATGACTTGACTGATAGTATGTCCAATGGGACCTTGTGATATCTGAAAGATGTAGGCATTTCTTCATGTTTCAGTAGATGTCTCTTATCACCAGGAACACCATAACCTCCATGAACTGCCGTGTGTGTTGTGTCTCTAATACAGTTCACACCAGCCACTGAAAGGGCACTCATACTTCATGATGTTGGAATTATGTTAGAAACCTGGACAATAGGCTCAATGCCAATCCTCAGGTAGTGCATTTGTTCCAGGAAATACATAAACAAGATCTTGGTCAGCAGTTTGCAAAATTTGGAACATGTTGTGCCTGAGTGTTTTGGTTTTTACAAGTTGGCTTTTAAGTTAAGTTTTAGAAACTAGCCAACAAACATAATCACATGCACATGCACAAGGCAAGGTTTTCTCAGCAGAATTACTATGAAAAGTCATAATATGAATACACGTGTAATTTAAGTTGTTGGGGACTTACCACATCAGACAATCCTCTCACTGTCACATGCAACCCAATACAACCAATGTAACAACTGCCCAACCATAGCCCCTGATCAACAGGATACAACAACAACATCAACAACAACAAAGCTGCCTTTGTGCCTTTGGGTTTTTAAGCAGGCATCTTTCTTCATCAGTGTGAAGGCTCAACGGTGGTGTCTGGCATCCTAGACACACCCCCCTCCATGAATATTGCCCCCTCTACAATCAAATGTTTACACTAGCTGTCATAGTCATAGACTATATAGGCTATACCTACAATGGAATAATGAAGGGAATCTGTGAATACAGTTGATTGAAGATTGCAGCATGTATATGGCAAATCTCAAGGTTGACATTCGGGTAGTTGTCACAGTGCAAGAATGTTTTGACATTTAAAAATAGACCTGATTTGTAAATACAATTTGAAAATACAGTCATAAATTTTGTCTTCTGCAAAGACTTGGCTTTGTACAAATATACAAATAGACCTGATTTGAAAGTATCCCAAACATGTTTTGTCTTGTGCAAAGACTTTGCTTGGTGGCAGTGGGTCCCAGGGCCCGATCTGGCAGCCTGGAGGTGACAAGTACACTCCTCTGGACCAGGAGCTGAAGACGGCCAACTCTCACTTCATGGAGGAGCAGCAGGTCCAGCAGCAGGTGGGTCCAGTCAACACACACACACACACACACACACACACACACACGTCTATAATATTCACGTCAATATTTTTTCATGTTGTTGTCTTGTTTTTTTTTTGGTTTGATGGTCAACTGTGTGGTGTTTATCAGTTCATATCGGAGAAGCAGGATGAGCAACTAGAGCTTGTGTCCGGGACCATCGGTGTTCTCAAGAACATGTCTGAGAGGATTGGCTTGGAGCTGGACGAACAGGCAGTGTGAGTCACCGTCTCTTCCTCACACACACACCTGCACTGTCAGATGTTGCTACACGTGTACTGTCAGTAGTAGGGTTGGGTATCAAACTCGAGGGATCCGTACCAGTATTGGTTCACATGTGAACGGTATAAACCCTTCTCAGTAGGATTCAATATGGTCTGTTGATACATACACTA
Organism: Sprattus sprattus; assembly: GCF_963457725.1. Classification (NCBI taxonomy): domain Eukaryota; kingdom Metazoa; phylum Chordata; class Actinopteri; order Clupeiformes; family Clupeidae; genus Sprattus; species Sprattus sprattus. Next base: position 53,985,007 of record NC_137921.1, on the reverse strand, counting down.
CTCATTTACTTTTTGTCCTGTTTTTGAACTGTTTTGAGATATTAAAGATTCCTGAAGTCTCACTATAAAGGTATCAGGCACAAAGGTTGCATCAAGTAAGAAAGCAGTCAAAAGATAAAGATAAAACAATCCACTTCTCCATTTTCTGCCCTATTGTTCACACTCAGCTACTGTACCACTGTGGGTGATATTGTGGATCAAAATCAAGAGATTCTAGAGCGCAGTGCTATTGGCTAATCTTATAGTAGATTTCTATTCAAGCGAATTTAGCTTCACTCCCATTCAAGTTGGGGAATTCTAAATGATACGCGAATTACTTGCATTTAATAACCAATCAGTTTGGTCTGTGAAGTGTGAATATGTGACATTCTCTAGCGTGCGGGAGTAACAAAAATGTCTGGCCAAGATGGCCGAGCCTAAAGGCTACATGTAGCGTGAGACCATTTATATTCTTACATTGACACCCTAAAGCTTTTGGGCTGGCTGACCGGGCCTGTGTGTTTCTTGAAGAATCTTTGGTAACACACATTCACTGAAGTTTGAATGCTACGTGCGGGGTAGTGTTTTTTTTGCCTTTAATCAGATAGGACAGTAAAGGTTTTGACAGGAAATGAGCTAGAGAGAAAAGGTGGGGAGTGTGATCGGAAAATGACCGGGGGTAGGATTTGAAGCCCGTATATGGTCGTGGCTACTGCTTGCGCCACAGCTCCCACGTGCAGTGTAGTGTTAAGTACAACATCATTAATTTGATGTGTGCAGTGCAGTGTTAAGTACAACATCATTAGTTTGATGTGTGCAGTGTAGTGTTAAGTACAACATCATTAGTTTGATGTGTGCTACTGTGAGCTGCTAGTTATTGTACTATTCATATAGTATTCATAAAATATGTGAGGGCAGTCTTGCTGCACAGTACAGCTTAATTGTAGGTAGTGAATAGGATTTCAATATATCTTTAAAAAATGTTCCATCTGTATTTTCAACTGCATTCATGTGAAAAAGTTTAGGAATAGGATTTCAATATATCTTTAAAAAATGTTCCATCTGTATTTTCACCTGCATTCATGTGAAAAAGTTTAGGAATAGGATTTCAATATATCTTTAAAAAATGTTCCATCTGTATTTTTCACCTGCATTCATGTGAAAAGGTTTAGGAGGGCAAGCTAATTACTTGTGCAGAAGAGTGAACACTCCTTGGCATAGTCAGTGTAGAAATGCTATCCGCAACCATAGGGATATGAATAATGAATAGGAATGGAGTTGGTGCAGCCTTTTGTGCTTACGGTATTCTCAAGGGCTTAGAGTATCAGTTCAAGCAACCAAAACAGTCCATCGCCAGGGTTCTAGTTACAGTATACACCATAAACGAGTACACCCCCTCTGAAACAGTCCATCGCCATGGTTCTGGTTACAGTATACACCATAAATGAGTACACCCCCTCTGAAACAGTCCATCGCCATGGTTCTGGTTACAGTATACACCATAAACGAGTACACCCCCTCTGAAACAGTCCATCGCCATGGTTCTGGTTACAGTATACACCATAAATGAATGAGTACATCCCCTCTGAAATCTGACAAATGAAGCAATCTCTCTTTAGAAATGTGACACATTTGGGAAGGTAAAGTTCCAGCAACATTTGGTTATTAAAATGATAAACAGGCATGTTGCAAATTGAGTATACTCTTCATTCTTCAAAGGCCACAAGAAAATAAATAATACAAATGACATGCCTGCTACTTATTGTAAAGGTATGTTGTCAGACAAAATGTTATTTTTTTTTTAAATAGAATATTAATGGTAACAAAAATGTAACCATTCTGCACACAATACTGTAAAATACTATAAACCAGATAAATGTAATAACTCCCTAACTACTTCATTTAATTAATTTAATAATTTCCAAAAAATCAATCTTCCAGTACTGACTTACTTATTTGAACCACTATTTAACGTGACTTAAAGATTTTAGAAATATCAAGAGTATAACCGAAACAACAAACTAAAACATGCTTAGCTTTCCTGTGGGATCAAACATTGGTTTTATAGTTTCCTTTAAAAGAAAATGTAAATGGTTTGGTGAAAAGCAAACCTTAGTTTTGTGTCTGGCTTGAAAGCAACTGTCGCTATCAAGTAACTAGCAAGTTTGCTGAACAAGTTATCATTGCAGGGTGAACACTGAACACTTCTGGCCCATCTGAATTCTATGCAAATGTTCTGGTTCAATGTGTTGCTTCATATATGAATGGCCGATCTATGTTACAGCATGTTGGATGACTTCTCAAATGAGATGGACAGCACCCATTCCAGACTGGACAATGTTATGAAAAAGTTGGCAAAGGTCTCCCACATGTCTAGTGGTAAGTAACACTGCACATACATATTGGTGTCCAAGATGGCTATTATGCTGATGCTAATCACTGATCATTTCTATCATATTTCATTTTTTTTTTTTCATTTTTCAACTTTTGTGTGACTGTGCAAATGTAGCTGCACTGCTTTGCTACTCTCTTCATGAAACACAGAGAGCAGCCATGTCCTTCAGTATGGTGAGGCAGAGACCGATAGACAGCCAAGGAAGTTGTGCTAGAACCTAGATACACAACAGTGGAACTATACTTTTTTTCTACATTGACATTTACACCTGGTGTCCATGTTACTACCTTTGAACCCATAAAACCGAGACTGAGAGAATGAACCGAGAGAATGCTCCTGGGACCATCTTAGTTTGAAAATTCCGGGGTTTGCTTTTTAATGTGGCTGGCCAGAAACAGACACTTTTGTAAATGCTGATGCAGACCCCCACTGACTGGGTATTATCAGTCACAACGGATCCTTCCCTTATGTGTGAAACTCAGAGCTTTTTCCATTTTCAGGAGTGTTAGTAGGACGGAGATTATCTCTGATAAGGAGTAAAAACGCTCATATGGTAGAGATTGTTTTCGTCTTAAAAGACCATTTTAAAATGCGTGAGAGTGTGAGTGTGGATGTGATATGTTACTTGTCTGTTGACAAGATGCTGACCTAATTTGATTGATTAGCATTCTGCTCTTCTTTTTTCCTGTCCTCACTTCTTTCCCAGATCGACGTCAGTGGTGTGCCATCGGTGTGCTGTTGGGCATTATCTTCGTTGTCATCATCCTCATCATCGTTCTGTGATCTTGACCAACTGCACTACCACCACTCCTGGTCCTTGTCCCTTCCTCTGCATAGCAGTAACAGGAGTTACTGATCTATGGTGCTGTGGAAAACTTTTTGTTCAAATCGACACAGCTCTCTATCCACCTTTATGCTGTTGCCTTGAAATTGCACCTTGTCATAGAGCCATCACTACATCCCTGTCCATGAATTAGACTCTTAATGGCTCTGTCAAAATGAACTGCTTTAAGCTGGTTTGAGGTAATTCCATGGACATGACTCGACAATGGTATTGGGAGCACACTCAACAGCAGTTGAATACAGGAAGAATTTAAAGAGGTTTGTGGTTGATATGAGGAACGTCACTTTATTTCTGTATTCTTTTAGTACTTTAAGTAATCAACACTACATCTATAATAACTATTCCTTTGTTACTGACCCGTCTAGGGCTTTATAAACCATTGACTTCTCTGTATCCTTTTTGCTATATTGCTATTTGCATATAACTACTTAAAGTAACAAGCCAGCACACTGGATTTATGATGACCAGGGAATAATATTCAAAGTGGGTATTTTACAGACCTCACTTGTATTTTAACACTTAAGTTGTTTTTGTTTTTTTCTACTTTCTGTTTGTTTGCTAACTTTGAGAACTAATACAGTACAGAATTATGATAACGGCAGACTTGGGGAACACTGATGCTAATAATTCAATTCTGGACACCTTAGGCAGCTTGATATGCAGTTTTCTTGCTGAATGAAAGGTACAGAGACTATCGATTATGAAGCCGACATGAGCACTAGCTGTCTTGGTGTTAATATTTATACTAATATTATAATACCAAAACATCCAACATTAAGTGAGCTAACACTGAAAATGTACGTGAACCCCTCCTCCCAATAATTGGTGTGAACCCCCTACCAAGTATGACTGTTGATCAGTGCCTCATTTGAACCCATTCTTCAATACAGAAGAACTTCAACTATGTGATGTCAATGAGCTGTCTGGCATGGCCGCCCTCATTCAGGGTCTGCCACTACATTTCTATTGTATTAAGGTCCACAGGTTCTGCCACTTCATTTCTATTGTATTAAGGTCCACAATTTGACTCGGCCATTTAAAAATGCTCTGCCTTAGGTATTCTTTTGTAGACCGATTTATGTGTTTCAAGATTAGACTCAGAAGCTCACAGATGGATACCCTGATATTCTGAGAAGACTTTCTTGGCATAATGCATAATCCCGAGGCAGCAAAACTGACAATCGCTCCGTACTGTCTAATGTCAGTGTTCATCAGTCCACTATGTGGACTCATACACGTTTGATTTTGTTAAAGGCAATTTTGTTAAATAAATACAGAGGGATCTGTCTCTGGGTCTACAGGGTCTGAATGGACTGTGCAATATGGGTACCAATCTGGTCTCTCTGTTACCCAGAACCCCTTTGGAATCATCACAAAAGCCCTGGACTCAAATTCCTGAAAAGGCTTGCACTCCCAGACTGGCATACTCTTACTATAAAAACCCATATATGGAGATGATTTTCATCTAGTAAGTGAGAACTAGCTCAAAGCAGTGCAAATGTGTGAGATACTTCCGCAGAGGTGGAGGGCGAGAACAAAGAGGCCAGATGGCCATAAAATGCGGATTGCATATCGTGCTCTCTTCATTACAAAACGTGTTTGCTATAAAAACATACAGTATTTAATATTCAAAGGTTAACTTTTTTTATTTGTTTTACTGCTTTAATTCAGTACAGGTCTGTACACTCTGTCTGAGATTAATGTGTAACTTTTAAGAATACATCTTCTTCAACTGTTATGTTATTTGTTCATTTTATTTTTCATACATTTCAGAAACTGTCTGAAACTTGGTTGGGAAGAATCCCTAAAGCATCATTTTGTAATTTCAAAAGGTTGGATTGTCCTGGGTTAAAACTATAGACAACTACAGAGAAATGTAATATTTGTCACAAAAATGTGGTCTCATTATGATTAACACAACCAGTACTTATTTTCAGTGATGTCACTGGGTTCCTTATTGTCAATTAGAGGTGTACTGAAAGACAGGAAGGGCATCAGGGTGCTAGCTCCAGTTACTAGGTTAGCTTTACATTTCTGTAAGTCTGTTATTTTAGTGTGGTGTGTTTAAATGTTTGTCTCTAGTTCAGAGTGGATAAGTATTTTAGACCCCATCATTAATCCTTGTGATCTTTGTATGCTTTGTGGGGCTTGAGTCGTCCCCTCAAAAAACTGAATAAAAAAAAACTCAGATTACCAAGACCTTTTGCATTTTTATACAATTGTATCTCTGCCTTTAATTTGTATGTGTATTTATATTTAAATGCTGATTATAACAAAGATAGCTGGTTGGGGTGTGATGGAGTGCCTGACACCAACCAGCTCTGTTCCTTTCTCAGGAAGATCTGTACAAATGAAGAACATGGCCTTATGCTCCTGAGGGTTATAGATGCAGTCTTCAGAGAATGACTCCTCGCAGTCCTCGCACTGTCCGTCAGTGTGCACGTTTAAAAACATCTGTACTTTCTTGGCTCTCTAAACAAACATCACACGAGACCATCTCAGACCAGGCCATGAACAATTCTTGGCAATAAACGCGTTGCTTCAGGAGCATGACGGGGAAGGGGAACATTTTGATTGGCAGTTGTGCTCAAATATCCACAACCTTCCGCCTGAATCACGACCCCAACCTTTATTAACAGATACATTTCATTCAGGTGGGATTTGCCATTATTTGCGAGCACCTGGTGGGATTGATCACCAGTCAGTAAAATACAAGTCAGAATTAAAGCATTGTTGAGATGGCAGCGTAGAAGAGCATAGGTGTCCAAGTTGACTGGACTATTTTCCTTTGAATTAATATGTGTAGTTGTCAAGAAATTCTCAAGGTCAAGCAAGCCTGTTTGGCTATCAATAATTTTTTTCCTGATATTTTATTAAAACACAGAGGATCTACTTTTGTATACCTCCCTGATGTTTTATACATCTCCCTTCTTGGTACTGCACATATTTTCCTGGCAGCCCAGGAGAATATCAAAACGAGGCACAAGACACTGAGAAGGTAGGATGGATATGATCCAAAGATGATTTTCATTTCTTAGACCTACTGAAAAGGTTATGAATACAGCGGTAGGCCTAAATGGTAGATTACATGACTTAGCTAGTGCCCAAGGTCTGGTAGGTTTCACTATGGATTCTCTGACACAAACACAAGAGAATGATTTTAAACTTGAGTTTACCAGTACATCACAACACAAATCTGAAAATATTCCACCTCCACGTATTTTGTTGATTGATTTAAAATACAAAACACAAAATAAGTGCTTTTAGTATTTACCCCCTTTAAAGTGATTCACCGATTTCATCACTGGTGCAGCAAATTGGTTTTAGAACTTTATACTAAATACACTTGTATCCAACCAAGTCCAAATCCTGATGAATCAGTATCCTGGCAAAAACTACACCATGAAGACAAAAGAAACTTCAAGTAACTCCTCGAAAAGGTTATTGAAATGCATGATCTTTAGAGACTTTAGACTTTAGAGAGGTTCTACATCTGCCTAGAGCAGGCCGTCCTCAAAAACTGAGTGTCTGTGCTAGAAGGGGACTGGTGAGGGAGGCCAACAACACACCTATGACTCCTCTGAAGGAGGCCAACGACACACCTATGACTCCTTTGAAGGAGGCCAACGACACACCTATGACTCCTTTGAAGGAGTTTCCGTGTCTAAGATGAGCAAACAACAACTGCTGCCCGGGTTCTTCACCAGTTATCTTTTTGGGAGAGTGGCAAAGGCGAAACTACCGTTGATTAAAGCTCATTTGAAATCTCGACTGGAGTTGGCCAGAAGGCACCCACCCAAGAAATGGAACCAAACAAGATGAGCATCTTTCATGGAGTCCATTCTTGGCTAAAGAGTAGCCTTCTGCTCAAAGCACAGGATGCAGCTTTCAAGTCGGAAGCCTGGGAGGCCTACAGCTCACCCAAGGCCAACCTGAGAGGGGAAGTATAAGAGGCCAAATCTGAAGACAGATAAGAGTTATACGACACCTTTTCTATGAAGGAATTATTGTAGCAAAACAACTGACCAACCATGACAGTGACATTTGTAGATAGTCAGTCATGTGTATCAGTAAATTTGAAGCCACAGAAAAATGCTTTAGGAGTGGTGAACTTGTAGATTTTTTTTATCTCTCCCATAAAGTTTTTACGTTGTTTATGGATGTTTATGTACTAAGAAAGAATGATTACAAATAAACGGAAAAAACATCAGTTCATGACTGGACCATACATTGGGGGGACGCTGCAAACACTTTTCAAATTCTTCATTGCAGGTGCACACATTCTATTCTATGAATCACATATAAAGAAACTCATACGCTCAGTTTTGCTGCAGTGAATATGGTTAAAAAACACATTCACACACCTTTATCAAATAATGTGAAGTCATGGACAAAATTTGCACATCCACAAATACGTATGTGAATTCATGCATGTTTTACACTTGTATAATATTTTCTCACAAGTACATTTTTTGGGGATATTTTCTAGCAGAAACTTGTCAATATCAACTGCTTGAAACTGCTGCTGAGCCTCAAATGCATTTTTTTCGCTCACAGATGACAAGTTCTGCATGCACTTACTTTTTCACCACATGTCAGTGTAATGTGAAGCAAAGGTGATTTGTGACCAATCAAAGGAGCTTGTTTGGGTGCCTGCCACTTGGCACCCGAACGATAGAAAAAACCTGCTGTGACAAGAACACTATAGAAGACCTTCCGGATTCAGCAGAGGTGCCGGCACCTGATGTTTAAGGTAAATGTTCTATAAGCACACACAATAAAAAAATAAAAAAATAAAAAGTGTGGGGATATACTTTAACTCTGCATTCCAACCTCTGAACTTCGTACATTTTTGGGGGTGATGTCTGGACTATGGTAGCCTCCCATTTAATATCTCCCTCAGATGCTTGGTTTGGGGGGACAGCCTACTCTACAAAGCGTCTGGGTGGTGTGATGGAACTCTCACTTTCTTCTTATGGAACCAATAGTGCTCAATTGGACACCTAAACATGAGCACAAATACAAATATCCCTTTAACATTTGAATCCCATTGCCTCTTTAGTCTTAATTTTCTCTGTTATTTCACTACCTGGCATAGCCAGATTGTTTTCTTTTTTCATATCCAAAGGGAGTGGCTTATTGTGCCACTCATAGGTAGTGCCCAATGGTGATCCAGGAAATGGCACATCTGTATCATTTGTGAAAGGTTTGTCCTCTAATATATAAATATGGAACTCGAAGCTACAGGGGTTTGAATACTGCATGTAGTATACTGACATTTTTCTATTTATTTGTTAATAGACAAATAACTTATATTGCATTTGGAAATATACTAGTGTGTAAATGCAATCAAAACACTGAATCGGAAATTGTGTAAGAATCTTTTGTAATTGATTAAAGTACTTTTTTTATTGTATATAGTGGTCTCCTCAACATGTCCACAGAAGCGAATTGTTATGCAAATTCTGCAATACCAGTGCTTCTAGGATGTAATGGAGCATTTCTTAGTGTGTTTCATTATCTTTATTAGAATTGTAACATGTTATGGTGAAGAAATGCTCTTTCTCTTCTAGAAACTACTATATAGATTTATGCAAATGTTACTGCACTTTCAGTCAAATTATTCAATTCTGAGTTCGGTTAAAACGGTTAGATTATAGTCCCTCCACAATTGTTGGGACACATGGTAAAGACTTTTATTCTCAGCAAAAAAACTGAGTTTTTGCTATTCTGCCTACTTCTGGGCCCGTAACAGGGCATGTGTCTAACGAACGAGCCTATGTGTCTATGGATTTGCGCCGAGATCACCATACTACAAACCACTCAGAGTAGGGTGGATATGGAGGTAGTTTAATCATAGGCAATTATAAGCAGTAGATGGCAGTAAATGCTCTGACATACTATGAAAACAACAGAAGAAGAAGATGATGACGACGACGATGACGACATGACTTGACATGCTATGAGTATTTTAATTGGTCAACATTCTTGCCCCGCCATTAGAACCTGGAAACAGCGCCACAAATGAATTTATATTCGGTTTTGTCTCAGTGAAGAACAAACAAGTAATATTTCTTCTGTTGGTTGAATTTTTCTGCTGGATGTACAAGAAGGACACATTTGGATGATACTTTTCTGTGTCTGGACGAAGTGGTTACATTAGCCAAACAGGGTGAAGAGGTTAGTTCAACTTTAAAAACTAAAGTGAACGTTATCGTTATCGCTATCGCTCTGTATAGCTAACTAACGTTAGCCGATAACAGATCATACGTAGGAGCGTATGATGACATTAACAACCATTTCAGCACTCCTTGAGTTAACTTTAAGGTAATACTTAAAGCAGCGATGAAATGGTTGTTAATGTCACCTTAAAGTGTCGGTATTCAGATGTATCTTTCCCATCATCACTATTGTATGAATGAATGTGCCAGCTGCTGAACTGTTTACGTTGGGAGCAGCAAAATAATTCAGGCCAAGGTTAGCTATCGTTGTTATACATTTAACGTCAGTGTTTGAGTGCGTGATGGTTTTGCTGATTTTGAGCTGGTCGGAAATATGCCAATTTAACAAGCTTATGCCATGGAAACAGATGTAACGTTAACGTTTGTTTATCTACACAATCTGAACTCAAACATGCAACCCCGTCCCACCTACTCTAACGAAATTAGAATCTAGAGTGAGTTACTATGGACAATGAATAAGTAAACCTCATGTGTCATGTGCCATGTTTTTGTTACAAGCCCTACGAGTAACTGCCTGTATCAATTTGACACAAATGATGTGGTATTTTGTCATTGTGAAATCATTTGACAGAAAAAGGCGATTTATTCAAACAGAAAAGTTCAGAATCAAGTATGCTGATAACCATAAATAAGTTCGTGTATCTAATAGTTTTCACTGGCTCTATGAGGATTATCCGTGCAGAAAAGCTAGTAACGCAACATGTCTATGATGACTATTCAGTTTTTAATTTTGCTTAGCAGCTGATTTAGGTAAATTCTCCTCACAGTCGGTAAAAAAGATACTTGTACAGGGGGGGTGCCACTTCTGACCAGGTTTGATGGATTTTCCCATCCTTTATGATAGGGCACTAGCTTCTTCAAGGAGCCGCTTTGTTTGACATGAGCATACGCATTAATGGGATCCCAAGACAGTTTCTTAAGAAAATATGCTAGCTAAATACCTCGGACTAAGATTGCACAAGTCTCTCAGATGGTGGCAACAGGACCAGATTTCGTGTAATTTAAAAGAGAGAATGGATGTGTGGAATGGAATGAAGACCAACTGTTTTGAATGACCTTTCCATAAGTTAAACACAGTTTGATTTATGAAAATATGGGCTACAATGACCAATCCAGGAGTTGATGGTAATTTAAGAACCTGTACATTATAAAAGTGTTTGTGACATCTCACATGCGGCTTTGACTTCTAACTGAACATATAGCCTACTTTGTTAAAAATACAGTGATACACAGTATAGAATAGAATCACTTGCATCGCCTTAAAGTAATTGCATTACCTCTAAGTTATACAGTACTGCATTTGCGATTATGTAAAACTAACAGTTTTGATTTACAACATTACAAATACAAGCCCCACAGTAAGAACCTAATGCAACAAAAGTCAGAAAACCTGTCTTTACTGAGATTCAAATACCGGTATTTAATTTTTTCAACAAATTCCCGGTTCTGCAATTCTTCACAAACAGAGAAAGGCTCTTTGCTGGAAGGGTGGTGTTGCTCTACCTTTCTCTTTAAAATATCCCCAAGGTGTTCTATTGGATTCAAGTTAGGTACACACTTGGCCAGGGCATAGTTCCACTTTTGTCTTTTTTACAAAAGCATGATTTTGTCAGTGTGCTTTAGATTGTCATCATGCTGGAGTATTCCTCTTCTGCCAAGCTTCTGGAGGATGGGAGTCATCTTGTCTGCCAGTATTGTGGTTTATCCACAGGCATTCATGGTGCCATTGACAGTGGTCATCTCCCCACCACCACTAGGACTCACCCTCGCTCCATATCACGCCCCCACCTCTTGGCTTCATTGGACTCACCCTCGCTCCATATCACACTCCCACCTCTGGGCTTCATTGGACTCACCCTCGCTCCATATCACACTCCGCCCTCTGGGCTTCATTGGACTCACCTGTGCTCCATATCACACTCCCCCCTCTGGGCTCCATATCACACTCCCCCCTCTGGGCTTCATATCACACTCCCACCTCTGTGCTTCATATCACACTCCCACCTCTGTGCTTCATTGGCGGGGTCCTACATTCACTGTGGTACTCCGGGCCATGTTCACACTTAACCTGCTGACCCGTCGGCTGTATATCCTCCTGAGAACCAACCCATAGACTTGTGTCCTCTGTAGTTGACAATTTTTAAAAGAATATCACAAAAAAAGAGAAATTTGATCACACTTTTTTTTCGTGGTTCCCAGAAGGATATAGAGGTGAATGTTGTGGCTTCATGCCCTTCCGTTCTATCAAAATTAAGCCAAAATCTCTCCCTTTTCATTAACTAGAGCCATTTGTCTGCACAGCAAAAGAGGAAAAGCTGAACGGAGCAAAGTACATGCATATCCTCAATGCAAACCTGGTCCAGAGCGATCAGGACCTCAGAGTGGGTCAAAGGTTACCCCTTTCAACTGGGCAATGACCCTAAGCACACAGCCAAGACAACACAGGCTTAGGGACAACTCTGTGAATGTCCTTGAATGGTCCAGCCAGATCCCTTTTCGGTACGTCAAAAGTTGTAACCGAAAGATGGCTTTCAACAGAGGGTCAGTCAGAGGACTCAAAAGCGCAACACAACATGACCACATGTAACTTACCTACTCAAAAAGACTTCATTGTAGCTAAATGAACAGAAGTGATTGTTGTAGCTAGTTATTTTGTTAATGATTTTCCTTCAACTGTTCAAGACCTTTCTCTAAAGCTTTTCTCACCATTACAGATGAGTGTTAAGGTGAATTTGCGAGGGTTGCCTCCCCGCATTCTTGATGTGGTCCTCAAACCAGAGACCATTCAGATTGACAGGTTAGAAAACTATTTTTATAATCGTAAACATGATCACAAATCCAGCCTTATGTTATTGATGTCTAATGTAAATCCTGTTTCTGGTAAGGAGAATGTAAACAGTAATGGGGCCGTTCCTGTTTAATCCTGCTCTTCCAGGTCCTTTCCTAAATTCAATGTGGCTCCTTGGGACCCTACTCCTATTGGAGAGGCTGTGATGCTCCACCTTTCATATTACAGGTGTGTGTTTTCAGTGTGTGTGTGTGTGTGTGTATAATATAGAATAATACTATAGTTTAATATTTACTGCTTGAAATAACAATTTGTGCTTGAGAATGTTTTTCATCAAAGAATTTTCTTGCATGGAATAGCCTGAATTTCTTAGAACAATAATCAATGTCTTTGTAGAAACGTATTTCTTTCTGACCATTTTTAGACCTTTATCTGCTGTGCCGGGAACTCGCGTAGTCCAAATAAGGCTAGTTTTTAGCTGCACAAACATAAGTGTAAAAGGGTTGCAATTGGCCTTTTAAACCGGCATTTTACGTCTAAATTCTATATTCCATTCAAACAGGCCTTTTACGCCTAAATTCTATATTACATTCAAAAGCTGCCCCTTCTAGCTGTAGTAGTCATTTACATTTTGTACATTTCTGATCAACATCAGGTTATTTGAATTCATAAAACATGTGGATTCCAAACTTTTGAGCTGAAGTGTATACAATTTTATGTTATGCCTTTTCATGTAACAGAAACCCCAGACTTCACCTCTCAGAGAAAGCATTGCGCTTAACTTACCGTCAGGCAAGACAGAACAACAAACCCCAGTTCACCTGCTTCTTGCTGGGAGCATTCAATGTGGATAACGGTGAGTGTGATTTGATAACATCTGATGTAGGACGTTTGGTGACTCTTGAGTTGATTTCTTATTTTCTCTCTTCACAGAAAATTAAAAACTAATATTATTTAATAGAAAGTTTCTGCATGAGGTCCATTGTCATCATGCAGATACTGACCTTAACTCTTCATAAATGTTATTCAGTGTTTATGTGTTAAATTCTTACCAAAGTTCCTACTGGCTGAGGCATTGCTGATCTGTTGGTAGGATGTCCTTTTGGCAGCTGTGACTGTAGATGAGAAGGCAGATATAGAGACTGTCTGTCTTTCAGCAGCCCTTTACATTAGACAGATATAGAGACATGTCTGTCTTTCAGCAGCCCTTTCCAATAGACAGATATAGAGACATGTCTGTCTTTCAGCAGCCCTTTCCAATAGACCGATTTTTGCCGTAAGGGTGAGACCACATGGATTGATCAGGCCCTAATGGATAAAGGGGATAGGACATCAAAACAGGAACACTTTATAAACTAGTGAGGAGTGTGTGCTGAGGGTGGATAGAGTGGATCCTCAGTGGTTGGATGAATTAGGACGTAATCCAGAAACGGACACCCAAGGAGAAACAATAGGATGTTTTGGGACATGCTATATATCCATAACTTTATAAAGTAATGGATACATGTATATCGCATACATCTGTACATCTACATCTAATATATATCTACTAAAAAAATAAAAGTATGGACACCCACTAAATACCCTCTGCCGTTTACAAATTTTGCCATACAACAGCGTGTTTGGAACTACGAATGCACCACTTAAAATAAGTATTACTTCTGCAACCAGAAAACCAGGTCTTGCCGCAGCAGCAGCAGTAGTGTTTCTAGTAGTGCTATGTGCCACGTGCATGAAACTAGGCCTAGTCTTGCTGACAGAAATATGAAAAAGTTAACTAAGCACATGAATATCCATGGGTACACATCCATGAATGTCCATATCTACTGAGCAGCATCTGAAGCCTTTATCCACTCAAACTCCTAGTAAAAGTTTTTTGTGCTACTGCACAAGTTTGTTTGACTTCCTTTTGTCAGGTTATACATTCGATCCATCATTTTAGTTCATTTTGGTGTTGTGCTTCAAATATACGTATCAAAATGTGCTTTGAAAATGGCATACAAACACCAAATGTACCTTTTATGTATCAGTAAAAGACAACACAGTTGACTGTATAAACTGTCATCTTTTAAACTGTTTGTGACCTTATGGTTGTCTAGATGAAGGTGTGACCCTTTCTCTGGATCGTCTGGACCCTGGCAGGGAGAAGCCAGGCTCGGGAGGAAGGGTGCCCAGCTCCTTTCTGCCTGGTGACGTGGTGGTGCCCTGTTTATTTGAAGCTCGGCATGGCAGCTCTATCACCAACACTGTTCCTGCACACTATGTGGATGACCTCAGTGCATCCTTTAAGGTATCATGCAAGTTAGAACTGATTTTGGTAGCATGTTTTGCATAATGCGGTAGTCCACACTAGTGCATCATCAGCAAGAGGCTTTTAACTGGATCCAAGAAAAACATATCACTCATTAGTCATTGCATTGACTCCCTGTTAAGTTTAAGAGTCAATTTCAAAGTTATTTTATTAAAAAGTTAGTCAATAGTCTCAATGGTTCAGCCCCACCCTTCCTCAGCGATCTCAATGGTTCAGCCCCACCCTTCCTCAGCGCTCTCAATGGTTCAGCCCCACCCTTCCTCAGCGATCTTAATGGTTCAGCCCCACCCTTCCTCAGCGATCTTAATGGTTCAGCCCCACCCTACCTCAGTGATCTTAATGGTTCAGCCCCACCCTACCTCAGTGATCTTAATGGTTCAGCCCCACCCTGCCTCAGTGATCTTAATGGTTCAGCCCCAGCCTACCTCAGATGAAAAAAAAATGACTGCTCCTTACTTTGTTTCCATGGTCTTTGTAAATAGCTTGAAAAAAGCAGCTTGTATAACCTATATTTAACATGTACACTATAAACATGTAAAGCAGACATAAAGTTCAAAGCATTAATTCATTGATTTTGAGTAATCTCGCTTTTAAAATGTCAAAATGACCTTCCCCTTGCACAGATACTTCAGCAAAACTGTAGCAGCAAAGAGACTCTGGAGCTCTCTCAGCTGCTCATGCTGCGAGGCTGGATCAGCTGCATAGAGAACAACGACAGCCTCAGCTTCAGTCTGCACTGGGCTGCCAGCACCTTAGCAACCATATTGCAGGCCACACCCATCAGAGCCATCCCCATCATTCCCACCGCTCTCGCCCGGAACCTCAGCTCCCCGATCAACCAGGCACAGCCCCTCCACACACTGAGCCAGAAGCGAGGGTAAGGATGGCATACAGGCCAGTTCATCTCTTTGATGTTTTTATGTCTGTGTTTGTGTCTGGATGGTATAGTTCCTCAAAATGGCCACACCATCATACCACACCACCTTTCTAATGTCATAACATTTACTCTCTTGAGGCCCACTACGATATATACAGTATATGTCGCAAATAGACCAATTAACTCTCTGGCTTACCTGTGTTTAGATTTCTAACCATGGACCAAACCCGCAAGCTACTGCTAATTCTGGAATCAGATCCCAAGGTCTACACCCTCCCACTGGTTGGAGTGTGAGTTGCGCCACACATCTTTCCTCTTTGTCAGGATTGAGTTGACTTTTTACAACTCTTAATTGTTTGTGTTGTTCTTCTTCTGTTGTGACAGATGGTTGTGTGGAGTCACACACATCCACAGTCCTCAGGTGTGGGCGTGGTGCCTTAGGTTTCTCTACAGCTCGTCCTTGCAGGAAAGGTGGGTCCTTGCACCTCTGTTTATGGGGGTGAGGGTGTTAGTGGACAAATTTCATGATTCAGTTCGATACAGGGGCCTCTCAATTTCAAACAGTTTTGCTACAGCAAATTAGGGTTGAGACTACTAAATTCGGGGCTGCAAACAAATGTCTTGCTCTACCAGCCACAGTGGCTGGTGTATGTTCCATATATGGGCCATTCTACCGAATTCGTGTAATATGAAGTCCCTCAACAATAAAAACTATTTACAAAACAATTAGGTATTTAGGCATAGATATTTACTAAGAAAATGTTATGGTCTATATAAACCCAATGCAATAAATGAGATAGTGATAAGCTAAATATATACAAAATCATAGGGTACTTTCTATTGGGAAGCAGCTGTCCCCAACCCTGACATCTAAATTTCAATGCCTATAAATAACACTTTTAATTTTTTTTAGATTTTTTTCAATGATTTAATTTCAAAGATCTTTATGATTGGGTTGAAACAGAACTTGGAATATTTAGATGTATTGTGGGTTTCATTTTTAAATCAATTAACTATACTCAAAAAATCATGTCCCTAGTTTTCATGTCACTACCGAAACACAAGAGTTTTAGTCCATTGGCTGAGCCTGTGTTTTAGCCACGACCCTGCATTTTTGACCATGCAGTGACACTGCATCCCTGTCCCTCTTGGTTGAATGGTAAGTAGCTAAATCCCATAGTTTTTATATAAATGTGTTCCAAAGTCTGAAAATCGACGTGTAACCTTAAGAATTGTCACTACCGAAACCCATGTTTTCTTCAATTAAGTAAACCTTTTGGGGTTTCATGCAAAATCCTATGTTTGTATGTGTGTACACCACTTCAAAGATTTGTTCGTAAGCCGTGTGCTTGCTAGAATTCTTTATTTATGCTTAAAGTTAGCTAGAATTGTCACTACCGAAACAGTCACTACCGAAACATATGGTAGTGACCTGATGATTTCGGAAGTGACAAAATGAAATGGTAAGTAGTTAAATCCCATAATTTTTAAATAAATGTGTTGTGTGGACTAAAGGGCGGCCCAGAGCACCTTTTGGACGATTTTGGGAGATAAATGAACATCCATCCAACAGTGCAGTCACTAACGAAACACTGGATGTCACTACCGAAACAGTGCAGCACTACCGAAACACTGGATGTTTTGTAAAAAATTAAGTATATTGAGTAATCAACTAAAATGTTATGATACTGATTGGATTAATGTATGTTCAATTTCATCAATCAACAACTCTGGAATCAATATGATCAGTATTTTGCATTTTACAAAGAAATATTGCACTTAGATTTTGATGAATTGTATAAATTGAACTTGAAAATTTGGTAAAAATTTCATTTTTATGGATTTCATTGTGAAAACCTTCAAGAAATATTTGTAAAAATACTCTTCAGAGAAGGGAAGGAAACACAATCTGAACAGGTCAATAATAATGCTTTTTTACTATAGTAAATGTGATGTTTCAGTAGTGACAATTTTTGGAAGAGGAAAAACATTCCAACACATTCTGAAAATACAATATAAAAATTGACTGTTCTTTTACTAGATATGTGTTCTTTAGATATGGTACAATATACATACAGACAAAGTTTTGGGAATAAAACATAAAAAAAATCAAAATATTTCCGACCTGACTTTGCACCAATTCGGTAGAATGGCCCATATACTTGCCATTCAAGTAGTTTTACCAGCCAGTTTCATAATTTTATCATGTTTGATAATATTTATATGAATCGTAACTATTTTATTTGTGGATATTACAAATGATATACAGTACATTCATTCCATAAGGTCTATCAAAAGGTTATAGGTTAACGATTTACTTTTGGAAACATAATTAACGATGATTTAGAAGACATGGGTACAGTGCATAGGAGTGTGTCACCTACAAGGGTACTTGTCTGTTTTTTACAATGGCAAACTTGGAACAGATTCACAATTTCTACCGGGGGCAAAACATGTATGACATGAATTCCGTTAAATATCGTTCAATTTACACTATTCACGTAAGTGATATATTTTAAAAATGAAAATGGTGAAAGGTGAGGAGTTTGCATCCCTGCATTTGTGTTCGATAATTCAGAGGGTATGCATTGTTACACACTTAGATGACTAGACTATTGCTTTTCATTAATTTATGTACCATAGATGTTTTATTGAACAATACAATTTGATAGACATTTCTTTTACACCCCAGTTTACCCTTTTCACCTTCTGCCTTCTCATCACAGTACTCACAGTATGAAGGCTTCTTATCAGTGATGCAGGCACTACTGCACTACTCTTGTTCTCACATGTGGTCTATCCCTGCAGGGTCTTGTCTGAGGAAGGGGCCTTTCTGGTGGTGCTGTACTCCTTAACCCACAGAAAGCCAGAGTTCTACCAGTGCCAGCTAACTGGCAGCAAGAACCCGAATCTGGACATGCTGCTGCTTACGAGTACAGAGTCCCTCACGCTCTACAAGGTCAGTTCCAGTGTGAGGCAGTGCATAACCCGTTGTTATGAAGTTATATGCTCTAATCTCTGATTCATTTTTTCCTGTATTGTAATGGTTGCCTGTTGACTGATCATATAGGCCATCATTTTATAACAGTAGACAGTAGCGCTACTTCTAGACCACATTTTCTGTCCTTATATTATTTTGAAATGATAAACTCAATATAATGATAAACAAATATTGAAGAAAAAAAAAAGACCCACACCATCAGTTAAAAGGTTTGTTACACCCAATTTTGGTCAACCCATCCGCTTATGCTTAGAAGGCTAATTAAGGATGCATTAGGAGTTGAGATTAGAAAAAATTTACAAGATGATTATAATATCATATAGAGAGCAGTGGAATACATTTTGGCTATATAAATCACTGACAGTATGACCGTATGGTAGGAGTAGGTACGTGTGGGCTGAGTACGGTGGGAGAGTCTACAGCAGAGTCCCACAGCGAAGATAGTCTAGACTAGAAGGGGAAGAAAGAAACAAAGTGAGTGGGTAGAGTTTGGCTGCAAATATGCATAGATGTACTTGATGTATTGTATATGGTGGTGATGAACAATTTGTCCAGTTTTATTGATATTGGGAATTTGTATGTATTTTTTTGTGGCGAGTTATGTTAAGTTCTTTATTTGTAGTAAACGGAAGGGTAGATAGCCTATATAAAGATAAGTGCTGTGCAAAGATTTTAGGCTAACCTTAATGTGCTTATTGCCTTGCTCTTTAGTCAATCTTCAGGTTTAATTATTATGTTATCTAGTATGAAAATACTAGAGATATTTTTTGCATATCATTATGAAAAGGATTTGAGTTTTATTTTTATTTGAGTCTATGTATATTTGCATGTTGGGGGGGGAGTGGGATCGGATCGGATCACAAGTGGACACTTGAGACACGTGGAGAGGCATTCTAATGCCAGGTGTTCACTTGAGATGGGATCACCAAAGAAATGTATTAATATCAGGTGTAAACAGCCTCCCCACACCATAAACGGACTCAAAGGAAAAGCCTTAGATTCCAAACGTCTGATATGTGGATTGTTTTTGTTCCTGTTGAGTAGCATGTGGAGCCAAATGAGAAGAAGCCCTTGTCATTTGAGCTCCACGCTGGAAGTGAACACCAGGACACCCAGCTCTATAAAGAAGTGATGTCTCGAACAGCCTCCAGCAGGTACACAGTTAGGGATGATTCAGAAAGAAATTATATGGTGGTGTTTTCTTCTGTTATATGTCCTGTTTTCTTAACTTTTCAGGCGCCTCAGTGGAGCAGCAATGGCGTCCTCTCCTCAAAATAGGCCATCATTTGACCATGACTCAGGGATGGAGGAAGATCTTTCTCCCAGACCATCCCCAAACCCCCACCCAGCTGGGGAACAGGTCTGTTCATGTGGCGCTTAGCAGAGTTGTTTGATACTCCAGGGTGGACCAGAAACATATACATATATTGGATAACCAACATCTGAACCTACTGTGGCTATGTCATATTATTCATGTGTCAGAGAAAAACTAAATGTGTGCAACATTTCTCTGTCCACCAAAATATGAACAAACGCCCCAAAAGAAAACGTAAAAAATATATAAATTACTTCACAGATTTAATGGGGGCTTAAATCAAGTGTTGTTCGCAGGAAAGCGGACGGGTCATGTTAAAAAAACTTGCATGTCTTTTAGGTGAGGCAGATGCAGCCCACGGTACCAGAGCTATCTTTGGTGATGGATGGCAGCTTTGTGGCTCCTGATGCAACGCCCCACCTCCCTCTTCCCACCCTACAGCACAAGGAGAATGCTGGGTCCCCCAGAACCCATACAGGGCTCAACGTCCGTAGACAGAACCGGCGCAGTGCTTCCCCCCCAGTAAACAGAACTGTTACCACAACCATGTCAAGTAAAGGTCATGAAGAGTCAACTGGATGTTCACCATCAGCATTGTCTAAGTTATCCTCGCCACCTAAGACGGGTGTTCTGCCTGGTGGCTCTTTTGAGCCGTTTAGGCAGCATCCTGTGGTACACCTACAGTCACCCTGCAGTAGATTCTCTGGCACTACCTCAGGTCCGCCTGTGCCTCAGTTGTGCATGTTCCCCAGCACCCCTTTGAAGTCTGTCAGTAAGCCTGATAGCTGCTGCCACCACCACGACCATCACCAGCCCCAGCCTTGGTCAGAGACACCCCTACCCTCAGGCCTGTTGCATCAGATGACACCTACTAACCCAGTCAAAGCTTCCTATGCTACAGAATCTACTCCTCTCATGAACTGTTGCCTGTCACCACCTCACCACACTCCCCATCAGGGTCCAATGTATGGTTCACCTACACATTTGGGCTGTTTGCAGCATAGTGCCCTCAGTAAGAGCCGCCAGAGCCATCCAGTGCCACCAGAGATCCAGGCCCAGGGTTGCCAGAGCCAGGGTTGCCAGAGCCAGGTTGCCAGCCTGGCTTTTCCTGATAACGGTCAGGTGAACATGCTCTCTGTTGATGCTTATAGAATACTTATGGATCAGGACCGGCAGCTGAAACTTCTGCAAGCGCAGGTGAGTAATATTTAGGTATTTTTTCCTAACTAATTCTGGATGTACAGTCTCCAACAGCTTTCACAGGCCTATCTTTTAAGAGCCGTTGTTGTAACCATATTTAAAAATATATATTCCCTCACTATTAGATGACTATCAGTGATCCACTCACAATACACCTGATCTCCTCCAATGCTTTAATTCAACCTGACCACAACCGGAACCGCTAAAATTAAACAAGAATGCCCGTCTGATGTTTTAAAAAAAAAATGAAGTGCTGCATTCTTTTGGATAGATAAAACTTCCAGGCTGCTTTTAAATGAGAACAGAATTCTCCACATGGAAAGATAGCTGAGCCTACCTGGAGCATTCATAACATCCTTTGGTCAAACAACAGCAGTGAAGATGCACAGGCACCCTGAGTCTTATCATTTTATAAGTTAATTTGAAGAGACCATAACTCAGCCAGATAACTATTTTATTTACTTTTTTTACGTAGAGGGATGTAAGAAAATAACAATAAGCTTGAGTATTGCAATATTATACTTTATGATACAGATTCTCAAAAACATTTTAAAAAAATAGTTCACGTGCAAAGATTTGTGGCAGAGCATGGTTCATTTTGTGTTGTATTTAAACCCCTGACCTCTAAAAAACAATGTTCTGACTGCATTAAAAAAGTAAATTTCTTTTTTTAAACAATGCCCGTTTAACCTAAAATGACATTTGAATCGTAACCTCTGTATCATGATATGTATCGTATGGCCAGATTCTTGCCAATCCACAGCCCTTTTAACTTGTGTCATTTCTCAGATTCACAAACTTCTGGAAGCCCAAAGCCAGAGAGCAACCTCTTCTGAGCCATCTGACGACTTCTCGCACCAGTCAGGAGAGAAGCGTGACAAGCTAAGCCCCACTCAAACACCAACCTCCCCCGACCACAGGAAGAAGAGCAGTGTCAGCATCGCCATAGGAACAGGTAAACTTCAGTCATCAGTAACCTCTGGTCATCCCCACACATGCACATGGAGTTATTCACTGCATCTTTAGCTTGTGATTGTGCATGATGCATCATGTGGATATTCATCTGTCCTGTTACTGCTGGGGAGACAGATGTTGTGGCGGTGACATCACTGAGACAAAGGACCAATAGATAAGGCGAGGGCAGAGAGAAGATTGTGTTTAAGTTTTAGATGATGTCAAAATATGGGCCTAAAACTTGATCCAGCTGTCTTGTGTTGCCTAGGCTAATAGTATGACTTGCTAGATCAAAATTATGTCTATATTTGGTAGAATATTTGGAAACATTACTTTGAATGCACAAAGTTCAACAGTTTGGAATCATTTAGAAAATTCCATTATTAAAGTCAGAATAGCATTGCATTGGTCTGAAATCTGGATCTAGATATTACTGTTGTAGATGAGTGATTTTGAATGGAATATCTACATAGTCACACAAAGGCCCATGTTCTGCAACTGACACTCCTGTGTTCTAGATCGATAGATAGATAGATGGATACTTTATTGATCCCGAGGGAAATTAAGGTCATCCAGTAGCTTACACTTACAAACAAACATGAATAACAATAAATACAAAAATCACAATAAATACAAAAACAATACACATAGGGAGAACATGTAAACATGGGGGTGGGGTGTTTACATATAACGTATACATATAACAATGTGCTTTACATGTGACAGGGCTGAGAGTCGTGGAAAGTAGTGCAAAAGTGTTCCTGTGCATGTGTGGATAGTGCAAAGAGTCCTGTGCTTGTGTGTGTGGGGATAGTGTAAAGTGATATACAGTGGCACTTGAAAGTATGGGAACCCCTTGAGCAGTTAAGAGTTTTCAGTTGTTTTACCATGATTTTTCATTATTTTCATCACCAATTTTCCATAGATGAAATGTCAGGTTTATGTTTATCATTTGCATTTACTTGTTTGGAGGGAATTGTTTGAGTAGCCAAAAAACTACATGAAACATGGAATTAGTCAATTTCAAAAGTAAGTGAACCCCCAGCTGAATTGGTAAAGTCAATTAAGCAAACCGATCAACCGAGACATCCTTAGGGAAAGGTTTGGGCAACACAGATTAAAAGAGAGAGGAAACCAACCAAACTACTGTAGTGCCAAGGTGTACCCACACAGACCAACAATGCCGAGAGGAAACGAGATATCCAAGAACATCAGGAAGAAGGTACTGACAGCCCATCAGTCTTGGGAAAGCTATAAGACCATCTCCAAAAGATTCCAGCTCCATCCATCCATCCAAGACAAATAATTTTGAAATGGAGGGCATTCAACATGACCGCATCTCTGCCTTGAGGTGGACGCCGATCAAGACCATCACCAAGAAGCACCAGAAGAAGAATAAATCAGGTAAAAGTCAACCCACACATCACCTGTAAAGAGTTTCGGACCTCTCTGGCAGCATCTGGGGTAAATGTACATGGGTCTACAATCAGACGAAAATTGTTGGTTTTGATCATTACCAAATAATTCTATCTCGGACTCATCTGTCAAAAGAAGGGACTTCCGGAAGGCCTTTGGTTTATCCAAGTGCTCTCTGGTAAAGTTAAAACGGGCAGTTTTGTTCTTTCTTCAGAGCAGAGGCTTCCTTCTAGCAACCCGATGTCATGTCTATTCAATTTCCGTCTGATTGTAGACCCATGTACATTTACCCCAGATGCTGCCAGAGAGGTCCGAAACTCTTTAGAGGTGATGTGTGGGTTGACTTTTACCTGATTTATTCTTCTTCTGGCGCTTCTTGGTGATGTTCTTGATGGCCGTCCACTTCTAGGCAGAGATGCGGTCATGTTGAATGCCCTCCATTTCTAAATGATTTGTCTTGGATGGATGGATTGAGCTGGAATCTTTTGGAGATGGTCTTATAGCTTTCCCAAGACTGATGGGCTGTCGGTACCTTCTTCCTGATGTTCTCGGATATCTCGTTTCCTCTCGGCATGGTGGATCTGTGTGGGTACACCTTGGCACTACAGTAGTTTGGTTGGTTTCCTCTCTCTTTTAATCTGTGTTGCCCAACCCTTTTCCTAAGGATGTCTCAGTTGATTGGTTTGCTGAATTGACTAATTAAGCACCCAAATATGTTTCACCGAATCTGTTACCTGCTTGACTTTACCAATTCAGCTGGGGGTTCACTTACTTTTGAAATGGACTAATTCCATGTTTCATGTAGTTTTTTGGCTGCTCAAACAATTCCCTCTTAACAAGTACATGCAAATGATAAACATAAACCTGACATTTCATCTATGGAAAATTGGTGATGAAAATAATGAAAAATCATGGTAAAACAACAGAAAACTCTTAACTGCTCAAGGGGTTCACATACTTTCAAGTGGCACTGTAAATACTTAAATAAAGGAAAGGCAGTCCAAGGGGCTAGTGTAGCCAGTAAAAAAGTAGAAAAATGTAGAAAAGGATGGAAAAAGGATGAGCAGTGGGATGGAATAAAGTGTGATGAGAAGAGGAGGGCAGACTGAGGTAGACTCATGCAGAGAAGTCCATCTCCCTCCCCCTCCCCTTCGGTGTGGCGTTGTAGAGCTGAATGGCCCTGGGGACAAAGGACTTCCTCAGCCTGTCTGATGAGCATGACAGTGACAGGAGTCTGCCACTGAAGATGCTCCTCTGTCCATTAAAAGTATTGTACAGTGGGTGGTGGTCATTGTCCATGATTGTTAGCAGCCTGCTCAGGGTCCTACTCTCCGCCACTGTTGTTATGCAGTCCAGATCGGTGCCAACAACAGCTCCTGCCCTTCTCACCAGCCTGTCAAGTCGACCAGCATCCCTCTTCTTTGTGCTGCCTCCCCAGCACACCACAGCATAGAAAAGGACGCTGGCAACAACAGACTGATAAAACATACGCAGGAGTTTGTTGCAGACATTGAAGGACCTCAGCCTCCTCAAGAAGTAGAGTCGGCTTTGGCCCTTCTTGTAGATGGCATCTATGTTAGCTGACCAGTCCAGTTTATTGTCCAGGTGAACTCCTAAGTACTTGTAGGTGCTGACCACCTCCACACTGACACCCTCTATGGAGATTGGTAGCAGAGGAGGCTGAGACCTCCTAAAGTCTACCACCATCTCCTTGGTCTTGGAGGTGTTCAGCTGCAGGTGGTTATTCCTACACCACTGCACAAAGTTGTCCACCAGGCTCCTGTACTCACCCTCCTGTCCATCCCTGATGCATCCTACAACAGCAGAGTCATCAGAGAACTTCTGGATGTGGCACGACTCTGTGTTGTAAGTGAAGTCTGATGTGTACAGGGTGAACAGAACTGGTGAGAGTACAGTCCCCTGTGGAGCGCCGGTGCTGCACAACACAGTCTCAGATACGCAGTCTTTCAGCCTGACAAACTGCGGCCTCTCCGTCAAGTAGTCTGTGACCCAGGATACAAGGTGGGCGTTCACACCCATCTGCACGAGCTTGTCACTCAGACAGAGGGGCTGGATGGTGTTGAAGGCACTGGAGAAATCAAAGAACATGATTCTCCTTCTCATGATTCCACCTTCTCCTGGTAGGCAAACTGCAGCGGGTCAAGTGCATGGTGTACCTGGGGTCTGATGATGTGCAGTAGCAGTCGTTCCATGGTCTTGCAGATGTGAGATGTTAGGGCGACTGGCCTGTAGTCATTCAGCTCCCTGGGGTGTGGCTTCTTTGGAACAGGGATGAGGCAGGATGTTTTCCACAGAGCAGGGACCTTCCCCTGTTGGAGGCTCAGGTTGAAGAGATGCTGCAGAGGCTCACCCAGTTCCACAGCGCATTGGAAAATCCTTTTGTTATTGTGTATGTGCAGCTAAAATATTTTGATACAGACCGTACGGCAAGTAAAATGCACACAATGAATTACATTGAAAACAATGTAAAAGACTCTAAGCAAGTATAATTATTGTATTTTATTCCAAATAATAGATGTTTCAGTTAAACATACCGTTTGTCTGTGTTTTGGCATAAATATTTTATATTGTGATTTATATTGTTAATCTTGATATTTAGAAACCCTGTTTGTTTAAATAAAACCATGATCATAAGTGTTGTTCATAAGCGCACAGTGTTCCTGCAACTAAACTGAGTTACATGTGAAATATAGTATAATTATGTTCTTTAACAATACTATTTTGTTATCATTTCCTACTGGAAAAGGTGGTGGTATCATGATGTTGGGTGACAGGATATTTTTTGTAGGTCTCATCCAGTCTATTATGCTGTCTTCCAGGGGCTAGTCTGTTTTGTAACAGTAGTGAGGAGGAGTGGTGGAGAGATGGTACACCAGGAACTCTCAGCAATAGCTCTGACAGCCATTCCAGACAGTCCAGCCCAATGGTCGGAAGTGGAACAAACACAAACCGGATGAAGGACCCAGAGGAAGAGACTAGGGACCAGGATCAGAACCACAGGACATCACAACAAATGTACTCCAATCTTGTATTTCATAACAGGGTTTTATGTTAAGAAAAGTTGGTGCTCCATCCTTAATGGAGGAATTGAAGCAGTATTGATCTTTCCATCTATTCAGTGTTCTGGTGAATATAACTTCCCCAGTATAATGAAGTGTGTGTGTGTGTGTGTGTGTGTGTGTGTGTGTGTGTGTGTGTGTGTGTGTGTGTGTGTGTGTGTGTGTGTGTGTGTGTTAACCCCTTGTAGGAGCCCAGGTGCATCCCATTCTTCTCAGAGCCTCATGCTTGGAGACAGTGCCAGCATGTGTGGCCAGTTCCAGTCTACTAACACAGATGAGTCGCACAGCAAAGGTGTAGCTGCTGATCAAAGGTTCTTTCAAGATTTACTGGTAAGATTGGAGACTACAATAGTTAAGTACATATACATTCACATTTATTTGTGTTGTTTGACCAACAGTTGTTCTATTCAGTGAAATGTGTTAAATTGTGAAATCGTAAATGTAAGCCTATAGATTTCATAACAAAGCTATCTTAAAGGTGCAGTCCTCTGTCCTTGAGAAAGGTTGTTGATATTTGTCAAAAATTGTGTTTGATTGTAATCAAGGACTGTACTTGCTACAAGGTTTCATATGAAATAATGTCTTATCCAAACAATCGAGCATTTGATCCTGATGTAAATATTTAATCAGTGACTTGAAAAGATAATGAACTAGAGATGCATATTCGCCAGTAAGATTGTGCTGCAGCATCAGAGGACTGTGATTGATCTACTATATGAGAGCTACATGGACATGACTGTGATTGGTCTACTCTATGCGAGCTATATGGACATGACTGTGATTGGTCTACTCTATGTGAGCTATGTGGACATGACTGTGATTGGTCTACTCTATGCGAGCTACGTAGACATGACTGTGATTGGTCTTACTCTATGGGAGCTACGTAGACATGACTTTGATTGGTCTACTCTATGTGAGCTATATGGACATGACTTTGATTGGTCTACTCTATGTGAGCTATATGGACATGACTTTGATTGGTCTACTCTATGCGAGCTACGTAGACATGACTGTGATTGGTCTACTATATGCAAGCTATATGGACATGAATGCTTCAACCTGTGGAAGAATAGTTTGACATTGACATTGCATAAGGCATTTTGTGTACAAATGGTGGTTGGTGTGCAAATATATCGTTTTAACAACTATACCAGGATGTTTTATGAGTAGGTTTGTGTTTGTGTTTGATGTAATCAAGGACTGTACTTGCTACAAGGTTTCATATGAAATAATGTCTTATCCAAACAATCGAGCATTTGATCCTGATGTAAATATTTAATCAGTGACTTGAAAAGATAATGAACTAGAGATGCATATTCACCAGTAAGTAACTTGCTACTCTAGCTATGTAGCAAGAGGGGAAATATTACTGTTATGCTGCCAATAGTGGACAAAAACGTATTGCTGTATGAGTAAATCGGCTAACTTAATGTACCTACTAAATAGGTCGCCTTAATCATTATCAAAAAGATTGCCCCCCCTGAGAATTTTTCCAGGAGCCGCCACTGAAAGTATGTCAACATTTCAATGTTGGCTCTAAACCAATTCCTGTGACGCAAACCAAAATGAGAGGAGGCCTCTAATGGCGCCATCTA
Source organism: Sprattus sprattus (assembly GCF_963457725.1). NCBI lineage: Eukaryota > Metazoa > Chordata > Actinopteri > Clupeiformes > Clupeidae > Sprattus > Sprattus sprattus. The sequence continues at coordinate 53,957,010 of NC_137921.1, read as the reverse complement.
GTGGTCAATAAGCAGTTCTATAAACGCTGAATACCTGGTAGGCCATGGAGGAATGATTTAACTGAAAACCATTGGAGATCCCTCATGTGCAGTTGATCATGTCCTTAATGAGAATGTAGCATAAAGGTGTTTTAATGGACATGTGTAAACAAATCATCCAGGTGTATGTACATTTTGACCTCCATGTGAACCGCTTTGTGTGTCATTTAGGGTCAAGTAAACAGTCGTCTTCAGGACACCCTGAATGGAGAGGCAAGAAGTTCCAAATGTGAAGACAGGATGGCACCCTCCAGACAGTCGGCCAGTCCCCTAGCTGCTGTCTCAACCCAGGCCTCTTCTCCCATCCCTCTGTCACCAGCACCTTCTTTGAAGTCCTTGTCTCAATCCCAGTCCTCCCACCAGGGAGACCAGGTGTACAGTGCAACTGTGAAACATCTAGAGAAGTTGGGGGTCAATTTTGCCTCCAAAGACAAAGCCATGTGCACCAACATCAGCAGGTCTGTTTTTGTGTGTATGCAGTTACATTCACTGCATTCTGTGAGCTATTCCACCATGTGAAACTGTTTACTAATCCGCATGTCCTCCCTGTAAGCAGCACCCTAGCAGGTATCAACCCTGACGCAGTGCTCCCTAGACTGGCAGTGTGTGACCTTGTGGGCGCCAGCATGTGGACACCAGGATGCAGTGCTGATCTGAGCCTGGAGGCTAACTCCATTGCCCTGAAGTACCTGAGTGATGCCCAGTTGTCTCACCTCTCTCTGAAAAGGGAAGCCAAGCGGACCTCCAATGCCAATCAACCTTCTGTGGGTTTCTTGAGTAAGGCCTTAGCTGAGAGGACTGCCCCAGGTCTTAGCATGCTGTCTCCTACTAATATGTCCTTAGCCACACACAAATACATGAAGCGCTATGGCCTCATTGAGGGGGGTGACAGTGAGGAAGAGGAGGACCAGCAGGAGCATCGTGACTCTGTGTTGGGCTGCTCTTCACACATGGAGGGCTCAGGATACAGTGATGGTGTCCAGAGAGTTTTGAACATCACTAATGCACCATCTTACCAGTCACCACCTCACAACTCCCCCCACCTCGAGAATCAAGGACGGATTTTAAGAGACGTCCACCCCACTGTGCAGGTGCTTTTGCACAGTCGTGACCACACAGAGAAAGGTTCTCGAAAGCCACCCTCTGCTTTGGAGAACCAGCCTCATCTGGGGTCCATGGACACACAGGGTTCTGTTGGGAATTTCCTTGACCTTAGCCGATTGAGGCAGCTCCCCAAACTATTTTAAAGCAAAGGAAACTATTTATTTTTAATGTGACATGAAATAGCAGAAAAGTGTATTTTAGTACCCACTCATGAGCGTATGAGCGTATGCACGTATGCACGTATGCATTGTTTGTCCTGTGTGTATTTAATGTTGACGTGTAGGGATGTTACTGGGATATAGGGTTCAACCTCAGGAGGCCCCAGGTGCTCACCATTCTTACTCCACTTGTCCGTGCCATTAAATGTGTGTTGTTGAACTGTTGATTGTTATCTTTGTTAACATGTACTACATATCGTTTTTACACTGTTTGCATCTGTCAAGGTTTTTATAAATAAAGATTATTTCGATATTAGCTATTTTTCAACGTGTTCTTTGGATATAGAAACGGGCGAGCTCAGCCTCATGGGTCTAACTCCGTGCCATGATGGGGGTCGGGACCCTGCTGCTGACCTAGAGTTGTTTGTCCAGAACATGGAGACCATGGACCTTGTGTCTGAGGGCTGAGTGCATTAACATGGGACTCCGTAGCGCTCTATCACTATTTAATGACACAGTTTGGCTGTATGTGGATATTAAACGATAAAATGTCATGATTGGTTACAGGAGTTATATTATCAAAGGTCGGTGCAGAATCAGTTGCTGTTTTCTCTGCGCATTGGCTAAAGCTAGGGTTAGACTACAGGACTTCATCTGAATAGATTTTTAAAAGACTAGTATGGCACACCAGTGTAGCCAGTCTGTTTAATGCGGGTGTGCTTACGGGACATAAGGTGTGCCAAAGCTAAAAGTGATCTAGATCAACCATAACGCATATTAAGATTTCTTTAAAACATTGATTAACATTTATACATTGTCCCGACAGCAGGCTAGCTACTGCTTTTGTCTACTGTTGCTAAGCAGCATATGCTGGTTTCAAGAAATAAGGTGGTGGAAGCGAGCTGCCAAATGATTTCTTTCTTTAATATAGTTATAATAATTAATGCTACAAGTATTTTCTTAATAACATTAGAGCTCAACTGTAGCATAAAAACAGTGTAAAACGTGGAGTTTTGGCAACTGCAGTGGTCTACTTACTGATACTGAACATCTGCAGCATTAAACATGCAACTTCACGGCATCAGATTTAGTAGCAAGGGTATCCACACAACCATAACATAAAAAGCGAGAAGGCAGCAATCAGTGGAGCGCGTACAAAACGGATGGCATCCAGGCTAAGCCTCATTCGATCTAATTTAAAACGGCATGTGAAGCAACCAGCCTAAAAAGTAATCTCCAAGTAGCCTAATTGAAAGTCAAAAAAAGACCAAGACGACAATGTCTGCAGCCTTCAAGGGTATGAATTCCCAGCAACAGGTAGACAAACTCGTAATTGACTACATTATTGGAGATTTACAGCCTCTGAGTAAAGTGGAAAAGCCCTCCTTCATCAGGCTAATGAATGGTTTGCAACCAGGCAGACGTGTGCCTTCAAGAAGGCTGGTTCAGGGACTATTAGATACAATTCAGTGAGGTTATCAGTGACCTTAAAGCTGAACTTGCTAATATTGACCATGTTTGCACAACAGCAGATTGTTGGTCACCTGTCAACAAAGGATTTATGGGCATTATCATTCATTGGCTGCTGGACAAAAATGATAAATCACAGAGAAGGTGAGCAGTCCTTGCATGCTGCCGTGTCAGAGGGGCACACACATATTATGTGCTTGCAAAAGTGTTGGCAGATGTGTATGAGGAGTTCAAAATTCAGAACAAAATTGTGTGCACTATGACGGACAACGCTTCAAATTTTGTTAAAGCATTCAACTGCTTAGGAGAGAGTGTTGCCATTACTGATGCAGCTGATGAAGCAACTGAAGATGATGCATCAGAAGAATCTGGCCCTGTTAGTGAGAGCTCAGATGACGATGATGGGACTGAGCCTGCACCCCTCTCAGATTTAGAGGATCCTTGCCTTCCTCCTCACAGAAGGTGCAAATCTGGTTGCCAAAAACACAGAAAAGGTATCTGATAGACAGTACAAAACGCGAGCCCATCTTTTTAAAGGCATCTGCTCTACGGAGCAAGGTGAAAAGAAGTCCAAAAGCCTCTGATTTTGTTGAGGAAAAGCTTGGGATTGGCTTTGTAACACCAAATGGTACACGTTGGAACTCAATGTTCCTCTCCATGCAGCGACTGTCTAAAATAGAAACCATGATTCCCCAGGCCAGTCTGTCTTCAGATCCTGAATATGACAGACTCCTCCTGCACACTGTCTGTGATGAGTTTGGCCTACGTCGATTTACTCCAGAAGAATTTGACTTCATATAGAAGTTTGTGAATGTGATGAGCCCCCTAGCCTCTGCCCTGAACATCCTTAAGGGTGAGAAAAACACATGCCTTGGGTTCCTGCCTCCCACTATTGTCCAACTACTGAAGAATGATTTGAAGGGCCTATTGGATGAGTTTCGAGCCTACGGCTACGCAAGGTTTAATTGCATGTCGTCCCCTCATCCAGAACATGATACAGTCACTCTCTACAAGAGTGGAAGGCATGCTCGAAAAGAGAGAAAACATACTGGAAGCTATACTACTGCCAGCATTCAAGATAGACTGGGTGGAGGATGAGATTAAGCGCTTGAAATATCGCATGATGTTGAGGCAAGAATTTAAATCTGTTGACATAGCAAATTACTCTTCATCTGGTGGCTCATCCTTTATCAAATTTAAACGCCCATCAAGTGTCTAAAAGTCTGAGGTGGACATTTACCTGGATGCACAGACCAATGAAGACTTCTCGGAATACATAGTCTTACAAAAACTGACAAAGCTGTTTGTCAAATACAACACAGCACTCCCTACGAGCGACTCCAGTAGAGAGGCTATTCAGCATTGGTGGCCAGATCTTTAGGCCCAGGAGAAACAGGTGAGGCGATGCCAATTTTGAAAAGCAATTGCTTTTAAATGCATAACATAAAAGCAGTAGTCTAGTCTGTGGATTAAGCAAGCTTGTGTGAGTATTTAATAAGAACATTGTTTAAATGTTTGTTTACTCAGAGTTTTGAGTGTTAGTCCCATAACAGAGGGCCACCTGAGTTCTGCAGGGACGCAGTTTACAGTATAAAGAGTTAAAAAGGAGTTTTGATGTTCAAATGTTTTTTTTTTATCAGTATTTGTTAAACTGTCCAGGTAATATTTCAGGACTTTGTCTGAAAAGTTAGCAACCTACCTCTCTTGAGCTGTTTGATATAAATGACCATCTTGATTTTCATGTTTCATTTCATTTCATGTTTTTTTTATAATATAACATAGCCTACATTTTTTAAGCCATTTTTCATAGCCATTTTCTAGAGGTACGTAGTAGGTACATACAAATAAAACAACCTCCCCCAAAAACTTTTTGTCCACTTTCCACACATTTATTTTATAAATTTAAATGATAGAATTGAAGGTCTGGCCTAATAATTGGTTTCATAGCAGGGCATAACACTATGATTTGTTGTACCTTTTGTTTAAAAGGTATGAATAAATAAATAATAATAATAATAAAAACATTTCTTTTAGGAATTGATACATGTAATACAACTGAACTTTGAACTAGTTCATGAGAGGTGTGAACTTGCAAACCTGCCATATTTACAAATGAATGAATAAATAAATAAATAAATGTCCACATCCATGCATTTAAACAGAAATTATTTGATAAATGTATTAATTAATGCACAATTGTCAATCAATAGTTACTTATAATTTACATTTATGTATGTGTTTATTTATTCATTCATTCATCTATTCATGTATTCATTCATTCATTCATTCATTTATTCATTCATTTATTTATTCATCCATTCGTTGTTCCCAATATGATAATGAGAGGAGGCCAGTAGGCGTGGAAACTGACGGTCAGACATTTTGCAATCAATCCAGAGCCTTCATGATACTGATGTAATGATATGGCTTCATATCAGATCGACAGGTTATTGCTCTCAGGTTGTGCTTTGGGTGACCAGACGTCCTCTTTAACCCGGACATTCTGAGACCCAAAAAATGTGTAAAAAATGTCGGGATTCCAAAATTGTCCGGGATTTTGCGTCATCGGATATTTGTGTTTCTGGGTCTTTCACAAACTAGTTTTTACGCCCTGACAAGTTTTGGAAAGGGTATCTCCCTCTTGCGCGAGCTCTGACTAGAGAGGTCGACCCCCCTCCCAGTGTTGCCAGATGCACAATAATGATCCACCAAATACGATCATTTTGAGCATTTGGCACAATGCTGAGCACTTTGCCGGCCCCACTAGGTGCATTGTTTACAATGACGGTGATTTCCTTCGCACAAATGGTACCCCATATTCAAAACCACAGTAGGCTAAGGCCGAATCTCGATTCTTCTCCTTGCCCCTTTTGCTTAGTCTTGTCTTAGTCTTAACCCTAGCACTTGCAAGTATAAGGGCCAAGGGCTGAGATCTTTCCCCTATGAAATGAGACGCCACTCGGTTTCGGGTACATGCGTGACTGTATGAGCTATGAAACTAGCGATTTAAAAAAAGTGTAATGAAGAACATGGTTGCAAATATATATGTATACAACTGTGTAGAGCACGAAACAAGACTGTCGTCATTTTTAAATTAATTATAAGCCAAAAATTCTTACATGTAGTGTATGTAGCATGATAGCTGGCAAGCTACCATATAAGCCAATGGAGTGGTGGTATACGCGCTAATTGTATCCTAAAACTACCGTTTGAAAGCTTCAGTTAAGACCTAAAATACTATGCATCGTTCGAGTAGCACTTTTCAGATCAAACCGAGTCATTATAAACATATAAAAAGTTGTGTAGATAGCTTTATTCATGTAAAATATTCCTCGCTTCAAGCAGCCATGTTTTTTTGAAAATTCCCGAGCTGGTTTCGCGGTGTGCTCTGGGATAGCCCTTGGAGGAGCAAGGTAGCTCTCCGATCATCTCAAAAACGAGGGCCATACACCCCTTAAACTTACCCCTTAATCTTGATCTAGTTGGGTATTGAGACACCACTAGCTCTCACATGAACGCGCAATTTCAAGGGTAAGGGGTAAGATAAGGGGTAAGGGGAAGTATTGAGATTGGGCCAAAGTTAACAAATATTGCCTAAGAAAAATGATATGCGTGATAGCCCTATGAGCGTCTCCGCTGCGCAAATTAAAAGCTGTGTGTGTGTTTTGTGCTTCTTAAACTAGTTCTAAAGTATGCCAGGGGGACTTTTTTGTCTCGCAATATTGAGATTTCGGAATATTGGCCTTTCGGAACACTGGGCCGTCCCCAGTGTGCCTACGGGACTTGTAGATCTGACACAAGGTACCCTGAGAGATTAGAGGGACACGTCGTTTTTGTTCGCATTTCCAAAGCCCAAAACATAGGAGGAAAGTTGCAAGCTGTGGATTAAACAGTGTGGGAGACCCCACTCCCAACTCAATATATCGCCAAATACACATATGTCTGCTCCAAAACAAATTAAGATGCTTGCAGTTAGGTAGCTATCTATCGCTAGTTATCGCTAGTTGAGAGAACATCCCCTAACAGTTATGGTCCATGGCAACTAGTATTATTACCATCAGAAGAACATAATTAGTCTCTCCAACAAATTTGTTAATGTTAAAATCAAAATGTTCATGTTACGATGCATTCTCCTTGTTGCAATGTGATCTGTAAATTCTCGGATCCAATTTAAGCTTGTCATCCATCATAACTAGTTTTACATTTTGTACGTAGGCTATCCCTCCATTGCACAATGAAGTCCCTTTTAAAGGCTTCAAGACGCATTCAGGTCCTTCTGTCTCAAAAAGTTGACTAGAGCCTCTTGGAATATCATTTTGACACTGATAGCTGATTTTGTGAACTCTAGTCAGCTCCTCTAGTTTGTCCGAGTTAGCAACAGTAACTAATATACGGGAGACCGGGCTTACGGTGGGTGTCCACGAGACACGACATCGTGCCACTCTCATTGGGATAGAATTGAAGCGATTTGTCGCCTGCTGAGGAAAAAGCCGCCTTTGCTGCCTGCCGAAAGTTGGGGATTCTTTAACTCTATGCAAATGAAGGCGATTTGCTGCCTGCTGAGAGCCAATCAGTTCGGCGTGTGTGTGATTTGGAAGTCAACGTAGCTCATAGGGGTGGGAGTAGCCTAATCAAAATATCGAAACAAGATGGCGAAGTCTCGGGACTCAGTTACTGGGACATATTTTATGTGAATAAAGGTTATCTAGACGACTTTTAATATGTCTAATCGACTCGGTTTGTTGTTAATATGCTACACGAATGTTGTGAGGTCAAACAGAATATTGTAGGTCTTAAATTAAGCTCTTAACTATTACGGTTAGCTTGCCGCTAAAACTTTAACCGAGAACCAATTGGAACTGAATTTTCTGACCACGCCCCCCAGGCGACTTGTCTCATAGCGATTAAACGCAAGACATTTGTATCGTGGACATGAGATGTTAGAGATAGGTCAATTGAGATACTTAAGTGTGTCTTTTACTTATATACCTATAATTTAAAAAAATATATGATTTTTTTTTCTTCCTGTGGGGGCCGGGGGGGCGCTCGGAGGGGGTCTCGCCCGGGGCGTAATTCCATGTAGAACCGCCACTGTTCCCACCCCAACAATCCCTCAGCTCTCTCCATCGTTCACTACCGTCTAGATCGCTCCGGTCTAACTTACTGCAGGCAGGCACGCACACAGTGCTTAAAGCACACCGGAAGTAAACAAAGTTGCGCTAACTGCAATCAAATATTTTACCACATTAATCTCGGCCACAATAATCTCATAGGTTTACGCGTTAAATTTGACATCCCTAATTAATATTGTTCTTATTTAAAAATCAGTTCTTTGTGGAAATTCGTGAGGAAAGAAAAAATTGGAAACATTTTCGTGGCCCAATGGATAGTGCTCTTAGACCTGAGAAGGTGTGGACAAAGGCGTGGAGTTTGTTTCCAGAATAGGCTTGTGTTTCATCTAGATTTTAATGAAGTTATTTCATTGTTGAAATAAAATACGTGTTTACTACCCTAGGGTGTTACTAGGTTAGTTGAGGTAGTTGCTATGTATTTGAAGTGGTTGCTAGGCTGGTTGCTAGGGCATTGCTAGAGCAGTCATGGTGGTTGCTAGGGTGCTGAGTGTCAGTAGGAGAGAAAGAAGGATAGAAACAGAGTGAAATGTTTGGCTATTTATGTTTATGTTGGAAAAACAAACTGACAGAAAGCAGTACATTGACTGAAATAGAGAGGATATGACTTGCATTCCATTTCAAAATCCTGAAGGGACTGACTGCTGAGAATTAACAGATGATTACAACTAACTATATGTTTTCTCTTCGTCAAAGAAATCTTTTGAGGAATCAAGAGCTGAATGTAGTTCTACAACAAAAGTAAATCGTTTTGGTATCATCTTTAGATACATTTTGATGGTATGTGGTCATGTGTAGGCTAGGCTAATAATATTGTTTAAATGAAATAAATAATAAAAAACAAAGTAAGATGGGAAACGGGACAAGTATCTGATATACATGATCTCAAGTCAAGAACTCCCATCTGGTGCAAGCTTGTATAGCCAATTACAACAACTGGGACCCATGAATGGATTTAAAATGATATATAAATAAAACCAGAGATCAGTTTTTGATTTAATTGGCGATTAAAATATAAACACCTTCAACATTTCCTAAAATGCCCTTTATCTTAATATCCTTCATGTTAGAATATACCAATTATTGTCAGACAGCTCTATATTATACATATACAAATGTGATTTAATTTGAAAAAAAAAAAGAATGCAAATATTAAAATATGACCATTTTTATATTATAATTCATTTGTAAACTAATAGGCCTAACACCATTTGAGACAATGGGATTCTACTGCATGTGTAAAGTTGGTGTTGTGAGCATCTAACAGCCTTGTGGTCCATACCATGATTACCTTGAAAGCCATCAAGACATGTGTAATTGGTTATAGCATAGATTAAAGATCACAAACATCTAAACTCCGTTGAACTGTGAATGATAGAAGTTGAAGGAGCTATTCAATGTAAAAAATGAAAGCTCTTCCAAATGAAAGCACTTGTTTCTAGATTGTGGCCTAATGATGTAAATTAAGGAATAGTTTGATCATGCTACAAAATTGCCAGCGCAGTTGCTTTAGACTGCGGATGATCAATTCATTAATTAAGTAATTATATAAGATACAGTTTTCAGGTGCAAACTAGCTAAACACCATTTTCAAATGTAGATTTTGTTGTTTTCTTTACTGACACAGGGAGGGGTTGGAGAACGCAAATGGAAACACGGACAAGACAGCAAGGGAAAAAAGTGACGATTAGTAAAACGGTGAAACTTTGCCAATGCGTTTAAAATAAAATATGACGATACACAAAGCTCAAAGCTGATAGTAGGCCTACAGTACAAGTTGTACACATTCTTAAAGCAGGTATCGTCTTGTTGGAATTTATAATCCGATACTGATCGGCCTACCGTAAATCCTCCAATTGTGGCCGGGGCTTGTATTTACTTAGGCTGCACAGCGCACCGGCCTTTATTTGGGGCAGGCTTGTATTAGGGGCAGGCCTTTATTTCTTACTTATCTTCTGTTATAGAATTTTATTATTTAAATAATGGGTTCAATTGCAGTAGGCTAATATGATTCATTGCATGCGTTCAACACTTCCTGCACATCGCGTAGCGCTTTAGGTGCGGTGTCAACGTAAAAAATAAACATCGGAGTTATGGTCTCCACTGTCAGTCAAGGAGGAAAAGATTTCCAAAGCCTGGATTTTAATCATTTTTCTAGTCACTCTATTATGCTTATCACGGACTGAAAACGTGTATTCAACGAGCTGGTTTGATATCCAGCCTAACTTTCTTTCTACCTCCACCTGCTAGTCGCATTCGTCTCGGGTCAATGTCAAACTTCTTTGCTGCTTTTTCTCCCGAATGTTCTTCAGCAATCAGCATACACCGTCTCTTTGAATTTAATATCAAAGATACGTAAGTCTACTAGCTACTGCTTTATGATCCCTTCTGGAAGAAGTAATCTAGCAAACTAAAACGTTACAGATAAACAACAGTAGGCTGTACGATACGTGCATTTAGGCTAAACAATAACGAATTTGCCTAGTAGCCTAGTCCTACGTGGGGAAATTTAAAAAAAATTTGCAAACAGCCCATACAATTAGCCAACAATATTATATAATATAATATTAAACATGAGGAGAACATGTATTTGTGAAATGCATTCAATTCAATTGTGATGTCTACTTTGAGCCGACGGACTGATGCTGGTAGGCTACAGTAGGCCTATAGGCTACTTTATTTTACCCCCGGCTTGTATTCGGGGCCCGGCCTTTATTTGTCCGTATGGACCACGACCCCGGCTACTATCTGAAGCCCGGCTTCTAATTGAATCCCGGCCTTTATCCGAGGATTTACGGTATTTCATTATTGAATTGGAAATCATGAAACTAGTGTTCCTGCCTCATGGCCAGATCAGGCCATTGTGACGCATATGAGACGTAATTGTTAGATCATTAGCACAGTGATGCCACGGTTATGTTTCAAGTCTTCTCACACAGAACTTAAAATTGACCGAGCAACACAATACTACAGTTCATCGTGCTATCGGCTTTGTATTTTAAAGGTTTATTTCATAACTCTGGTCTTCACGATCTCGCAATGTCGGAAGGAAACGAGGTAGGCCTAAGTAATAGTTTAATTTCAAAACCACTAGACATAGCCTATAAGTGTTTTAGAGCATTTATCAAATGTATGAAATGGTTAAAAATGGTTAAAATGGGTCAAAATGTCCCTCCCTGCTTTTAGATTATTTGTATATATACAATGTATAAAAAAAGATTGCTAGTTTTGTATGTATGTATTAATGAATACAAAAGAAAATGTGGAATTAAAATGTCTTATTTATAACTGTCATAAGATCAGACATGTCTAATACGCCTAGTTGCCACGACAACAGAAGTTGCTAATTGTCACAATGACATGTCTGTATAGCAGTTTAGCATACGGGCATGTTGTCAAGACAGCCTAAATTGTTAGTTGCCATAGCAACACGATGACAGGGTGTTTAGGTCAATGTTGCCTTGGTGTTTCTAGGGTCTTTGTATAGTACTTAAGGTGGTTGCTATTGTCATTGCAAGGGTGTCGCTATAATAGTTGTGGTTACTATGGTAGTTACCTAGGTGCTGCATTGGTTCTCAAGGTGGTTGCTAGGATGTTGGTATGGTAGCCGAGGTTTTTGCTATGGTGGTTGCTAAGTTGTCATGATGGCAGTGGCTCCTAGGGTGTTACTAGGTTAGTTGAGGTAGTTGCTATGGTAATTGAAGTGGTTGTTAGGCTGGTTGCTAGGGCATTGCTAGGGGAGTCATGGTGGTTGCTAGGGTGCTGAGTGGCAGTAAGGAGAGAAAGAATGATAGAAACAGAGTGAAATGTTTGGCTATTCATGTTTACTAGTGCAGTGCCCGTAGGAATTATGCATTGTGTAGTGTTAGCAGACGTAGGTGTAGCTGTTGGGTAGTGTAATAGCAAGACATATTTGCACTCCACATAGGTACAGGTTACACTGAAGTATTATTGTGATGCATATTTCCTTTTCATTAAGAAATGTTGTATAGCCTTTTTGGAGATATACCAACAAATGAAGTTTGAGATTATGTAGTGGATGCAGTTGAATATAGATGTCAAAGTTGCTGTCTAAACTATAAACTAAATGTCATAGAGAAAGAAATTAATATTTTGATGGATTACTATCCCCTGTCTGTTAGATGACTGTACAACTCTAGACATTACTTTGAAACTTAATATGGGTAGTGACGTCACAATCAAACGCGTAGCGTTATTAAACTATCCTGCCTTCACTCAAAGTTCAGAATACCGTTGGATAGAGGAGGTGAGGTCTGCATTCAAATTCTTCTTGGTGAACAGATATAGACTTTTGCTCAGGTAATCTTAAGACAGTGATTGGTTTTATCTATTCGTTTATTTTTAAGCTTCTTTATAATCTAAAGACAGTGATTGATTTCGTTTAGTTTATTTTTAAGCTTCTTTATATTAAGTTTCAAAGTTGATGCGTATGGGCCTCGCATGTAACCAACTCTCATTACCATGTTAAGTAGTATATTGTAGTTTGATGTATTTGTATAAGAGTTAGCTTTCTATTCAATGTTGATGGTAAGCCTAGACCAGTGACCATGCGTTCATGCATCTAATGAGGGGTTTTCAGATGTGTCCCGATGTATCTGTTGTAATTCGTGTGTAGACTTTGTTTTCTCATTATTGCAATATTATAAACCTCAGTCTGCATTTACCCTGGCTGGGAGAGGCTGTCATTCGGAAGATACTGTGTGTGATCGCCTTTGCTCTGTGTTCATTAAACCTGTCAGAGTGTATGAATAAACGGCTGGGTGCCAATCAAAATCACAACGCAAGAGTGGCCGCTACAAATGGTAGCTTATATTGATAAGCCTCGGAGGCTTTCAGATTGTACATTGCTTTCCCATCTGTTGCTATGGAGTCCACGAAATACGCGCAATTCTCGCTGTAAGTTATGTCGGGCCACGTCGTCATGTTATCCTCCCAGTTCTGCACTGAACAACAGCTAGCCTACACCTACGTCTGCTAACACTACAGAATGCATAATTCCTACGGGCACTGCACTAGTAGTTTTAATACCGCTAATATTGTTTGTGACGTAATTTGTGACGTAATTTCGGTGCTACGGGAAACGATAACCCATTAGTGCTTACGGGAAACGGTAAAATACAAATATCTCGGGAACTATGAATTCAAAAATCTTCAAAATCAAGGATGCACAGGTTCATGACATGGGTAAGCTACATGCGAAATCTCATAACTAACCTTACTACCGTCAGGGAGATACGCCCTAGACTGACAGACTGACACACAGAGATTCCTGGATTTATAGATAGACTAGTGCAGTGCCCGTAGGGGGTAACATCTATGACGACGACTGTTCTATGACTATGACATCATTCACAAAAAAGTGTCCCGATGTATCTGTTGTAATTTGTTTGTACTTTGTTTTCTCATTATTGCAATATTGTTGTAAAATGGTGCGGCTCCTTTAAGAGCCGTACGTACAGGGTGAGTGTGGCAGAGCGAGGATGAGAGAGCGAGAAGAGAGGTGATCCTGTGGAATGGTTTTTGTGTGAGCGACCGGAGAAAATCATATGTGCTGTAAAGTTATTTCGGTGTGTAGTGAATAAATCCTCTAACAAAGAATACAGTGGCGTTATTTGCTAACCAGCAGCAGAGAGTAAGAGTACGGGAATTAACCCCGAAGTTATAAACAGTTAATACTTCGGCCCTGGAGCAGTGAATTCAGTCTCCCCTGCAATCTCCGACTACGGTCAGAGACGGACAGTGCAGGAAAGGTTAAGTAAGGGATAACGGGCGACGAGCTGTGCAGTTCTACGAAGTTAATGGACGCTGCGGGGCAAAGAACACCACAACGCGGAGCGGAGTGGTGTTGGTCCGCGAACTGCACAGCTCGGAGGCCGTTATCCCGCTTACAACATCCAAAAATGTTTTTATTATTATTGTTATTATTATTTAGAATTTACTTTATCTTTAGGACATTTAATATGCAAAATAACCTGATGAATTCTTGATTTGAAGCCTAGTGCTCCCGTTAGAGAAAGTAGTGAGAAAGTAGTGCGTGGAACTGGACCTTTAGTTTCCCCGGGCGTTGCTGCAAAGTGACACTCATGAGCTCACCTCTGTAAAGTAAACACGAACACCGGTATTGTTCATAAGGTTTTACTATTTATAGTTGAACTCCACGTTTCCGTTGATGGTGAAGTTGGACAGAGCAACAGGGAGGTCAAGTTTAGTAATTTTGGTCGAAGGCTCACAATCGAGCCGGCTAGTTAGCCGTGTGAGCTACCATCTGTTTCAATGGTGTTTTTTTCTAAGCACTAACAGCCGCCTACAAATAATATTCGAGACTTTCAGTTAAGAATTACAATACTCTGCGACATCCGTGTAGAACATAAACAACTAACCGAGTCAATTTAGACATATAAAAAGTCGTGTAGATAGCTTAATTGACATAAAACATTGCCCACTAACTTGTCCCAACACGGCGCCATCTTGGTTCAAATTATCCTAGCTGTCAAAAAATAAACGTTACGTTGGTTGTCAATGGTAACCATTCAAGAGCATTGATATGGAACGGCGATTTAACTTTTCTACTGGGACTACGTCCAAGGTGTGCAGTTCCACGAACTTAATGTACACCCCATTAGCCAATCAGAAAACAGTATTTCGTTCCAGAGGGAGATAACAATATTATAAACCTCAGTCTGCATTAACCCTGGCTGGGAGAGGCTGTCATTCAGAAGATACTGTGTGTGATCGCCTTTGCTCTGTGTTCATTAAACCTGTCAGAGTGTATGAATAAAAGGCTGGGTGCCAATCAAAATCACAACGCAAGAGTGGAGTAGACTACACCGCTACAACGGTGACATGGGTTTGCACCGTAGGCTACGGCAAACGGTAAAATACAAATATCTTGCGAACTATGAATTCAAAAATCTTCAAAATCAAGGATGCACAGGTTCATGACATGCGTAAGCTACATTACTTTGAAACTTAATATAAAGAAGCTTAAAAATAAACGAATAGATCAAATCAATCACTGTCTTAAGATTACCTGAGCAAAAGTCTGTATCTGTTCACCAAGAAGAATTTGAATGCGGACCTCGTATCCAACGGTATTCTGAACTTTGAGTGAAGGCAGGATAGTTACTACGCGTATATTGTTTGATTGTGACGTCACTACCCATAGTGCCGACGGGACGGGAAACGATTACCCATTAGTGGCTACGGGAAACGGTAAAATACAAATATCTCGCGAACTATAAATTCAAAAATCTTCAAAATCAAGGATGCACAGGTTCATGACATGCGTAAGCTACATGCGAAATCTCATAACTAACGTAACTACCGTCAGGGAGATACGCCCTAGACTGACAGACTGACACACAGAGATTCCTGGATTTATAGATAGATGTTGGAAAAACAAACAGACAGAAAGCAGTACATTGACTGAAATAGAGAGGATATGACTTGCATTTCATTTCAAAATCCTGAAGGGACTGACTGCTGAGAATTAAATGATGATTACAACTAACTATATGTTTTCTCTTCGTCAAAGAAAACATCTTTTGAGGAATCAAAAGCTGAATGTAGTTCTACAACAAGGACAAAAAGTTTTGATGCAGGTTAGTCTATGCCAAATTCAGACATAAAAAGTATGTTAATAACAGAACTTACAAGTCGATACAAGTTCCTCTGTGCCAAAAGACCCACTGCTAAAATTGTCAATGCCCATCTTAAAAATAATACATGTGCTTTTTCAGATCTGGATCATACGAACCTCTCCCCCATGATACGCCACCTTGTGGAGAACATGACAGCTGAGTAGGTTTTTTTTTTTTTTTTTTTTAAATCAGTGTTAGCCTGTCAGATAGTAAAGTTCCAATGTTCTAAAATTCTTTTCCTTTTGCAGGCATTGGAGAATTGTCCGTGAGGCTCTATATGTGCCTGTGAGTTTGATTTTGCCCACATAAAATCTTATAGTATATTACTGTTCAATTATATATGGAGGGTTAATTTGAATAGAAATTCTGTAATATTCTTTAGTCTTTAATATTCCTCTCTGATGAAATACCTCATTGTCTGATTTTGTTTACTCAGAGGACCAAAGAAGAAGTTGGCCATCTTTGTGCCATCATAGTGAAGAAAGTAGTCCAGACTGCTCGTTATTACCTGCTCCCAGTCCTCAGTGAAATGCTGGGTGTTCCTGTCGCATGCGTATGTGGAATGACAAGATCAGGGCAAAACACATTTTGGTATGTACAGTAATCACTGTAATGACTTGTTTATCGTTTTCATAAAACACAAGATTTTACTGTTTATTACTCCCATCATCAGATGCAAACCTAAAGTAGCACTTCCTGAGTGCAAATCATGCCCAAATAACATCCCTGTTGTGATTTAGCATGGGATTAATCGTCATGTTTTAATTGAAGTTAACTATCTGTAACTAGTTCTGTGTAACTATGCGTTGTCAGTTATACATGTGGTCTTTTTGCCTTGGAATAGGGTTAGCACCTCAGAGGCCAAGAGACCTGAAGGATCATCTCTACACCAGGGATCTCAGGGGATAACAAATGAAACAAATGCCTTACCAGAGAGATATTCTTCCATCTCCGAAAAGAGTGTGGATTTGACAGCCTCATGCACCATTAAGGACTTTGACTCTGGTCCTACTACAGCACCCATGATGGCTGAGGACGCTAAAGCCTCAGGACCATCACAATCCATTCCCTTCCTCAACCAGTTTACCGACACTGAATTTCAACAAAGGGCATCAAGGCAAGTGAGTAGGGTTTTGCTCCAAACTCTTGAGAATGAATCCCCAGTTGAAGAAATTGCTGAAGATGACGAGGAATCAAACGCCAAAGCAGAAAGTCAAACAGACCTCTGGGAGGTTCCTGATTTCTTTCCATCTGGTCCCCTGTCAGAATCTCTTGCAGTTGATCTAGTTGGTGATATTATCGAATCCATGAAGGACAAAGTGTCAGGCCAAGAGGTTCATTCAACATCATTTGATGTTGTTGGATGTGTTATTGAGGGGATGAAAGATCTTTTGGAGAAAACACGAGCCCTAGGAACTGTTCTTCCAATGAAAAGGATCTACAGGACAACATCTCAAAGAATGTTCAATGCCATTCAGAACATGTTGGGGAAATTGTTTTGCAAATCTTTTCACTCTGACAGTAAAAAGAAAATTACAGTGGCTTCTGCCATCAGTGTCACTAGCCAAGTCATTGTGTCCATGCAGAGTGAACTTCCAGATCTCAAGACGGCAGACAATCTAGAGCAGGTAGAGCTGATTAATAGGATCCTTGCTGCTATGTTGAATGAAGTACAAGTGATTGACATGGAAAGAGAAACAGAAAGGCCACAAAGCCCTGGATTGGCATTGTCACACTCCTCAGTATCATTATACTCAGAATTAGATGACCAAACCAAACTCCCAGGTACTTCTATTCCCCCCGAAGTGTATATCGAAAGGATTTCCCCTCTTCTGACGCATACTTTTGTTGACATGGATGCTGCTTCACTGTCATCTGGATGTGCAAATGAAATCATCGGTAGTGTGTTAGACACCATCTTGGAACGGGAAAAACTTGTACCCATCACTGGAAGACTGGAGAACTTCATCACTGAAACACAAATAGGACAATATTCCTGTAATATTGCAGATTGAGTACATAAAACACTAAAAGGTTATCATGGTCTCAAGACCATTTCCGTGCCAGTTGGAAAGAGTCTTTCAGATTCTATTCTGTGCAAAGTACCACGTAGAGCTGAGGGAAAGAATGAAATCCCATCAGATTTCATTTACAAATATGTAGAGGAGGCTGTGAAGCGACTACTTCTGTCATGTTTGTTCCCATCAGCATCTTCTGAGAATCAAGAACTTTTAGAGCATAATCTAGAGACCTCAAAATCATCAACTGAGGTGTTTGGAAGTACAATGAACGTATTAACCCAAGTGATGACCAACGAAGTCATGGTGGCACTCTCCCCCGAGTTAAAGGAAAATGATGCTTCTGACTTGAAGGAATTAGTGAAGGAGGATCAGAAACTCGTTGACAAACAGGCAAAAGACACTAAAAATAGACCATCTACCACTGACTCAAACAGTCTGCTCCCTTGTACTTTTGACAAACATAAAGATTGCATGCAAAATAATCAGTGTGAAGGAGTCACCATTTCATCTCACCTACGTCTGTTAGAGTCCGACAAGAATGACTATGCCTCCTTGGTATCCATGCTGGTCATTCGACTCCTGAAGAAGGTCAATAGCTTACACCAGGACATTGGCAGCAACCAGGATGGACTTCCAGATAATGTGCTGGATATGTCCAGAGACTTGATTGGGAAGATTATGTCTGAGCTCGATACAGCTTTTGGCATGACAGGCCAGGAAATCTATCCTCAGGACGTGAAATATAACCAGATTTACAGCAATGTTTACAAGGAACTTACTCAACAGTTTGGGTCTAAAGACCTGCTCCGTTCTGCCTTTGAATCACACAATCAATCTTTTGAATCATCACTGGTGGAAACGCTAACAAAAGAGATAACAAAGACTTGTAGCCAAACTAGCAAACCACCAGCTTCTACACATCTCCCTCCAATTCAAGATGCAGGTGGACAAGACCAAGGAAAGGAAAAGACCAAGAACAAAATGTTTCCAGTTTGGCTGAAGATGCCAACAATGAAATCGAAGGTGGAGTATCATGCATGCATCATTTAGCCCATGTCATACAGCCATACTGTCTATACACTTCAAGATGTACTATACGCAGTTGTAGGGTATATCTTTAAGTTACTATATAACTATGTGTTCTTCAGAAACCAAAGAGAGGATCACAGAGTCAGAGCCAGCCCTCTCCTGTTGCAAACACTAGTAAGTTCATGGTGATATTTGAAGCAACACTTCAACTATATCTAACTATTTTCATGTTTTTACCTGCTATAAATGAACCAGTTTGGATGAGGAGGATGTATAAATCATGCCCTATTTTTTCTCAGAGCTCAGTAAGACGCTGACTGAGGTCACCAAGGCTTCTGTATCTGCTGGCCCACTGGAGATGCCACAGGAGGAAGAGACCGTTGGGTGCTTTTTCTTCAGGATGCCCAAATTCAAGTTCTCCTTCAAGGTGGCGTTCAGTTTTTATACAAGATGTTATTGTAATTTTAGACATTATGTGTACTAATACTGATCACAGAGGCTACTGAGTGAAGAACACATTGGTGTAACATGATCTGTGAGTATGCAGTTGAGATATTTCTTTATTCTTTAAAATTTGAATTTGAAATGATTAATCTCTCTCTTACTGTATCAGAAAATATGGAAAGGCGCTAAAATTGGGCATTGTGACAATGACAAGTCCTTTCAAGAGAACATCAATGTCTCAGGTAAGTGAAACTGAAAGTCTGAACGCATAATGATACATTCATTCACTGTAACATTGAGTATTCACTTAGTAGACGTACCTGGAAAGTGTTTTTTTTTTTCTCTTCTTTTCATCTCTTTTTCAGCCTGTGCAACATCTTGTCAGACTCGGTTCAATGAGGCTACTGCTGAACTGGCTGCTTCTGAGAGCCAAACTCATCTGGAAAAGAATGCATCTAGGCTGACCAACACATCTACTCCAGAGATGGGACTGTCTCACCTAGCCGTTTAGGTCGCCTACACAGCTAAATAATCCTTTGGATTATCGGATCCTCTTAGAACTCTTCGGTCCTTTCAAATTATTTATTTTCTAACCCCAATCTGGCTATTTTAATTAAACTTATTATTGCATGCATATTGGTGTAACTTTGCCATTTGTTGGGTACTTTGAGGATGATTACTTGGTGCTTGAAAGTTTGTGAATGTGTTAGAGGGTTTTTAAGATTTTGCCTTTAATTACAGTAATACATCATAAGTAAAAGCATTTTAGGACAAATAAATGATCATAGTTCATAGAAAAAGTATGTGAACCCTCCTTCTCATAACTGGAAACCACAGCAATAGTTTCAATCAACCAATCATTTTCACAAGCTATTGATCAGGCCTGCACAGTAGTTGAGAGGAATATTGACTCATTCCTTCACACTGAAATACTTATAGTGCACCCATAATGTTAGTTGGCTTTCTTGCATTTCTCCCTGAGTCATGTTCTGTCACTACATGTCTATTGGATTAAAGTCCAGATTTTAACTGGGCATTTCAAAACATGAAATATTCTTTACCATAACCACTACTTGGTTTACTGACTGGTGTGTTTAGAACTATTGTCGATTGTGTTTACTTCACATATCTATACCCTATTGATGATGACACGCTATGGTAATTTAATGCTGCATCATTTTGGTCAAAAGAGGCATGGGAACTTGGGATCAAGTTATTATAAATAGGTATGTAAATGAGTATTGCAAGTAACATCGCTTCAGATGAACTAGATAAGCACTGACTTATTTTTTGGCTGTTTTAAGCGCATTACTGCCTCCTACTGAATCATTATGAGCAATGTCTGCGCAAGATGTGATTCTGCAAACCGATTTCATATATGCTACCAATTAATTAAGTACTGAAGTAAATATACAAAAACAATAATACAATACAAATATATGTGTAATTAATATAAAGGAATTATAAACTATGTTCCACAAAGGCTAAAAACAAATCCCAACAAAAGACAGGTTTCTGAAAGATAAGATAAGATTTCTACAATTACATAGAAACTAGAACATAGTATACAAGATGCAAATTTGTAGTGAAATATTTACAGATTTAGATTCAGCGAAAATGATGGAGGGATGAAGACATGTTTAGGGCCCTGGAGGAGGTGGCTGCAGGCATGCCGATGCGCCAGGCGACCAGAGTGTTCAATGCCCCCTCCAACACCTTGGGGGACCGGATCCGTGGGCAGGTCACCCAAAACTGTCGCACAGGGCCGGTGCAGATACAGTCACCAGCGGACCACATCCTCTCCATTAGGGACCTCCGCCAATGCTCCACCTCCTGCGCCAATACATCCCCTGGTGGCAGCAGGGTTGGTCCAGCCAGACCTGGCAGAGTAAAACATTCTGTTCAGTCACAGCGGATGCCCGGGTCGTCAGTGGAGAGCAGTACGAAAGACTCCTGAAAGAGAAAGAAGACCATGCCAGGGTTTCGGGGGAACAGAGGGAGCCGAAGGCCGCCGCCAAGAGGACAAAGGCCCCCGCAGTGGCGGTTTTAGGCACGGGCGAGCCGGGCAGCCGCCCAGGGCGGCACTTTTTCATGTCACGTGGGGGGCGGCACGAGCACTTAACAAAATTGAATAAAAATCATCTGGGCCGCGAAGCGGTTTTCTATTATCTATATATCATATCACTGTGTAGGGATTTAGCGAATTGGCGCCCCCTGTGGCTGCAGGCGCCCCTGCTCCCTAAGAAGGTGCCTTGCATAGATCCTGTGTGAGGGGGAAGGTGAGGGGGCGCGGTGGACAGTTTACCTCTGGGTCTCCCAAATAGAACTTGTTAGGTTGGAATTTTCCTCTCCTAAAGTAATGGTCATAGGCATACTCATTATTCACATTTTTGTCATTGTGAGTACCGTCTTACTTTCACAACTGATGTTATGCTAGGCTTTGGCAAGTTATCTCTAATTAAAACTAGCTAACGTTAGCTATTCGCTAGCTAGCTAGACAGTTATCGTTATGGTGTATTATCGTACTGTGTGTGTTTTCGGCAAATGTTCACATTGTCATTTTAATCCATTAGCTACTAAAATGAGCACATCGATTGTTAAACCATTATTAAACTTAGCATTTTGATTGTTTAACAGAATGGCCGATGTTTGACACTGTCAGATAACTGACCTAGCAGCTACGCTAGGACACTGATATCCCAGCCTGACAGGGCAATGCTAGTTAATAAACGTAGGTCTACATCTCAGTCAGGGGCGTAGCCAGGACATTATTTCTGGGGGGGCCAGCTCTGGCCAGTCTTTTATTTGGGGTGGCACTTGATTGTCAAAAACTACTATTTTAAAACTCACACATGCTGCGAATATGGGGCTTGTAGCGTAAGTGACAAATGTCAATATAAGATGACTTGATGAACAAAATACTAATGCATTTATTCCAGCTTTATACCGTTTCTGTTCAGGAGGGTTTTTTGTATATACATATTTTTTTTGTCGTGCTGTGAGTTTGGGGGGGCCGGCAGGGTGGCCATTCTCTGACCAATGGTGGCCGTGGCCCCCCCTGGCCACCACGTGGCTACGCCCCTGATCTCAGTGCCTCTCTCCAGATGAGTTTTAAATTAACTAAAGGTAAATGAATGTAATATTTCCCCCTTGGAGCATGAACAATGCTGATATGGGATGTTGTTATCTGCAATCGTGATGACCGTGAGATTAGGGTGACCAGATTTGCTGGACCTATAATGCTCGTGCACACACGCTTTTTATCCTGAACATGTGCCAGGAACATACATTTTGCAGCAACAGGAGGGTTTCTAGGTATCAAAGATATGGGGGGCTTATCCCCAAGGGGAGAGGCATGTTTGCGCACGCAGCAATTTTTTGGGGTGCCCATTTGAAATAAATCTTCATTATCAAATGATGAATATTGTATAATGGGCTGAAATGGAAGGCACCCAATGCATTCACTTTAATCATGTCAAATTAGGATTCACTAGCATACACTGCATGAAATGTGGGATTTACGACAGTCTTCGACCCTGTGTATTGCCGTAGAAGCCCACATTGGTGTGAAAGCCCCCCCACCCCTTCCCCTTGGCCAGGCCTAGGTTTTGTTATGTTAATTGAATTGACCTGGATTGAAAACAACTCCCCCCCCTCCGCCAGGGGAGGCACCCCGTCACTGCTTCACTGATTTAAAAAACCTGAAAGTCACTGGTTCGATCCCCACTAGTGGCAACCATGGCCCAAGTTGCTTAACGACTGTTAACGACTCTTAATGACTGTTATCAGAGTAAGCCTGACACTGTATAATTACATGCCAGAAACTAATCTCAAGAACATTAAGGTGAAATAATAATATATAAGTTAGGAACATTACACATAGCCTAGCCTAAGTTAAAACTTTTAAACACATACCACCATAAACATGTGAGATAATTCGACAAGAGACATTGAAAGACAGCTAACTCACTGCTTCGTCAAATAAGAGAGATCAACTATATATATATATATATATATGGCATGCATTTCAGGAAATTAACATTTGAATACAAAAGTCTGAATATACAGCTGCGGAAAAAATTAAGAGACCACTTCAAAATTATCAGTTTCTCTGGTTTTACTATTTATTGGTATGTGTTAAAGTAAAATGTACATTTTTGTTTTATTCTATAACCTACTGGCAACATTCCTACCAAATTTCAAATATAAATATTGTCATTTAGATCATTTATTTGCAGAAAAATGACAATTGGTAAAAATAGCAAAAAAGATGCAGTGTTTTCAGATCTCGAATAATGCAAAGAAAACAAGCTCATATTCATTTTTAAACTACACAATACTAATGCTTTAACTTAGGAAGAGTTCAGAAATCAATATTTGGTGGAATAACCTTGATTTAAAATCACAACTTTCATGTGTCTTGGCATGCTCTCCACCAGTCAGAGAAGACGAACTAGGAGACCCTCCAGTCCGCTTTGGTTCAATCTTTATGGTCTTTTACAAACCTCAGCCAGGCAAAGTACAACGTTGTCCCGGAAGAAAAACTTGCTTCCTTTTGCTCTGACAATGTTCCCCAACTCTGAGAAGTGTTTTTTCCAGCAGGGCAATGCTCCATGCCACACAGCCAGGCCATTAAAGGTGTGGATGGAGTACCACCAGATCAGGACCCTGTCATGGCCAGCCCAATTTCGAGACCTGAATCCCATAAAAAACCTCTGAAATGTGATCAAGAGGAAGATGGATGGTCACAAGCCATGAAAAGAAGCCGAGCTGCTTGAATTCTTGCGCCAGGAGTAGCATAAAGTCACCCAACGGCAATGTGAAAGACTGGTGGAGAGCATGCCAAGACACATGAAAGTTGTGATTTTAAATCAAGGTTATTCCACCAAATATTGATTTCTGAACTCTTCCTAAGTTAAAGCATTAGTATTGTGTAGTTTAAAAATTAATATGAGCTTGTTTTCTTTGCATTATTCGAGATCTGAAGACACTGCATCTTTTTTGCTATTTTGACCAATTGTCATTTTTCTGCAAATAAATGATCTAAATGACAACATTTTTATTTGAAATTTGGTAGGAATGTTACCAGTAGGTTATAGAATAAAACAAAAATGTACATTTTACTTTAACACATACCAATAAATAGTAAAACCAGAGAAACTGATAATTTTGAAGTGGTTTCTTAATTTTTTCCGCGGCTGTATATACATAACTCTGAATATATACAAAAGTCTGAATATATATGGGCCATTCTACCGAATTCGTGTAATATGCAGTCCCTCAACAATAAAAACTATTTACAAAACAATTAGGTATTTAGGCATAGATATTTAATTAGAAAATGTTATGGTCTATATAAACCCAATGCATTACATGAGATAGTGATAAGCTAAATATATACAAAATCATCATTTATAGGGTACTTTCTATTGGGAAGTAGCTGTCCCCAACCCTGACATCTAAATTTCAATGCCTTTAAATAACACTTTTCAATTTTTTTAGATTTTTTTCAATGATTTAATTTCAAAGATCTTTATGATTGGGTTGAAACAGAACTTGGAATATTTAGATTTATTGTGGGTTTAATTTTTAAATCAATTTTCTATACTCAAAAAATCATGTCCCTAGTTTTCATGTCACTACCGAAACACAAGAGTTTTAGTCCATTGGCTGAGCCTGTGTTTTAGCCACGACTCTGCATTTTTGACCATGAAGTGACACTGCATCTCTGACCCTCATGGTTGAATGGTAAGTAGCTAAATCCCATAGTTTTTATATAAATGTGTTCCAAAGTCTGAAAATCGACGTGTAACCTTAAGAATTGTCACTACCGAAACGCATGTTTTCTTCAATTAAGTAAACCTTTTGGGGTTTCATGGAAAATCTTATGTTTGTATGTGTGTTCACCTCTTCAAAGATGTGTTTGCATGCCATGTGCTTGTTAGAATTCTTTATTTATGCTTAAAGTTAGCTAGAATTGTCACTACCGAAACAGTCACTACCGAAACATATGGTAGTGACCTGATGATTTCAGTAGTGACAAAATGAATTGGTAAGTAGTTCAATCCCATAATTTTTAAATAAATGTGTTGTGTGGACTAAAGGGCGGCCCAGAGCACCTTTTGGAAGATTTTGGGAGAGAAATGAACATCCATCCAACAGTGCAGTCACTACCGAAACACTGGATGTCACTACCGAAACAGTGCAGCACTACCGAAACACAGGATGTTTTGTAAAAAATTAAGTATATTGAGTAATCAACTAAAATGTTATGATACTGATTGGATTAATGTATGTTCAATTTCATCAATGAACAACTCTGGAATCAATATGATCAGTATTTAGCATTTTACAAAGAAATATTGCACTTAGATTTTGATGAATTGTATAAATTGAACTTGAAAATTTGGTAAAAAATTCATTTTTATGGATTTCATTGTGAAAACCTTCAAGAAATATTTGTAAAAATACTCTTCAGAGAAGGGAAGGAAACACAATCTGAACAGGTCAATAATAATACTTTTTTACTATAGTAAATGTGATGTTTCGGTAGTGACAATTTTTGGAAGAGGAAAAACATTCCAACACATTCTGAAAATACAATATAAAAATTGACTGTTCTTTTACTAGATAAGTGTACTTTAGGTATGGTACAATATACATACGGACAAAGTTTTGGGAATAAAACATAAAAAAAATCCAAATATTTCCGACCTGACTTTGCACCAATTCGGTAGAATGGCCCATATACAAAAGTCTGAATATATATACAAAACTCTGAATATATATATACCAAAGTCTGAATATATATACAAAAGTCTGAATATATATACAAAAGTCTGAATATATATACAAAACGAAGTCTGAATATATATACAAAACGAAGTCTGAATATATATACAAAACTCTGAACTCTGAAGGGCTCAATCCGTCTTTGTCCGCCATATTGGATTGAGCGCTTCCTATTAAATCAATGGTACCAAAATGTTTGTAATTACGTATTTTCTGCGTCATGAAATACTGTTCTTCTGCTATATTGTTCAATTTTGACATTGATTTCTCACTAGAAATGCAACTATAACACGTTTATTTTACACCGTTTGACTTCACGAAGGATATTTTTAGAGGCAATTTCTCCATTGACATTGACTTGACTCTCAATATCAGAGTAAGCCCAACTCTGTATAATTACATGCCAAAAGTGAATCTCAAGAACATTACAGAGAGGAAGCTCCGGAATATGAGTGGAACAGCCTCGAAAGTACATTGCAATCCCCGAACTCTGAAAATGAAAGGCAAGGCAAGAATCGTGAACTCCCCGAAATCAAAACCCTAAAGACAGAACTCTGAAAACGGAAGGCGAATCAAGAAATGTGATAACCCCGGAGCAAAACCCTAAAGACAGAATATTAATTAAATTATTATCGTGTACATTTTAATTTCGTTTTTATGGGGCAATAGCTGTAAACAGTGTATACGGGCCCGATAATCTTGCTTTTCGTGCAGTGATAACTGATTATAAACAACAACATTCTATAGGTAGGGACTGATATTATTGTTTCGAAATACTAGAGAGATATATTAATGCAAAGAATAGAGAGATGTCGATAGTTATTTATTGTATTTCGAATTTGCTCGTTCACACTAACAAAATAGCTAGCTAGCTTGTTAGCTTAGTGTTAACATAGCCCACTACATTACAATATTCCCTTTCATTTACCTCAGGTAAACCTACATTTGAGCAGGTAACAATCATTAACAACTGCAGATAACAGATACAGCCACATTTTGTAACTACCTGTACTTACAATTTCACTCCTTGCACCGTTTACTTTGAGCTAAACTCCATGGCTATAATCCTGGCTGTCGTTGAAGAGACGTTACTAGGCAGAAACAGATACATTGTAACGCTGGTTGCAAAGGTTATGCAGACGCAGACTACTATGATTGACTGACACACGCACACATTGTTTAAATCATACGCTGGACGCTCAATTAATATTTCTACATGGGTTTAGTTAATGATCAGGCTATAATAAGACCACATTGGCTATGTAATCGCTGACAACCTGGACAATTTCATAGTGGTTGGTGTAAACTGGGAGATTTTAGCGCCCCAAAAGGTTTTTGTTGGGACGCGTGACACGCAACTCAAAATCGGGACGGTCCCGGTAAAACCGGGACGTCTGGTCACCCTATGTTACCGTCAAAATGCTAATGGTACTGTTTGAGAAATTGCACTCTGAGCTATCCTAGCTACTAGCGATAGCAAACGCCAGCTAGTT
Organism: Sprattus sprattus; assembly: GCF_963457725.1. Taxonomy (NCBI): domain Eukaryota; kingdom Metazoa; phylum Chordata; class Actinopteri; order Clupeiformes; family Clupeidae; genus Sprattus; species Sprattus sprattus. The sequence goes on along the minus strand of NC_137921.1, from coordinate 53,929,670 downwards.
GCTAGGAGCTTAACACACAGCATCAATGTTGAACAAAACGTTCCAAAAGGCCATTATGAACTTTTTATATTTAAATCTGTGTAGCATTTTGTGAATGGGAAGCCTACTCCTGAGTATCCCATGGTATGCATAAAACACAACCTGAGAGCAATAACCTGGCGATCTGATACAAAGCCATAACATTTAATCAGTATCATCAAGGCTCTGGATTGATTGCAAAATGTCTGAATGTCAGTTTCAACGTCAGTTTCCACGCCTTTGGCCTCCTCTAATTATCAGATTGGGAACAACGAATGAATGAATGAATGAATGAATGAATGAATGAATGAATGAATGAATAAATATATTAATTAATAAATAAATACATACATAAATGTAAATTATAATTAACTATTGATTGACAATTGTGCATTAATTAATACATTTATCAATTTATTTCTGTCTAAATGCATGGATGTGGACATTTATTTTATTTATTCATTCATTTGTAAATATGGCAGGTTTGGTCCTCCATAGCAGAAAACCATGGCACAACTATCGCATAGGCGACATGATTATACAACACTAATTACTAACAGTATTAATGTCATCCTAACATCTCCTTTACAATCACTGCAAGCAGCCTGTTAAAGGTGCATTATGCAACAATTAGCCTATGCTTCAGGATTAGGGTGAGGATAAGCAGTTTAACCTTAAAATAACAGCTTAAAAAAAATTGGGGCGCTACAATGACTTTTAATATGGAGAATCGCGTCCGTGCCATTGGCATAACAGGGTTGATAGGCATATAACTGCGTTCTGTAGTTTTGCCTTCCGCAGCCCGCTGACCTGACTTGTTTACCTTCTGCCGATCTAGTAAGTAGCCTATTTGTCGTCTTGCTTAGTCTTGTGTTGCACTTGCTTGATGTTTGACTGTGTAAGGACAGTCGTTGAGTAACTAGTTTGTCATAATGTCAAAGTCAGCACATTTCAAGAGATTTCATTAGTTTTAGCTGCTAGCATACCTTTAGCGAATAGCTATTGATCCATACTGCACCTTTAATGTAAAATTGGTCTGTTAGCTAGCATGCTAAGAGACTATTTCCCAAACATTCTACAGTGCTACAGGAATGTCAGCTGTTGGAATACTCTGTGATGTTTCTGTGAAGTTCTTGGTTCCTTAACTGCTTATCTCTCTCACCCATCCCATGAAAAACCTGATGATTGCTGCAAACTGGAAACAGCAACCTATACACTCGTACACACTTACACATATTGAAGCAAGCTAATCCAGTCAATTGGAGTTGGTCAACTGATAGAGAAAAAATATTTAGGCCACCTCAACAGATGATCTACTTCATCGAAGAAAGGTATGTCTTTCATTAAATAGTTTTTATACAGAGTTTCTGTTGTTGACATCAATATAAATGTCAGTAGCCAAAGTCAATGGGAAAGTCAGGTTATATTCTTACTTTCTGAGATGAGTGTATGTATATATTTTTATTTCAACTCTGAGAAGAGAACGCCGAGCACTAACCTGATCAATAGCTCAAAGGTTGGGTTGAGCACAGATTATGCAGTCTGTATCCACAACATAATGTACTACAGGCCACTGACCCTGCCAAACAGGTCTCTTACCTCAGGTCGTAGCAGCACGAGCTCCTAGGGTTGCATATTTCAACAATATAGACACAACCGCAGGTAAGAAATGTGTATTATTGGCTTTTTATCATGACATGAGAGGACTCAAACATGTAGAGTGTGACTGGGGGTCATGCTAGATCATCAATGATTTTTTAGGGAAGAAATAATGTTTAAATTCAACTGACCTCAGATAAAAGGCAATAATGTTTGAAGTAGAACAGTATTCTGTTGCAGACGTGCCAGGTAGCAGTTTAGTATAAGTAATTTTTTTTCTCTGTTTGAAGACTAGATTACTCTGCATCCACAAAACACATTTAGACGGCACATTTATGACCTTATTGAACACTAGAACTTTCTAGGAACTAGGCAGTGTTGTGCTATAACATACTGGATCTGAGGATAAAAGGCTTTTATTGTAATATGTGAAGCGCCTCACAGGCCCTTGACTGATCAGTCTGAAGGTTAAACTTAGCATTACTGATGCTGATCATTTTTCAAACATTTTAGTTTTCTTCACTTTAATGGCTTAACATAAAACAGCCGAGAGAAACAAACGCTTTCATTCAAGCAGTTAAAATCTATATAGCCCCTATGGATTTAGCAGTGTGGGGTTTTCACAGTACCTTTCCAAAAATACGACTGTTTGTATAAGGCATCATCGACTGCCAACACACTGTGGTTCATTTGGTCTATGGTCACTTCTCAAAATGTGCATTGATTTGATTCAGGACTACATAATTTACATATTGAAAACCATGTAAGTACGTACGTATGCCACATTCCCAGAAGTGGCATCAGTAAATTGTCTCAAGGCGCTTTACAGAGCCTGGACCCCAAATGATTGTGAAATTGTGTGCATCTGAATGGTTTTAGGTCTCCATCTTGTAAACCGTCTCAATTCATCAGCATATAAAAGAGCTTGAAATAAAGCTATTGCTGAACAGTGTCTACAATTCATTTTTTTGAAAACCATTCATGCTGTCAAATGCATCTACTCAGATGCATAAATACAGAATCTGGAGTCCCATCCCTCCTTTTCTCTGTGCCTCGTGGCTTCAAATGATTGGGTATATGTTAATGGTAGTCAATCACTGGTCACTAAGTGAGTTGATGCCGTTCAGTGTTTGGTATTTGTTCAAGGAACACGCGTGGGCGTGTGGAGCACAGTTCAGAAGTATGTTCTGCTCAGGTCCAATGTTTGAGTTCCAGACCACCTGATGTGTGGTGTTTTAAACTAATGTCCTCATTCTTCCAGACCAGTCCCCTGATGTGTGGTGTTTTAAACGAATGTCCTCATTCTTCCAGACCAGTCCCCTGATGTGTGGTGTTTTAAACGAATGTCCTCATTCTTCCAGACCAGTCACCTGATGTGTGGTGTTTTAAACTAATGTCCTCATTCTTCCAGACCAGTCACCTGATGTGTGGTGTTGTAAACGAATGTCCTCATTCTTCCAGACCAGTCACCTGATGTGTGGTGTTTTAAACGAATGTCCTCATTCTTCCAGACCAGTCACCTGATGTGTGGTGTTTGAAACTAATGTCATCACTCTCCTGACAAGACGTCTTCATGAGTCCACTTCATTGGGTCTAGAGGTGGGGGAGTATTTAGCACGAGGTATCACCACTATTGGTCAAGGGGCCTCAAAGTACTGTCGTTGGCAGGTGTTCTCTTCAAATGAAACCTTTCTTTATTCAGTCTGTTGGACCACCATTACAATGAGGCTTTGCTCTAGCAACTACACAGACCTTGTCTTCCAAGTCTTCCAATCTCCGGCCCCTTGCTCTGTTGAATTCTTCTTCATTCCAAGATCTTTGGTCTAAGGCGATGTTCAGACTGCAGAAAAATAATCATATTTTTATATCTGGTCTTTTGGCGGCTGTTTGAAAAGCAAAAAGTCACATGGAACCACTGATCATATGGGGAAATAAATTGGATAGATGTGATTGGCCCATACGTGATTGCGATTTGAACAGGCCATGTTGGAATTCCTGTCCTGTCCTATCCTGTCATTTCACGTCATCAGACTGTGCCTGCAGCCAAAAGTAAGTTTCCTTATGCGTTTCTATGTACCCTTGCTTATGGAGAAAGAAGAAACCAAGGGATCATGTTTCGACACTGGGGTTTGTGTCCACCGCTTCATGAGTTTCAACATTTGAACGCTACATACCAAATTTCAAATAAATCGGCCACAACGGGGCACTACCTCTGTAGTTCAGGAAAGGCTTGGCCCATCTTCAAAATAATTTTTGCTTTTAAGTTGTAATGTAATGGCCTGTCATTTGATCACAAAACTTTCAGTCGTTGCACATTATCCACCATAACATTCGTAAAAATGCACTTTTTCCGATTCCAATGAAATTTGGTCAGCATCATCTCTAGACCCTTCTGATATAAAGTTATACAAATTTAATTTGTAAGGTAAGCCGTGGCCCCGATTGACACTATGTGACACCAAAGCGATGTAAAACTATGTAAAAGTTTCATGAAACTCAATAGCCTACAGTCAGTCACTATAACCTTCTTTGGATGCATACCAAGCTCATGCTTAATATTCGCCTTGCTGAATGTTACAAACACTAGAATGTTTTCGAAAACAGGCCTTTCTTATTGACTTTACAAGACAGTCATCTCTGCACACAGGCCTTTCTGCCTGACCCTACAAGACACTCATCTCTGAACACGGGCCTTTCTGCCTGACCCTACAAGACACTCATCTCTGAACACGGGCCTTTCTGCTTGACCCTACAAGACACTTGTCTCTGCACACGGGCCTTTCTGCCTAACCCTACAAGACACTCATCTCTGCACACGGGCCTTTCTGCTTGACCCTACAAGACACTCATCTCTGCACACGGGCCTTTCTGCTTGACCCTACATGACACTTGTCTTTGCAAAACTGCTTCATGTTCACCACACCACTTTATTACGACCATGTTTTTTTCTACACCAGTTTCTTTGTGGTTACCATAAATGCTCGGGACTAGCTAGCAAGCTAACAGACTATGCAATTTATTACGAGCCATTGCATTGTTTTTGTGTAGTTCACTTCAATTGCTTTTAGATAAATGGGCAAAGACTGGTTGGTATATCCATGCCACATAATCTTGGATCATCGTTCACATAGAGCAGAGTCTATTTACCAATTTAGCAGCTAAAGTAGCTCATATTGCTTATGGTGATTACCATTACATGGTTATCAGTAGCTTCGCTTGCTGGGGTAGCAGCTAGGCTAGCTACTACACATCTTTCTTGGCAAACCATCAATGGCTTTCGCACGCCACTTAAAGCTAAATATTACAAGATTTTACACAAATACGTGTAGTTTTATTTATTGTGACATCTTAGATAAATGCTAACATGAACAAAAGCAACACGTGAAGACACAATGCACCTTATCACATAAGTTCCAGTTCTGAGATAATCCCTATCCAAACGTATCTAGAAACTTCCTCATGATTCTTATTGCTTGCACCTGCTAAATGCACATTACTGTGATGCACTGGTTTGTTACACAAACAGTCCTAGAACTTTTTGATCGCACCTGGTGTAGTAGTAGTCTATGGTCAAAAGGCATTAGCCTTGATACAAATCTCAGCCAGTCTCCTGTATCCCTATCCAATTATTTCTGTAAGTGTTTCGTGGACACATCATTGTTAAAGAGATGGCTCCATCTCAAGGTTTGACCTCACACAAGTACAGCCAACATATTTTTCTTCAGAACTCAATTGTTAATTGAAAGTTTTTTAAATAGAGTAATTGGCTTCAAGCATATCCATACTTTACAGGCCCACTTGTTTGTCTTTTGATGTCATTAGAATGAAGTTGCTGGTGTCGGTGTGGTTCCTGTGCTTCCTGCCCATGCTTTGCACAGCCCAGGCCAACCGAGATATCTGCAATGCCAAGCCCAAAGACCTCCCCCTGGAGCCTTTGTGTGTCTATCGCAGCCCGGATCCTGAACCTGAGACTGAGGAACCTGTAGAAGCGAAAGAGGAAATTCCGGAGTCCACCAACCCCCGAGTGTGGGAACTTTCAAAGGCAAATAGCCGATTTGCCCTCTCTCTCTTCCAGGAGCTTGCTAAAGGCAAGCCAACAGATAACATCTTCATGTCCCCTATCAGCATTTCCACAGCGTTCGCCATGACCAAGCTGGGAGCATGTAACACCACCCTGGAGCAACTCATGAAAGTAAGATAGCCACATGAGAGGTGATATATAATAATTATAATAATAATTTGCATTTGAGTATTTATTTACAGGTATATTAAAGGTTAACATGACCAGTCTCAGACGTATTTCTTTCTGTTGCTTGATTATCAGTAGAGCTTCTTGTGCTTGGGGGAATTATCCTGTATGCTATGTTTCTTTTCAGTGTACTAATAATCGTTCTTAGCGATTGAGAAAAGACTAAAATAGATTTAACTGATGCCAAAACACTATTGTTTCTTTGTGTTTCTGTAGGTGTTTCAGTTTGACACGATCAAAGAGAAGACATCTGACCAGGTGCACTTCTTCTTTGCTAAGCTGAACTGCCGTCTTTATCGAAAAAAGGACAAGACAACAGAGCTGGTCTCAGCCAATCGTTTGTTTGGGGAGAAGTCTTTGATGTTCAATGAGACTTACCAGAACATCAGTGAGCTGATTTATGGGGCAAAGCTGTTACCACTCAACTTCAAGGTCACTTTCTATTAGAGAATTAGTTGAGATCATACACCCTGATTTGTTCGTCATGTCTAAAGACTTATTTGTCCCTCACAGGAGAAGCCAGAGCTTTCAAGAATGACAATTAATGAATGGATTTCAAATAAGACAGAGAACCGGATCCAAAACACACTGCCACAAGGCTCTATAGACCCTAACACTATTCTTGTTTTGGTGAACACCATCTATTTCAAGGTAGAGAGACACTGAGTAACCAATAATACATAATGTTCCACATTTTAATTATTATTTGTTCGAACATACTGTGCAAACCAAATTGAGTTGTTAAGAACTTTCATGTAATTTACTGATTTACTTTATGTATTGCACTACAGGGCCAGTGGAAAAACAAATTCGACAAGGAGAACGTTATGAAAGATGACTTTTTTGTTACTGATGAAAAAACCTGCTCAGTGCCTATGATGTATCAGGAAACAAAGTTCAAGTATGGAGGGTTCCCTGAGGATAAAGTTAAGGTCCTTGAAATGCCATACCGTGGAGAGGATATCACAATGGTGCTGATCCTTCCAAGCAAAGGCACCAGCCTGTCTGAGGTACAAATCATACATGATGTGTCCTGCCTTCACAATATGTGTGCTGTGTAACAAATTATTTACAGAGTCTCATTGCCATCTTACTAGTATGCTTGTTTTATTTATTCATTGGCTTGTGCACACTGTAGTGGAAATATCAAATAGCTGTTTATCAATCAACCATTATAACGGTGCATGCAAATGCGAAGCACTTCCTAGGCAAGATTTTTACTTATTATTCATGTTCCAGGGATAATTCCGATTGAACCACTTCACATTAACTTTGTTCAATTTTTGTTGCAGAGGTCTTGTAAATAGCTTTGCTGGAGTGTTATTTAGATTTTTGTGAACTTCAAACTTTCAAATGAGAAAAATCACTAACCTTGCAACCACTACCACAATGACAACAACAGTACCACCATGACTACCTAAGCAAGCAGTTACCATAGCAATACCTTAGCATCCACCATAACTACCATAGCAACTGCAATAACTACCCAAAGGCAACATAGCAGCCAAAATAGAAACAACCCCAACTAGCATTCTTGTAACTACTCCATCAACACCTATATAAATGATCTCTTTTTCAATTTCTTTCTCTATCTTAATATCTAATTGAACCTATTTCTAACCTAATGTCTTAAACTTCTCTGTATCAAAACTATATGTCCTCTTTCTTATTCTTTCACTCTCTCTGCTTCTCTCGTATCTCTCTCTTTCTCGTTTCTTTATTATCTATCTATCTATCTATCTGTCCCCATCACCTTCCCAGTCTAACACTCCTCTTTCTCTCTATCTTTCTATCTATCACTCTTTACACACCTTTTTCTCCTATTCTTCTTTGCATACTTTCTCATTTGTTTGTCTTGATATAGAAAGGTCCAGATCTGTCCAGATCTTTTTCTAGGGTGTACACATGTATTGTTTTGGGGAACTGGGAAAATGTATACACAATTATTCAAAATAGGCTATAATTTCACATACATATATGTCCATACTGTGTGTAAAAAATATGCATGTATAACTCTGGATCAAAGAAATATTTGTGTGCTTTGATTTGAGGTGGAGAAAAGCCTGGACCTGAAGAAGCTGGTTGGCTGGCTGGACAACATGAAGGAGATAAAAGTGGCTGTGCAGATCCCACGCTTCAAAATTGAGGATAGCTTCAGCTTGAAGGAGAAGCTGCAGAGTATGGGCCTGCAGGACCTCTTCAGCCCACATCAGGCTAGCCTCCCCGGTACAAGCAATATATACGTTTAAATCATCAAAAAGCTCAAACATAGAATAAAAGAGAATACAAATAATTAATGGCAAAGGGCATCAATCTCAATCAATCAAATCAAAGAAATGTTTCCGGATCGGCCTCTCGTTCACACAAACCCCGCGGATTGGGTCACTGAATCCTCACCCTGTTGAATCTCCAGAGTGAGTACATTCGAACCTGCTAGCAGATCCGTGTAAACGCCCTCTTCGTACACTTTCTAACCCGATGACGTAACTGCCCCACGTGAATGCCTCGTAACCTCAGCCTGAACCCTTATTAACCCCGCTGCGTCACTCCATAACAGCAATAACATATACTAAATCGATGTTGTTAAGCTGGCCCGTCACACCATTACGTTCTGGTCAATGTTCTTTGACGTTAGAGGAAATGTTGGTAATCGTCCATGGTCTCTGGTATAGGGCCAGAAGTGCGTTGTGTGGACGCTGGTGGAAGCTGTAATCATCGGTGATCGTCGGAGAACGCTGGTCCAAAAAAAAAGTTTTGAACATGCACAAAAGTTTTCATGTAGCCCGGCGTTCTTCAACGTTTTAAACGCTGAATAATGTTGCACGCGCTCGGCTATCATTGGTCAGACGTTAGTTAATCGTTAGTCAGTCGATTCCCTATCTTTACTGGGTTGTTGTTAATCGTTTACTTTCCAGTGAACGACTCCCCGGCAACCTGTCAACTACCACTGAACGGACCCCTAGGGCACGCAGCGTGTGACTAACGTCAAACGAACGTCATATGGTGTCCAATGAGCGTCACTTCAGCGTTTCCCGAACGTCGATGCGTGTGGTAAACGGATGCGTGCAGGGTTCAGTTGAACCTGGGCTACCGCTATAAAGTTTGGAACCTTGCTACTGTCCTTTTCCACGTCCAACAAGGTAAATACTAATACAACACATTTAGTAATGATCCATGATCCATTTTGTAGTGATCCATGATTTAGTCCAGCACTGTCGTCTTCGTCTGGGCCTTCTTCTCTAATTTAACATGTGAATTAAGTATTCTGGTATGCTCCAAGAAGAAAATAATGGGAAAAGAAAACACACATTTATAAAGAATACACACATTTATAAACATATCACACTAATTTAATATAATCTATTTAGGACATACACAGGGAAGATGTTAAAATCCCTGTGCCGTAGGTAGGGGACTTATATAATGGCCAATCAACAAACAGCGAGTAAAAGGCTAATAAACATGATGGCACGCGACAAGAGTGACCACTGATGCTCGATAGTCCTATCGATAATCCCATTTTTTTCTATTTGTATCCATAAAAGAGAAAAATATAACAGTTACGTGTAAGCTTGGCCTGAAGACAAGCGTCTCTTAACTTCACTTATTACACAGCTCTTCTTAATGCTGTAGAATGCTCCATTCACTTGAATGGGGCTTCCCAACGTTCTGCGGTCCGTTATTAAGCGATAACCGACCGTTGCTATGCAATAATTACCGCTGTCAAGGAAAGTGGCCTTTTTGCCTCTGATTCACGTCTTTCAAAGCACTCTGCAAGTAGTCTGGTAACTTATCAATGGAGTTTCAGCTGACATTTAGCAGCACTCCGCAATGAAAGCGCATTCAAAATTTGTATAATTCCAAACCAAGACATTGACAATGGAATTATGTTTTGTTGCGGAGAAACAATGGCGACATAAACCATTTTTAATCAATAACTTCGTGTTGAAATGTAAATTTGTTGACTGTAGAATTGTTTTCTAAAAGCAATATAGGACTCGTGGGAGTGGGGTAGGTAAGGGATAATCCCACGTGTGTTGTTGCGTAAGCCACTCGGCCTCCGGCCACGGTGGCTACGGCCGAACACCACCCGTGCCTCCCTACCTTGCGCTGGAAAGTTGAGAATAATTCAACGCGTGGTGGAGAAAAAGGCGCACACGCAAAGCGCGCCGTACCATAGAAATCAATGCATTTTCTAGCGTCCCGTTTTTAAAAAGACGCCCATGTGTGGCCGTACCCTAACGAATTACGTTCTGACTCTGATTCTGACCGGGGCGCGGGCCCAAAAATAACAAGCATGGGCCACATTTGGCCCGCGGGCTTTAAATTGGGCAGCCTTGTAATAGAAGATCCCGACGAAGACAACAGCGCTGGACTAAATCATGGATCATTACAAAATGAATCACAACAAATTGTGTTGTATTAGTATTTACATTTTTGGACGTGGAAAAAGACAGTAAAAAGGCTCCAAACTTCAGTTTATAGAATGTTGCTAGCAGATGTTGTGTGCATTATTAGTAGGGGCGGGCTACTTTAATGGCATTATAGTTAGCCTCATTTCAATTATAAGCCAGTGATAATCAATGATAAATACAGGCTTGAATGAATGCAGTAATATATGAGGAAAGATGAATGTTCAGAACAACTGAATCTACTATGATTTTCCAGTGTTTAATACCCGTTTGACAATAAAACCCACACACCAGCAAAACGCTACTCTGTCGTTATTCACACATGCTCAACACGCTCGTCTAACTTTGACTTATCGCTCATCGCGCGCCAGTGACACGTCAGCACAAGTTCGTTGCGCGGCAGTTACACGTCACTTGGTCGCTGTTACACGCTCCCCATGCGTCAGTCCCAGGCGTCATGCGTCTTTCCCACGACGTCACATGGCAGGTGTGTCCACCTTGCCCTAGAACGCTCGAAATTGAACGATTAGAACTTTCAGAGAACGTTGACCAGAACGTTATGGTGTGACGGAGCCTTTCGGAAAAGGATGACATTAACAAGCCACACTTTTGTTCAAAACCGTTTTTTAAAAGTGTGAGTAATAGCCTACATCAGCAAATCTGACGTGAAAAGTGTAATATGTACGATTCCCAGACGAGAAAACTTTCATGAATGCCAGAATTGTCCCGCTAACTTTGTAAGTAACTTCTTCTTAACTGCCCTCGAGAATGAGGTCCATTTTTATTGCAATATACAACTATACAATAGTTATGAATTATTTTTTGATTTAGAGTATCAGTAGGCTACTTTGTATGCACTCATTTCCCAATAGGCTACCGGGGCAAATTATATAGGTAGGCTACCCTCAAGGTCCGAAATTAACACCCACAAAGCGCCAAATGCATGTAGATTTGGCATTTAAAGTGGATGCCACCCAACACTTTGGCGGGTGACTTTTTTGCAATAAAATATCAGCATTGATGGCTGAGCGCCAGTAAGATGAATGTTACGTTAGCTCTTGTCCTGTCAGACGACGATAGCTGCTTTCGTAGCATACTAGCTACCGTTAACGTTACTTCAGAGGTACAGAACGTAAAGGACAAAGCCAGCAACAATAGCCTACATTTGTTGTTAGTTATAAAACCATGAAATTTGAAGCAATTGTAAACCATGAAACACCCAGTATCAACACCACTTGCATTGTGGTCTCTCGTGCTCAAGCATGACTCATGTCATGATGCACTTTGTTGCACATTGTTTTGTTGCACTCTTCTATACTTGTTATTATCAATACAAAATACAATTACTTCTCGCTTAACCTAATGATTCCTGTATAGTAAATATTTCATGAGTAATTTAATATAATCAGTGATTTCAGGTGGTAGAGAAGTCGTTCAGCAATAGGAAGATTGCTAGTTGGATCTAGGCTTCTGTCTTCTGTCACTTTATGCGCATGCTCCATGACGTCTTTACAGCAGATTCAACCACTCCGCTCTGCTCTAGAGTTTCTATGTAAACGCACATTTTTCTTGACACGGCCCCATGTAAACGCAATAAGAAAAGGTACCGGATCAAAATAAAAATCTGGATTCAGGCAATCCAGGCTTCGTGTTAACGTGGCCTTAGGTGACACCTCAGAGTAGGACAAAGAAGACAAGTTATCAAGCCTCTTACATCCTAAGCATTTTTTTAGGACCATTGTCTTACAAGTGAATGACGTCAGAAATCTTGGAAATTGTGATGTGTGAAAATGTTTTGAAGTCGTATTAGATCTATGTAAAAAAAGATCTATGAATTAAATCTATGTAAAACAAGATCTATGAATTAGATCTATGTAAAACAAGAGTGACTGTGTGTAGCCTTTTTTTTATTAAATTAGACTCAATTTGATTCAATTTATTTATATAACGCGAAAACAATACAATTGTCTCAAGGTGCTTTACAGAGCCCAGTGCCTTGATTACTCTGCTCATATTTCTTTGTGACGAGCCCAAATCATAACTGTTAAATGTTGTGAGAAAGCAAAGTTATCAATACTTTCAAATCTAGTTGTTAACGTACAGCTGCCATGGTGACCTGGCATAGAAATATATATTGACAGGATGATTAGGCATAAGAGGCATTATCAATCATTACAAATGTCTCTTTGAAAAAAGATAAAAAGTCTCAAACAAAGTATTCCTTTAAATAACTTTATTGCCGATTCACAGCTTCATAGTCATTTCACGTAAATAAAACTACCGTAAGCAAAAAGTATCAATAAAAAATGCATTCTTTGTAAATTCGTTTGTGTTCTTTTAGGATGGGTGGTTGCCTATATTTTGGATAAGGCAAAGGCGTCTTCTAAAAACACCCAGACGATAGGAGTTCTCCCCAGAACCCAGATGATAGGAGTCCTCCCCAACACTCAAAAGAAAACCTTGGGACAGGGTTGACTTTTTATCTTAAGAATGATGATGACATGCTTTTATTCCTTTGGCTAAAAGTAAAGTCAAAATGACATCGTTCTAAGATTATTCGGTTGGCTAGGACCAGTTACCTTCCCTGAGAGGTTTGATGACCAAAGCTCCAGATTACATAAATCCTGTGGTTGTGATTATGTTAATGATGATAACATAAATGATCATTCTCTTAAGACTGAAAAAAGGCCATCAAGAACAAATGTGAATTCATGCCATTGGTAAAATAATAACTATTTTTAATAGTAATACTTATTTGTGATCGCATAGACCAGGGGTTTTCAACCTGGGGTCCGCAACGGCATTGCAGAGGGTCCATGACATGAGCCTATGTTGATCAGTTCACCATTGATTTTTTTTAATTCTTTATAAATTCGCTATGATTTATCAACACATTTCCAGATTACTCTTGAAAATCATGAAACATATCTAAAATAAGAAAAATGTCAATCTAAGTAGTCTGAATAGCCGAGTTGCATTGCCTGAAATATACTGACGTAAACCCATAGATATATATAAAGGCTAGATTTTTGTCCGCGTTGCCGGCAAACGGAGTCACACATGGAGGCCATCTTGCTACAGTCAGCTCACTCACCCGTAACATTGTTGAGGTAGTGGTAGATGTACTTTTTAAATAACCATACCTTGTTCAATTTTTAACCGATTTTAAAAACCGACGGTTTGGTTTGTCATAAATGTCAGAGATGTAGTTATGACACTGCATACTTATAAATAATTATAATTATAACCATGGGTTTTCATATGAAAATAACAATAAACAGAACAGCTAGGTGCAATAATTACACACATGCACAAGGAATTTATGTTATTTATAGTAAATCAATAAATAGGCTACTAAACTCAGCATACAGAATGGCAACATGAGATATATGTATACTTTTATAATAGGAATATTACTAATATAGTAAAATAATTTGAATTATTACATGTTTAGTTTAAACAAGTAATAATTGAAATGATTGTATTATATTAGTAATATTTAAAAATTGAGCAAGTTATGGTTATTTAAAAAGTACATATACCCCTACCAACACAATGTTATGGGTGAGTGAGCTGACTGTAGCAAGATGGTCGTCATGTGCGGACGTTCGACTCTGTTGGACAAGACATCTAGCCTTTATATATATCTTTGCGTTAACCCATATTCAGCACCCATATACACTGACAAGTACTACAGGCAGAATATGTGTGCGGGGCGAGGGGGCGTGGCGGTGGTTACAAACACGCGCACACAGGCACATCAGTGGGCCTCAAATTACTTTCTAGTCAGAATGGTGGTCCCTAGGACAAAACCAGTTGAAAACCCCTGACATAGACCATTCACCACTTATTGGTTGAAAGAAGAGCTAGAGGGCTCAGTACATTCTATGTGAAAAGTTTCCAGACTAATGTCTTAATAATAAACCTATAGGCTTGTCCTTAAGATTTAGGCAGACAGCCCAATGTACCATCATTTCCCGCTATTAGCTGCAGTTTATACATTGATTTTGTACCCCCCCAAAAAATCTGTATCCCAGCCAGTTTATAGTTGGGTGCACACAGGAATGCCTTTTTCCCGCCTGGTAAGTTAGTAACGCACAAAGTAACTCTGCCAGATAAAGTGTGAATGGGTCACACATTTTCATTCACACTCAGTCACATTGTTTCTTTCATAATGATAAAGTAAAGTGTTGTCGGGTATTCCTACTAGATTGTGTTTAATGGGGTCTATGCAGCGCATACGTACCTCTGCAAGAGGTTTGGAAGGTCTCATGCCAGTTACCTGGCAATGAACTATCCTAGTTATCACTAGCTTAGGGAACCATCTTTCACAGTGCATAGTTGCTAGCGTGTGTAATATGAACTAATTTTAACTTTGAGTGAATATGATCTTGTGTTAATATGCAGCGGCAGACACCCAGAGGGTTTCTACCTTTTATAGCTTTTTAACTATCCCAACTATCTCTAGCTTAGGGAACGATCTTAACATTTGGCAGCTGCTAGCGTGTGATGAACTCATGTTAATTTGTGTGAATATGGACTCCTGAATACTAACTCGTTATTATGAAGTTTCACAGGCACCCAGAAGATTTGTACCTTTTCCTATTATACTTTTATGAATTAAATTGAGGAGACTGTACCATCAGCTAGATTACTATCAATCATTTCATGTACCATTTAAGCAGTTTATGGTTATTAAAAAGTATGCTTAGATAGCTAGTCAGCTAGCATACCAGCTTTATAAATTTACGTAAAATACTGTGATGTGGTTTATATACGGTGCGGTTAATAGTGGGGAAACTATGGTAAGTCTTCTCACTATGTCCAAAATATCTAGTGGTGCTTGAAAAGGTTGTGTACCCCTTAGATATCACACTCAGGTCATTTAATGTTGGATCATTTGGTCAAAAGAAATGAATACATATAAAGTGAATGCCTCAGCCTCTCTCTGTCAATTGTTATGACTTTTATATGAAGATATATTTTGGGTCATATTTATGCAAATGTTTTACTTTTTAGGGCTACTTGCAGATGAGTCAGATAACGTCTACATATCAGATGCCTACCATAAAGCATTTCTGGAGGTACGTCTGAATGTTTGATGCATGTCATATGTTCATAATGGTTTCTTTTTGATGCATGTCATATGTTCATTATGGTTTCTTTCATTATCAACCTGTTATGAATGGTGTTACTATTACCATAAACTCTAATACTTGCTTGCAGAAGTGACTAAACCATGCTTATATACTGTGATTGCAGTTTAAAACATGGCAATCTATTTATAATAATTATTTTGTAGTACTTAAAACAATGATAAATAAAACATTCTCCATTAGGTAAATGAAGAGGGTAGTGAGGCAGCAGCTGCCACAGCAGTGGTGGCCATCGGTCGCTCACTCAACTTCAACCGTGAAGTCTTCATCGCCACCCGGCCTTTTCTACTGCTCATCCGTGAGTCCACCATCAACACCATCATCTTCATGGGCCGTGTGGCAAATCCGTGCAGTGGTAACCAATGAGATGTCCTCGAGCAACAGGACAGGGCAAAAGCAGGAAGAGGCGGAATTAAATTGACACATGATGGATGTTTTTTATGATTTCTCAGAAGAATACACTGAAATAATTGTGGGTGCTCTAAAATAAAGAGTACACTTATTAAAATGGTCTTTGTTAACTCTTTGTTGGTGGAACTCCGACCAAAGATATTATTGGCCTGTAGGTATGTGCCTTAACAGTAGAATGGATTTCATAGCAAACCACTTGGGACATTGAGTTGAGTTCTGCTGTAGCTAAAAACTGAATATTGTGTGCAGCTCATAAACCACCATATAATATTTTTTTTCTCAAACATAATTTGCTCAATATGTTAAAGTGAATCAATAAAAGTAGTAAACAGCCATTTGAACTTTTGCTCTTTTTTCCTAATAAAATAAAAGTAATATTTAAACAAACAAATGAAACTTTTGCATGAAGTATATGGGCCATTCTACGGAATTGGTGCAAAGTCAGGTCGGAAATATTTTGAATGTTTAATTCCCAAAACTTTGTCCGTATGTATATTGTACCATATCTTAAGTACACATATCAATTTTTATATTGTATTTTCAGAATGTGTTGGAATGTTTTCCCTCTTCCAAAAATTGTCACGACCGTAACATCACATTTACTATAGTAAAAAAGTATTATTATTGACCGGTTCAGATTGTGTTTCCTTCCCTTCTCTGAAGAGTATTTTTTTCCCCAAATATTTCTTGAAGGTTTGCACAATGAAATCCATAAAAATGATTTTTTTTTACCAAATTTTCAAGTTCAATTTATACAATTCATCAAAATCTAAGTGCAATATTTCTTTGTAAAATGCAAAATACTGATCATATTGATTCCAGAGTTATTGATTGATGAAATTGAACATACATTAATCCAATCAGTATCATAACATTTTAGTTGATTACTCAATATACTTAATTTTTTACAAAAAATCCAGTATTTCGGTAGTGCTTAGGGATGCACCGATACCGATAGTATCCAGTATCGGGTATCGGGTCGATACTTCGTTAAAATACTCGTACTCGTTTTGAATTACCAATACCAAAAACCCAGTGTTGCGTCTGAACGCGTGTGCTTTCTTCTCCTCTACTGTCTATGCCACCTGTGTGAAGTTGGCCCCCCGTCTCATTCAAAATATTAAAATAACACTGCTGTTCGTTTGTGCTGGTTTGTGCCGTAAAAATGATCGTTTGTGCTGGTAAGGATTTTGAGTTATTCAAAATTGCATTTTCTGGCATGTGACGTCACCCAGCCCCCCGTTCACGCCCAAATCTCATCAAAATAGTCCCAATCGTTAGTGCTACGTTTGTGCTGGTTTGTGCCGTCAAAAGAAATAGTTTTGCTATTATGGTTTCATAGTTATTCCCGTTTGATTTTTCACACATGACGTCACTCAGCCCGCCGTCCACTCTCAAATCGCGTCAAAATGGCCTCTTTATCATTAGTGCTACGTTTGTGCTGGTTTGTGCAGTCAAGAGAAATATTTGTGTACCTATTTGCTTATTCTACCTGTTGTATGGTTCTAGTAGTTAGTTAGCTAATAACATTGATTTCAATTATAAGCTATTATTACAAATATGTGCTGTGTATTTAATCTACATACACTTACTGCTGTAGGAAAAAAAAGTGCGTAATATTAAACATCACTGTTATCAAATTTTAGATTCAAAGAAGCTGACTAGCTGTGGCAGGGGGACAGCCCTTTGGGTGACCTCCATTGGCAACGAGGTTGGTTAGGATAAGGCCATACAAAATCCCTTCCTTCTTTTATTCTCTCCTTTTCCCTTTTTCCCTCTTTTTTCCTCCCTTTTCTTCTTCCCCCTTTTTTCCTTTCCTCCTCCCTCATGGTGAGCGATTGTGCACCAGCTTTAGTACAAAGAATATCATCCTTGATCAGTGTTGCATTAAACTAGTTACCCTTTCACATCCATATGTTTGAAAAAACTTAGATTCAGCTTTGGGGTCAGCTTTGACTACGAACCTTCCGCGCTGACTGCATTGTCTATAGTTACGCCCCTGGCGCACATTCACATTTTGCAACACAGCACAAGTACACTTGATTAAAGCCATTAGCAAATGAAAAAAATACACCTTTTTCAACCACAAATAAGAGATACATAACAGTGACCTCACGCAGAGGCTCTGGCTTAGGGGCCCCCGTGAGCTCATGGACCCTGGGCCTAGATCCGGTAGGCCCGTTCGTTAATCCATCCCTGCTGAGGAGGCATTGCTATGTGGAAAGACCTGGCAACTGTAGAACATTGGACACAAATTTTGATTTGATTAATAATAAAATACGTTTGGACCTCATAATATATCCTACGGGAGATTACCGGGAGAAAAGACAAACGGGAGGGGGGCGGGAAATGGGTCAGAAATGCGGGAGGTCTGCTTATATGTGATGTTGAAGTTGAGGTTACATAATTGCATTTTAAAGTAACTTTTACTACACATTAATATGTCTCGACAATAATATATAAATAGAAATATATTTTTCGTTTACATTTGTCTTCGCTTTCGTTTACATGAGTATCGCAATGGCCAGGAGGTGGCGACAGCATACTGAATCTTAGGATCTAGTAAGCCTACCCCATCTCTGATCTTTGTTTATAGTAGTAATGCTTTTCATTTGAAATTTTACAGGATGATCTGAATATAATGTCTTTCCTCAGCAGAGTGATCTTTTTTTTAAACCGAGGAACATGTGGACAAATCTGACCTTATCTAAAAGGCCTACAAATTAACAACAACAGAACCCTGTATGGTTGTGTTATGAAAGATGTCATCTTGATAATAGATCCACCTTGTTTCACACTCTATACCCCAACAGAATTCTTAAGCAATGTTCCAGATCCTACCTTATTTATACAGTGAATCTGCAAAAAGACAGGCTGTAGCCTCCCTGATATCCATCATGCAATCATGTAATTTCCCTTGAATAATACTGTGCACATTAAGAGTGACTCGTCAATATAAATCTTCAAGACTTTCTACACTTTCTACACATTCAAGACTTTCTACACATTCATTCTATCCACTTAAACGTGGCACTCAGTAGATGTAACAAAGGAGGTATAATTTGATAAAAGTAACCAAAGTGAAACCAAGAGGCTGTTTTACAACAAACTGGAGCTCTTAGACATTATCTTTTATTAAAAGAAGCTGAAAAGTGAATACATATGAGAAAGGAGAGAAGAGATTGGCATGGACAGAAAGTTCTTATAGTTCTAACAACTCTGTACGTATGGCAGGAGACAAGAGACAGGCATGGACAGAAAGTTCTTATAGTTCTAACAACTCTGTACATACGGCAACAGACAAGAAAACTTTCAAGATGTATACCACATATTAATTCAAAGATTTTAAACCAGTTACAGAGACAGGCAAAACCAAAACTGGCAATAAGTTAAAGTAATATCTTATTCATATGTATATACTCTTAATTGGAGTGCAATGTTCCTTGAGATACAGATGGTTACACAGGGTCATGTTTTCACATTCAGGCTCCTGTTTTAGTTGGCCGTGGATAATAAAAATAGAAGTAAATTACCTTGTTGTATATGGTAATTTTAAAAAAGTTTTAGTTTTTTTTTGTGTCAAGGAACTTGAATCCTGTTAAGAATTCACACTCATTCAGCAGATTCTGATTTAAATACTGAGTTCTCATTCTCAGATTACATAGTATAATGTATTCTGAGATTCAAGTTTGTGTCTAGATTGTGAAGCATTAGAACTAAAACAAACTTAATACAGAATTGTGCAAGTTTCCTTAATTTAGTCTAGTGGAAGGCTCTTTTTTATAATAGTTTATTGTGGGCTTATCAACCTTTTCATAAAAGAAAAAGTGTATCACTGAAGTGGAAAAAGTAAACTGAGGTTTACAGTTTTCAAAATTACCCCAAAGCCTAGAAAAAAATCACATATCTGTGAAATCTTGAAAAAAATCATACAAAAGATTTGAATTCAGTGTTTTAATATTGTTTAGACATGTAGTTATCTTCATGCTGTAACTATTGTTAGTCAGAGTCAGAGGTCATAATGCAATGATCTTGTGTCATAATTGTGTTGTAATGGTAACTGTAAAATAAGGATAACCTTTGACCTACTAACAAGTGGATGGCTCTACTGACTGTAGGGAGTGTTTCCTGCCATTTGTCTTTCTTGTTGCAATGCTAATTTGCTGGTAGTGCCTGTCAATCAACCACAGTTTACAAGCCGCAGCCAGTGGTGAGTTAATCTCTTGGCTGATGATATGTGACATGTTGGAGTTTGAACTTTGACCAGGCACATGGGATAAGTTAACTTCGCTAACATAGGACAGAGACTTTTGCGCTGCGTATTTATTCTCATTTCAAGAATAAGCTTTTTGAAGGTTGTTCATATTTTGCCTGTCTTCGGCTTACAAATGGAGCATTACTCAAATCCAGTAAGTATCTTTCATCTTGTGTGTGACTTTTCCATTGAAAAAAAACAAAGTCTTAGTTATCAGACAGGTAAACGACACTTGAACAAAGTTTAAAAAGCTGTTCTTACTTTATATTCTTCCACTGATATCTGTCTTATCTAAGATGTCTGTGATGAATAAGTGGAAGAAGAGGAAAATGTTATTAATTCCATGTCTTAAAAAGTCAAGGGGGCTTGACATGTTGTGGTTAATGTAACACAAACATTAGAATCCTTAGAATTATCCTTAGAATTTGTATGCTTGAATTTGTTTCATGAATAAGTGGTGACATTTAATGTACAGTCCTGTTCATTCACAACTGCTAACCACAACTAATGAGCAATACGTACTGTTTTTTGCCTCCCTTCATATCTCTTTATATCAGTCACCTATTGCCACATGGTACTCTTGCAACAACCTCATTTCACATATATGTTACATTCGGTGGCTGAACTACATGTTAATGTATAACTTCATTTTGGTATAACTTTCTGAAAAGAGGAATTTTGTGATTAAATCATGATAGTTTGCATAAAACTGAAATGGTCTGAGTGACAAGTTAATAGAAAACACCTATTTTGTTTAAGGGTTGTGATGACATTGACTTGTTGGATTTGCTGTTTGATAAAAATGATGGAATCCTTCGTCATGAGAAAATAGATTGCAGCAACCAACCATTGCCTGTTGCGGAGCCTAGTGTAAGTATCTGCCTCCACACAGTTTTCTAATTCTGTAGGGAAACCCTCTCAATTAATTCATGCCTTTGGCAATTGTGTCATGATGTGGATATTCAGTGTTTTGTTTGGGCTTGCCTCAATAGCTGTTGATCCAACCACAAGGCACTGAAGACTTCCTGTGTGCTTTGTTGAGTGGGCCTGACTCGAGGTCACCCCAGTGGTCCCCCTGTCGTAGTGATAGCGGGATCAGTGAGGATCTCCACTCTGATCACATGGACAGCCCCATGCCACCTCAGAGTCCCCTCCTCGAGTCTCAGTACATTTACCCTCTACCTCATCCCAAGCCCCTGGACCCTATGGAGACAGATCTTCCCATCGATCTGAGTGAGTTACTGAAAGGAAAGATTTCACGAGAACATCGCACACAAACACACACACACACAGAGGCATGCAGACTCACACCCAAACATACAATTAATCTACAATCCACACAAATCCACTATTTTTGTAACTCCATACAAATAATGAACCAAAACTAAGTATTTCCATTCATCTGTGACTAAAACCCTCTTAAATCGGTTGCTGCATTGCCAGAGATGGGCACGCACACTGTGCACTCAGAAACTAACCCTCTTACCAATCTCTGCAGATGGCTGGGAGACTGGCTTGTTCCAGGGTAAAACAGACAAGATGCTCTCTGGGTCTCCGGAGCAGAGGAGCCAGCTGTCCTCTGGTTTTCCCTTGACTGTGAAGGAGCTGCTCCTCTCTGGCAAGACTGAACCTGTGAGTGTACACTGCAACATGTAGCTTAGCATTTGGGTGTCCTGAGTGGGTGAGGCAGAGGACAAGTTAAAAGACATGGTGACAGATATGCCCTTCTGAGTGTTCATGTGAAACTGTGGCATGCCAATATATCTCACTTGAACCTCAGTGATAGAATATTTTCAAATGACTGTTTAACTTCAACATTGATATTCCAGACTTGCTGTCAGCCCGCGCAGGCCTCGCAGCAGTCTGTTCAAGATCTGATTTTGAATGAGGATGAGAGGAAACTGCTTGCCAAAGAGGGCATGATGCTACCTGCCCAACTTCCTCTCACCAAGGTACTTCAGATTGAGGCCGGCAATTTCTACATGTTACCCGGCAGATAGGTTTCATTTTCTTTTTATGTGTCTCATTATTTTCCTTTCAGTATGAGGAGAGAATTTTGAAGAAAATAAGGAGAAAGATCCGCAACAAGCAGTCGGCCCAGGAGAGCCGGAAGAAGAAAAAAGAATACATCGATGGGCTGGAGAGCAGGTACTGACTGCCAAGCTAATTGATGAGCTGGAGAGAGGTATTGTCTGCCAGTAGAAAAACAGTGGAGCTGTTCCTATTAATTACATATGGCCAGATTATATCTTAGACCTCTATGTGTAACCTAGTGAGATAAGGCAATATTGTATAATTCACACAGTGGTTTAATAAAAATAAATGAGAAAATCTTTTGAGCGTAAAGAATTCGTATTGGAGCCTGTGGTTGAATTTTAATCAGTGGTAATGCGTCGAAGCCGACTCAGTGGGAAGAAATCTCTTTTCTGCACAGGATGGCTACATGCACCGCACAGAACCAGGAGCTGCAGAGGAAAGTCTTCCAACTGGAAAAGTGTAACATGTGAGGGAATTGCTTATTTTATATTCCCATGAGCGCTGCTTTAAGAGAGCTGTTTAATTCCCCAGAAAACCAGGAACTTTTTGAACCCCTTCACTTACACAGCCTCTGTCTCCCAGGTCTTTGATGGAGAAGCTTCGGAGGCTGCAGGCAATGGTCATGAATGGATCTAATAAAACTGCACAGACTGGTACATGCATACTGGTGAGCTATTGTACACACACTCACAGAACAAACAAATCACGCATGGGAATCTGTATAAATGTAAAACCTGAACCTAAAAACTGCAGAAAGGATACAAAATATTGAAGATGCATGCCATAATACATCAATTGTTTCTGTTTCATATATTGGTGTAAATGCAAACCAAAAAAGATAACAATAAAACAGCACCTATATTACATTTGAAACTGCTCATAAATGTGTGGAATGTCACGCCTGTCTTATGTGGGATGCCATGCATGTAGGCTAGAAGTAAGAATATAAGAACATGTTTAACTGTCTCCCTAGCATCCATGACCTTCTGGAGCAAATGTGGTTTGACATGCAAATGATCCACACTCAGCCTCAACTCTCTCTGCTCCTCTTCCCCTCTCCCAGGTGCTTGTTCTGTCCTTCTCGCTTCTCCTGTTCCCCAGTCTGAAGCCATTCTCCGACAGCAAGGTCAGCCTGGAGGGGGAATTTGCCCCAGTGAGGGGTGAGTCAGTGGGCTGCTTCCACACAGCATGCAAACATTGAGTTTCAGCACCAAAAAAATATAGATAGGTACAGAGAGAGAAAGAGTAAGATAGAAGGAGAGAGAGAAAGCAAAGGAGTAAAAAGGGGCAACAGAAAGAGAGAGAGAGGACTGAGAGAGGGAAACAGATTAATGGAGCAACCACGCAGGCTAGCCTCCAGAAATGTCCGCACCCATGTGGAGCTGCCATCTAGAGTGCTCTATGTTTCTCAAAGAAAGTGCGAAGTGCTGATTATCACGTAGGCATATATGCCATAACTCACATTCTCACTTTGACATTTATGAATGTTATTTAGAAAAGCAACAACAGTTTTCAAGGTGGAAATTGCTTCAATCTCATTTCTAGGGAGAGTGCACTTTGAGTGCAGTTTCCCATTCCACACTTGCTGACAGTCTTAAGGAGAGAACTGAAGTATTTTCTGAGTAAATGCACACATATATGTTGGGGCGTTTCACTGTCCCTTAAGCTACATTGTGCTTTTTGTGTCACATTTGTAATGCTCATTCTGGTACCTGTCAAGTCAGTGTTCTCACATCCTCTTTTCCCATTTGCAGTTCAGTCAAGATCCTTGCACAATATCCATTCGTCTCGTGTGATCTATGCACACGACCATCACTCCCCAATACCAGAGGACACAGTGACTCTGGAGCCGCTTCCAGGGAACAAGCAGGTGGATAATGTTCGGTTGTTCCTGGAGAAACTCACCATAGGACAAAGGCTGACGGATTTCGACACCATCCCTCACAACGAGAGCCTACACGATCACCTCCATCACCACGGAGACCCCATCACTGGCCATACAGCCATGGTGACCTTGCGGGCTGTTGCCAAAATCCGCCCGCATGCCGATGACATGTGAAGACGAGACGTGTGAAGCCGTACCAACCGCAGCTTAATACGCTTTTCACGTGAAGAGAATCACAGAGTCATCAGGAGACAAACACAGAGGGAAAGAAGAGAGGAATTAAAGATTGAGAAAAGGAGACAGTGAATTATTGGTGTATCTTCTATCAGCAAAGTTATTTTTCTGTTATACAGTTATTTTATTTCATTAACTTTTTCACAGCTAAACTAGTTGAATTGCATTTTAATTTAGAGGTTCATGTAATGAATTTCAGAAGGAAGGAGACTAAATTATGAGAATTATGAGATTCATTTCTTGCTACACAAAGTGTGACATATTAATGGCAATAATGAATCCAAATGGATATTAAATGTAATTACCTGAAAATAAAAGAAACTCATGTTAAAAATGCTGGGCATTTTAAATGAATTTCTGTGAACCATGGTTGACCAAGTCACTTAATAAATCACTGATAAAGAATTGATGTGAGAATATGTCTTAACAAAATTAACTGAAGTAATTTCTCTGCGCATATGTTTGGCCAAAGGATTATTAAATAAGTGTATCCTCAGACTGGATTGTCACTGTGTTAGTAGCTTCCTCGCTTTAATCATCAAGAGAGAGTCTCAGTGTCCACTTCGGCATCTTTAATCAGCAAAGTCACTTTCACTTTGATCTCAATCTCCCGCAGGTGCCAGACCCTCAATCTGCACTGGCCCTCCCTCTTGGGCGACAGCAACAGGAAAGGTTGACTGAGGCCGTCCAATTTTTTTTAATGCATAGGGCTGACCAAAAATACACTTCCACTGTTCCACTATGCTCAGTGAACGTGTGGTATGGTTAACCAAGGTGAAGGATAAGCCTCTCTTCACAAATCTGTTTGAGTGTTTTGACCGATAATCGACTGGATAGTATAAAATGTCTTTGCTGGAATTTTTTACCCTGAGGGCCAAACTATTGCAGTTGTTTTTTTTTGGCTGACGGTCTACCTTATTTATATTCTTCAAATTCGCAGTCAGAAGAATCATCTTGAGGCTTCAGAGTCAGACAGACAGAAAACTGTCAGACGCCATGAGAAACACATTTCCGTTTTTTCACACTATTGGTGCTACTTCCATTTAAAAAGTATATGTCAGTTAACTCCACCAGTGCTTTTTTATAAAAGATCATACAAATTATTTACTGTGAACTTCTATGATAACTTGACTTGGTACCAGTGGGTGGCCAATCAGGACTAGTGGGTGGCCAATCAGGACTAGGGGGTGGCCAATCAGGACTAGGGTTTGGCCAATCAGGACTAGGGGTGGCCAATCAGGACTAGGGGGTGGCAATCAGGACTAGGGGTGCCCAATCAGGACTAGGGGGTGGCCAATCAGGACTAGTGGGTAGCCAATCAGGACTGTTGGGGGGGCTTCCTGAGGATATAGACAATTTACATTCTTTACGAGCACACAAACTCAATCATATAAAATATTACAAGTAATAATAATAAGCGCGACTTTAAAATACAGTAGTTTCAGTCAACTATGAATGTATTTCGAAATAAATTGTCCTGATTGGCCTACTATTTCAAAAAACATATAAAATAATAGGATGTTTGAAAACACAAATCGTATTTCATAACAAAGAGTAATTTGCAGCACTCAGCCCTGTAGCATAGTCTCGAGAGAAACCTGCCAAACTTACCTGCCTGAAATAACGAACGAGTTAATTCTTACTCAGGAGAGATGTTGGGGTTTTATTTAGATAGCTCTTTTAAAAACTAGTTGGGAAAACTATTTGAAACCACATACAACCCACGGTAATATGTTATTCCACGCATCACGAAATCATTAAATCATCCTTGTCTATTATGTATAACTCGAATAGCACCTGCTGAGAGAGGATGTCAAGTTTGTTGTAGTGAGTCACACAGAATCCGGGAGAAGCAAGAGTAACCTGAGGGAAACACACACACGACGTGATTTGAAGCCATGATTGAATTCACAAGGCATTGAGAGCGTTAGTGTCATAATAAGCATTTGACTGACAGGGTTGGTTTATTTAGTAGTCTAGTACACGTGTACTTGGAAACATAAAGTTAAAGTTAAGATGTAAAGCATGGGCTATGCTTTATAGCCTATGATATTCAATTTAGTTTTAACCATTGCCTAACATTAGGCTACTGCTTAAAACGCGGTTTCTCTTGTATGATAAAAACATTACTTACCAAGAAGTCGTTTCATAAACTGGCACTATGAAAAAAGTGATACTGCTGAAAGGGCTCGAGTCAGAGCTTTGCGCGGGCACGGGCACCCTCAGTCTATATAAATCAAGGCGCGCGGTCAGGCTCACTCTAGCGCCAGAGATACGCTACAGACGGTAACGAAAGAATTCACTTGGTCCACTCAACTAAAGTTTAGGTCAGGAAACCGAACGGTATGTTGAATTGTCTTTATCTATATTATTTTCATTTAAACTAACCTTGGATCTCTCCCGTTACGATTGTCAATTTAGTCATGACTTAACATGAGTGAGTACTGAGCAATGTCAAGAAACGACAGCATCCAAACTCTGGAGTCGGGAGAATGTGAGAACGTGTTGGAAGACAGCACGTCAGTAGTCAACAATTCTGAAGGGACTCTGAAAAATCTCTCTTTGCGTTGCTGGCTCCAACTCCTGTCAAAGGAATCTAGTTCCGAACTGTATGGCGACGGCTCCAGCACTGCAGTGCGTGTCATGATCGCTCTGGTTTACTCAGTAGTGTGCGCACTTGGTCTGGTGGGGAACTCTCTTGCTTTATATATGTTACACTCACGCTACAGGCAAAAGCAATCCTCCATTAACTGTTTTGTTATGGCTTTGGCACTCACTGACCTACAGTTTGTCCTTACTCTGCCCTTTTGGGCTGTAGACACTGTTCTCGACTTCCGCTGGCCTTTTGGAAAAGTGATGTGTAAAATCATCAGCTCTGTCACCACCATGAACATGTATGCCAGTGTTTTCTTCCTGACAGCCATGAGTGTGGCACGTTTTTACACGGTAATCTCGTCTCTGAAAATGCACAGCCACCGGGTGTCTGCGGCTGCAGCTAAATGGATATGCCTGGGCATCTGGATCATCTCACTCCTGGCCACTTTGCCCCACGCGATCTACTCAACCAACGCCCAGTTCCCAGGCGAGGAGCTGTGCCTGGTACGCTTCCCAGAGACTGGCAGCTGGGACCCCCAGCTCCTCCTGGGTCTGTACCAGATGCAAAAAGTGCTGCTGGGCTTCATCATCCCACTGGTCGTGATCACGGTGTGTTACCTGCTGCTTCTGCGCTTCGTGCTGAGCCGTCGCATCAACGGTGTGTCGGACAGTGAGCAAGGCCGTCACCAGCGCTGCTCCAAAGTCACCAAGTCTGTCATCATTGTGGTGCTCTCCTTCTTCCTCTGCTGGCTGCCCAACCAGGCGCTGACCCTATGGAGCATGCTCATCAAGTTTGACCTGGTGCCCTTCAGTGACGCCTTCTACAACGCCCAAGCTTACGCCTTTCCACTCACCGTCTGCCTGGCGCACACCAACAGCTGCCTCAACCCTGTACTCTACTGCCTCATCCGGCGTGAGTTTCGCGCCGGGCTCAAGGAGCTCCTGCTCCGGGCCAAACCGTCCTTCTGCAGCCTCAGCCACCTGCTGCCACGCAAGGCTAAAGTTGCAGAAGCCCCAACTGTCCTGGTCCTGGTGCCAATGGATGTCTGACAAATGAAATCAAATGGTGTGTAGTGGGGTCCAGGTGTTTATAGGCTTGGTTCTTCAGAGGTTGTTTTGAAGGATGTGTAATTTTGGAGCCCACGGGTCTCGTTAATCTCATTTCACAATTTTCAGTTCATCTCATTTATGGCTACCTCATAGCCTATCAAGAGTTTGTATGCAAAACCAGTTTTGTAAGCATGCATATGGTTGTCTAATGAGGGACCTTTGTGAAGTTCAAGACCCTGGGTGTTTCTCTGTTGCGTATGAAAAAAAATCACTATATGTCAAATACGTCATGAGAAGGTATTCTAGAAGAACAATAAATAATGCATTCGTTCCCAAACTTTTTGAAGCTTTGTGAGATAAATGTTTTTTTTGTAACAACACCAGGGCATGTCATCTCCTTTAATTATGTGCAACATTTCTATGAATAGTAATGAATGCAGCATAGTTTTACCAGTGTGTAAACAGTTTAGTCAGCACTGATTGTCTCTGCTCATCAACAGTTTTCCTAACGTGATTACATGTGAAAGTCTTACATTTATAAAACAAATGAAGTGAATAGTAATCAGTAAAACAATACATAAGGTAGCAGGGCAGACCTTGAGTAGACTTTGTTAAATATTTGTAGCAGCACTTGTTGCCATTGTAATGTAAACCACACATTTTTTAATTGAGTTGAAGTGAAATTGTGCATCCTTGAGCCTCTCATTTATCCACAATTGTTATGTGTACCAGTAGCCTTTTTCCAAAGAGGAAAAAGCTATGGCTTATGTGCAATAGAAGTTACCGGAAATGTGGAGACCTTTCAGGTATGCAACATGTATGAGCAGTGTAATATGTATTACATATGTGGACATTACAGATGCTTTTGTGACATTCTACATTGGGGTGAAGTAACATATGTGTTTGTTTATTAGCAGAATTCTTTGTTACCATATTTTACTTGGCTTTTCATTAAAATGTTAACAAATCTAATTTGCAGTATCAGTGCTTTGAAAGGCTTTTGACAGTTAGATGGAAAAACTATAACATAAAAAAATGATGGATCCCCCAAATAAAAATAAGTACAACGTTAATTACATTTTGACGCAGTTTCCCTTTAAAACTAGTATGTAAGGTATGTAAACGTGACCACTGCAGAAAGTGAGAGAATGAGCAGAAATGAAGTGAAAGAACAAGATATTATGATAGGTAAAAAATTCACCCTAGTTAGTTCAGGACTCCGGAGCTGCATGAAAGTATATTTATTAGACAGACAAACGACAACAATTGCAATTGGGCTCCCCTACCAGCCGAGGCTGACAGTGAAGCCCCTGATAAACTCTTCGCACAAAGTTTATATAGTCAGAAGTTTAGCTTTGAGCAGGGATGATCACGTGGTGGATTTCTCACGTCCGAGGCTCCCTGTCTTGCAAGGATGGCAGTTTTGCACAAGGTCGGAAGAAGCACAGTTCCCTTCTTATCTCCTCTGGTCTAAACATGCTCTTGTTCATATGCAGACTTAGTGGCACCTAATATTCTAGTTACACACACAGAGAGAAAAGCCATGCTCCTGCTTTCATAAGCACATCATTCATACAAGGAATATATTAATACAAGTCACTTGATTATTATATTCTAAAGTCATTAACAGTGTTTGGAAATAATCTCTAGCACAAGGTATTTTCTGTTCCAGGGAAAATGTTTCATCTTGAAGGATGACGTTTCTTGCAACAGTAGGCTTGACGGCTTGTTGTGTATTCAGAATGGATGTGGCAGCTAAAATGGGGAATGTAGCTTCAATATGCCAGTATGAATGAGCCTATAGATTTTCATTAAGATTGGCCAATGACACAGGTTTGATTGGTTGTTGGCAACCATTATGTTGAGCTGGCTGAATGGCACTTCAGGAGATGTGATCAGATGTAGCCAAGTACAAGCTTAGCAAATTTCAAAATTCTACCTTAAGTGGAGCTTGAGATATTGAAATGTGTCATTTGCAGTGCCCTCTTTTAACGAAATTTCGTGGAAGTTGGCATGAGTCCAAAGAATGTGGTAGTGATACAGGGTGTCATATATTGTGATGTTTGAACAAGATATTGGTTAGTGAAGTGCTAGATTTTTGCTTTGATCATTATTCACTGGGTGGCTCCACTACAGAAATTAATTGTAATGAGCCAGGGTAGAGGCCAGCTTGCCATAAAATTGTCATAATTTTAGGGCTAAATGTTTTTTGATCTATTGCCTAAAAAGTGCTTTGACTCTACCCAAACTCAGGGCCGCTAACCCACTTCATGGGACTCTAGCACACTTCAGGGGGAGCTAGCACAAAGGGTAACACACCGGGAGACACAAACTGTCTATTCTGTATCAGCCATGAGGGTCTACAACCATACTAAGCTTCATGCAGATTGGTGAAGTAAGTGTGATATTGTGGTGGGAAAGTGGAGGAAAAGCAATTCTGCCTATTCTTAACAGAGAAATAGTATTAAGTATAAGTATAAGTAGCAGTATTTAGTATTCATGCAAAGAGTCAATATGAGCAGAATGCCTCTACCCTCCCCACAGTTCATGAAAGGAAATATTTTTCAAAGCTGTCCTTTATGCTTGCTCCAAAGGTGAGCATTGCTAATAGTTTGCTGAGGGTGCCTCTGGGGGTTTGTACCCCATTTTGATCATAGTAAGTCAGTGGGGACTTGGTGCTCATCTCAGGGTATTAAATTGGTTTGTACTGTTGATATTTGCTTGTGAAGCATGTTGCCTTTGAACTTTGGTGACCACTATAGGGGGAAAGACTGCACAGAGGACATTAAGCTGACTGGGTGAAAATGGTGGTAGTGTGCAATAATTAAAAAATGGTTGACAAAAGATAGGTGCCTCTTGATTGACATAATTCTTAAGTTCCAGTGTAAAGAAAATGTTTCTGAATATTCTTTACATTCATATATTCATATATTTCCGAGTGAAAAAGTGAATGAATCAATGTACATGAAAATGCTTTAAACACAGAATGAAGATCCTGAGAATAAACAGGGAGTATAACATACTTGTCAGAAATATGAGATTTTACAATGAGGTACAATTTAATTAGCTAGGATTACTTCCTAAATTCGTTTCATGACATGTTATCAAGATGTTGTCACATTGCTTTAGATTTCTACCCTTACATACAGCATATGAAGTATCACAGAGTAACTCACAATACAAAATTGATTCTGATGAAGGTCCGGAAATATGAGCACATAACACCAATATTACACTCACTACACTGGCTCCCTGTCTCTTTCCGGATAGACTACAAAGTCCTTATAATCACCCATACATGCATAAATGGACATGCACCTCCCTACCTGCAAGAATTAATTACTCCCCAAACCTCCACCTGCACCCTCAGGTCTTCAAACAGCTTGCTCCTCCGCGTCCCCAAAACCAAGCGTCGCACCATGGGCGACCGGGCCTTTTGCTCGGCAGCGCCACATTTATGGAACAGCCTACCTGACCACCTAAGGGCAACGCAGACGCTGGATTCCTTTAAAGCTGGACTTAAGACTTTTTTATTCAGGAAGGCATTTCTGGCCTTGTGTTGAATCTTTTCTGTTATGCTTATGTTAATATTTAAATTTATTTTTAATTTTATTGTATTATTATAGTTATTTTCTAATATGTAGGCACTCTGAGATTCCTTTGAATGAAAAGTGCTTTAAAAAATAAAATGAATTATTATTATTATTATTATTAAAACTATCACAATACGTTGCCCATGGTAATGATGGTATCACCATACAGCTGTTCTGTGATGCTTGATACATTGCATGAAAAGCTTGACACTTCACAATATCTGTGTAACTGAAGATGAAAAAATCCCCTTTAGAAGGCTAAAAGCAAGAATGATGTATTTATTCATGGCCAGTTTCACAGAATTGGACAACTGAGATGAAACAATGTACAACAAAGTGCATAGAATCTGTGTGCCTTTTTGAGAGCACTCTAATCCAAGCCAGTAACTGTTAAAAGCCCATTTTGATGAAATGTCTTCTTACTGCCAGTTATAACTTTGTTTCAATAACCCTGGACACAAGGATGGAGGGTAGAGATGCTCTGAAAAAACAGAATGGCTACATGAATAAATTCGTTTATAACGGAGTTTAATTTTTTTTTTTTCGATATTTGGTGTCTGTGTTTTGACAACATATCGATGCCAAAAATATTGTGACATATCAACAAATTGATATTCTGTCCCACCCCTATTATGGAGTTGACAGATTAAGACTAAACAAGCATAAAGTAATTGGTCCAGATTCTTTAACTTCTCAGTAGAGGCCAAATACAATTCTCAAAATAACATCAATTGATTCTTGGCAGGTCTCGTCAGCAATGGCATTTCACTGTGTGAATGAAACAGTAGGCCTAGTGTTTCAAAGGACCCTGTTTGATTAATCCCCTATATTCTTTTTCTAGTGTGCCTTTGATCGATACTCAGATTCAATTGAACAGACAGGCGGCAAGGATCTTGGGGAGAATACCACTCAGTGACCTTTTAGAAGGGCCCAATAATAACTGTGAGGATTTGAATTGTTAATTATTTCTCATTAGCGAGAGGCTGGGAGGTTAAATAAGGTATGGAACCTTAAAGACAATCAAGTGTTTTTCCACTACAAACAGACAAACAGTCATACATTATGGAGTTGCTCCTTTCAAAGAAGAACTGAACCACTCTTAAGTAAGAAGGCTTGGGAGATTCACCAGACAGTTCTTAAAACAGGCATGATTTCACAAAATTGAGGACACGTACTCCACCTTACCATTGCTGTGATTATCCACCTGGATGTCAGGGTAAAACTTTATCTGCAATGACCCAGCTCTGGCACCATTTTCACTGTATGATTACTTCTTTAAGCGTAGCAGAGCCCAGTATTTTCAATATACACCTTGCATGATTTCTCCTCTTCCAGGCATTTCGGTGACACAGAAATAAACATTTGGAAGTCCACAAATAAATTCAGTTTAGCTCTTGTTGAAGGCTACAGAAAGTGTTTATCCTCCCGTGCATTAAGATGGAGTCAGAAGTAATGAATCCCACTAATAGTCCTGACTCTTCCCATTTTCCTCCTCATGTTGTTTATCTCGGGGCTGGCTAATAGTATGAGAAAACCTAAAATTGAGCCTCAAACGGTAATAATAGTGGAGGTTGAAGCCAAGCCTTTTCACCTTCATACCCACACTTCATCCAGGTGAGGGAAAAAAGCTCAACTTCGACAAAGTTACATGACTCATTCTGTGTCTGATTCCACAGCAATCAAAAAAATAAATCTTTCCCAGCTTTGTTCTGGTGAACTAATTCCTCGTAGACTTGCACCATGTTGCAATGAGCTGATCTGGAATGGGAGAGAAACTCTGAGAGGCATAGATTTCACAACGCAGCCTTACTGTTAGTTCTAAATTCAAGTGGTTGTGTGTTGAGACCTGGGGCTCTGCCCGATGTTACTGCGTTCCTCTCAGAAAAAAGGGCTGAATATTCTGAACACTAGGACTAGCACTCCGGTAATGAAGACAGCGCAGACATATCGATCGGTTACTCAGTGATGGATATTGTAGCTGACTCCTTCTGGCTCCTTTGGGTGAGGACCCAGATCTTTTGAACAAGCCGATTCCGGCACAGAGCTGGTCCAGGTCTGCGCTGTACTTCTGTCAGTGTCATCAGCTAATGGTGTTTATCTGATCATCACCAGCCTACATGTCTGTGTGACAGGATCTGGCAGGTATTACACACGTACGTTGCATTCAGTTTCTGCGACGTGCTCAGGCGTGTTTTCATCCCTGCAGTTGTGTTTTGGCGTGACCTTTCTTGGTAGACCTTGATACTGATCACTTCCAGAGGGTGAACAATGCAAGTTCTGAAATACCACATTGGGCTTCAATGTTATCAGTCACGATGCAAGTCCCTGAATAAGTCACCATCATCACGAAAAAGCAGAGGCCAGACAGTGTTGTCT
Source organism: Sprattus sprattus (assembly GCF_963457725.1). Lineage (NCBI taxonomy): Eukaryota > Metazoa > Chordata > Actinopteri > Clupeiformes > Clupeidae > Sprattus > Sprattus sprattus. The sequence goes on along the minus strand of NC_137921.1, from coordinate 53,895,800 downwards.
TGTCCTGCATAAGAACCAAAGCAAACATGATGTTTTGTTGTTCAACCTTACAATGTAAATTCTGTGAAAAAGTAAATACTTGTGGTACTGTATAATGCACTATAACTGTGAATACGTGAACATTAGTGTGAAAATTGTTATTTAATTAATAAAACATAGATATTACAAATCATATTATAAGGGCCAAAGCGTGACGGTAAGAGCCAAGGTGAAGAGCACTCAGCACTAACACTTTTAGGCACATTTAAAAAAAAAAAAGTAAGACTATTTTTTATCAGACTGTGATTTCCTTCACATATGAAATCTACCAAATAACATGTAAATAACATGCAAATTGGGTCAATATTAAAACCTGGTCATAGATTTACATTTCACCACTAGAGAGGGTTAAAAGTAGAAGCGTGTCAGAGAAAATCTAAAAATTCTCTCAGTAGGATAGATAAACAGGTTAGGTTTGAGGAACTACTGTGGTGATTTGGCATCTGTTTCGTGGTGGACCGTGACACATCTGTGGTTTTTCAGAGTTTGGGAAAGACATTTCTGTACTAATGAATAATACATTTGAAGTTATAAATTATAAATCACACCAAATCCAAATTAACATTTCCTCACATGCTCCGGTCAGTGATTCTTAATCTTACGGTATTCACACCAATGCCAGACTGTTGGATGAGGGTAGACATGTAGGCAAAGACACTTCTCAAGGGATGCTCAACTCACGCTGGCATACCTCAAAGAAAGAGGACCTGTCTCGCCTCTTCCCTAGTCTGTGCAGTGGCGGCGCCAGAGATTTTTTTCTGGTGGTGCTATGGGGGTGCTCGGCGTTTTACTGAGGGTGCTATGAAATTAGGGTGATAGCATATGAGTCTCATTTTTCTCTACTACAACACCTCCCCACCATATCGTCACATATGTGTACACGTTTGATCTCTAACGCGTCTTTGAGGTAGGCCTACATAAAAAGCGTCATTCAAATCAATCGTATTATTATTATCATTAGGCTACTTCTGACGGACGCGCACAAAGCTGCGTTCATCTCCGACGGTCAAAATGGATGCAGCATGTTATAGATAACGTAATCCCAAATACTTCACTTACTTCAGTGTGGATTAAAGTTTGCGATGACTACCAGGTCACCACTACCATGTGCGACAAATTAAACTAAACATACCAAGTTCAATACACTTCTAACTAAAGACGGCAGATTAGAATATCAGATATAATTAACTTAAACAGGCAAAGAGTCAGAAATGCTTTCAAAAAGTGTATATTATTTTAGGTCACAATTAATAAAAACATGAATGAGACCAAACAGTAGGCACTCAAAACCACAATAATAAGAGATCAAAAAGTGCACACAAAACGATGCTTAAAACATCCCTTAATTGTTTCCTAATCATTTTTTGCCATTACATTGATGATCTCATTCTGCACGTCATGGTGCACATACTTTGCATTTGACGGGTTGTTATCTAACTTTTTCTGAACGGTTTTATCAAATTTTCAAATTACAGATAGCAACTCGCGGACATTACCCCTGTTTGCTGAATCCTCATCTTCAATGTGGCCTCGCTGTGAGATCCCCTGACAAGCAGTGTAGCGCAAGCTTTCCACAACATTTTTGTAATATTGGTCTTTTCCGACCATCCTGGGCGTTCATGCGTTAGTCACCCAGGGTGCTAGCAGCATGGCTAGCAGCGCCCTCAGTAGAGGTGAAGGGTTGACTTGGACCAGGACTTTCCTCTTCTTCTACATCAGAATCAGAATCCAATACCTCTTGCATTTTTTCTTCCTCTTGAACATCTTATTCAACTCGAGGAAATTTGCGGATCAAATACCGATCCATTTTCGTGATTTTGTGAACGCTTGACTTAGAATTGACCGATCGCGAGGATTACTGTCACTTAGCCTACTACTCATTGAACAATCACGTTCACGCGCAAAGAGTCTGTGTCGTGCTACGTGAACAATCTGTTTATTTCAATCTGTTATTTTCTTTTGTGATTAAAATATTATTATCACACAATACATTTTATTAAGAACTCAGAATGAAATTAAATAACAATAATAGGCCTAAATAAACCATTATTTTCTTGGGGGTGCTATGGGGGTGCTATGGCCAATCTAGGGGGTGCTCTAGCACCCCCTAGCCCCCCCCTGGCGCCGCCACTGAGTCTGTGTGTTGTGTGTTGGTCATATAGCATCGGGGTAGAAGCTGTCCCTTAATCTGTGTGTGTGTGTGTGTGTGTGTGTGTGTGTGTGTGTGTGTGTGTGTGTGTGTGTGTGTGTGTGTGTGTGTGTGTGTGTGTGGATAGCTTGTGTGGATACCTTGCTTGTGATATTGTAGCAAGTCACATCGAGAAATAATGAGAACCTGTACCTGTCAGCCCCATCTCAAGGCAGCAGAAAAGTCCCTGATTAAATGCTACAAACTGCTGACAGAGAGGCAGATCAACCTCAGTTACTTACAGCCCCGGAACACTGCACACTGCACACCGCAAAACACAGGAGAGCCACGCAAGGTTTCTTTTATTGGTGGCAGAATTTTTTGTAACGGTAGGAAAGATTCATAAAATATGCCCCCAAGTGGATGTTCATATGCGGCGCAGTGGCAGTGTCTGGGGTGTTTGGGGTGGGGGTGGGGATTGAGTCATTTGGGTCATAGTGAATCTGATGCATTCACTGGCAAAAAAATCTAAGTTATTCAACAAAAGGACACACCACATAGTTCCCAAGACATCATAATGACTATCATAATGACAGTCCGTTTACCATTCTAAAACTTCCCAAGCCACATTATCAAAATGTTACTTGACGTTCAAGTGCTGCAGTAATGCGAACTACCTGATCAATTGTTTTGAAATGCTGATGAGCCCCTCAAACATGATTCAAAAGCAATGATCAAAATTGGATGCATTTATATGAAAAAAATATGGTGTACATCTGGTGCAATCCTCACACAGTGCTCCAGGAAATTCAGCTTGCTGTACAACTTCATATCCACAGTTAGTATACTCAACAAATGGAGTCTCAAGAAGATAATTTCCATTAATAAAATTAGATTGTAGATGATTCACATAAGTGTCAACATAACTATATTACAGACATTTAATAAGGGGAAACAAATAAATAACTGTGTGAAACAAGTCAGGCTTTTTTCCGTATCCAATGACGCAAGCTGATATCATAAGCCTTTGGTTACACGTCTCTGTGAGACTGTAGAATCATGCAATTAATCTGACCTGCTATTTTGCCATAGTGGAATCACTGACAGTCCAGTCACATACTGCATGAATTATATACGTGATTCATTCACTTTCAGATGGCAGGTTGAGGTTTATTAGATTGTTTGTAGGGAAAATTGGTGATTTAGAGGCTAAGTGATGCAGACATTGTAAACCCTACAAAGCCACGGTTAAAATCCTGTGGTGATTTGGGGACTGAGAGGGGTGTTGCCATCCAGTGACGCAGAGAAAATTGAAAGAGGGTCAATGCCAGACTATGAGCTGCAGTCACACTAGTACTACATAAATGAGGTTGCCTTCCCTAAGTGAACTCCAGCTCTTTAGTTTTAATCTATATTTAAAGGCACAAGATAAAATGTTCCAGAAATCACTCTCTTATTGTAATAGATCAGTTGCCTTTAAGCATAGATATCTTTAAGCAATGTGAAATCTTACCAGATTGATAGTACTCAAATAAAGTCTTTAGCATGGAGTGACTGAGGCAGTCCAAATTATTCTGATCTAGAATTTGTTTTGTTTTTTCAATAGATAGAGAGAGAGAAAGAGAGAGAGAGATCAATTTGCCTACAGAACTCACAAATACTTAATGTGTCATTCCATCTGAATGACATCTGATCCTATCTGACCTATGCAAGGCATGGCAGGGTTAAAATAAATGTCCTTGTTTGCGCAGAGGCCTAATTAATATAATACCTTTTGTTTAGTTTAGTTAAGGTGCAGGGGAGATGTAGCCTGGATACCAGCCCAAACCCCGCCCACAACATTTTTGGTCAGGGAGATTTGGTCTGGCTCTGGGCTAATTGGGAGAGAGTTTCATCGGTAGGATAAAACCGGACCAATCAAATTGTCAGGGCGGGCTTTATACGTTGATTGACAGATACCAACGCTTGAGTTGAATTAACCGGTAGATTCAAACTCCGACCAAGATGGCCGCGTCTCGGGTGCTTAGTGGGGAATTTTTTATGTGAATTAAGCTATCTACACGACTTTTTAATGTCTACATTGACTCGGTTAGTTGTGCATGTGCAACACGAATGTTGCAGAGTATTGTTTGTTTTAACTAAAGCTCTCTAGAACATTATTGTTATATCATTGCTAACGCGTACACAAAAAACCCATTGAAACAAACTGTAGCTTGTAGCCTTAATGCTAATTAATTAACGTGAGCAGGCATATCTCAACAGACATTGACAGCGCATTCATTTTGAAAGAGGAACAGAGAAATGCGATCAAGGCATTTGTCGATTGAAAAGATGTTTTTGCCGTCCTTCCTACGGGATCAGGTAAAAGTTTAATCTATCAGAGATGGTAATACTACGTTGCTCTGATTGGTTCTAGGTATCCAATTCAGCGAATAGGCATTTTCTTTCCTGGTTCGTTGAAACACGCCCCATAATCATAGCCCAAAGGTTCGGTATCAGACTCATATTCTGACTAGAATCATGAGTATGACATCGTCAGGCTAGGGGAGATGAGTAGAGGAGGTGAATTAAAAATATTGATAGAAGAGGTGAAGTTCACAGTACAAAAGGAAATAAAAAGGAAAAGCAATTATTATGAAAGGCATACAAGAAGAAAATCTCCCGCCCTCTGTGACCCATATGGTTCACAGTGAGGTCAGTCAAAGGAAGTCTACCGGTTGTCATTTAATGAACCCATTCATTCAGTTAGCACCAACCACTTAACATTCTTCTTCAAATCAAACAAGTGTCCAGAAAACTGACAATATAAGAATGGAAACTGTACTTAATAACCTCAGCTGGACTATTTTTAGGACAAAACCATCAAGGCCTCAAAAATGAGGTGAGGAAAATATATGAGTGATGAAATGAAAAATAAATGTGTTGAAAGCTGCTAGACATCATTGCATCACCACAGCTCCATGATGTAAGGGCAAACTTCCTTCATATCATAATTGCGCAAACTAATAGGACGCCACAGTCAAGATAAATACAAAAATACATTTAAAAAATCTGATTCTGATTCTGAAAAGTGGTCATGTGTTTGATATTATTCATTCATTTGTTTGAATGTTACATAGATAGGAAAATGTAAAAAAAAAATAAAAGAATAAAGGAAGGGGAGGGGAGGCCTGAAACAGTATTAGGCACTAATACAAGACATGTTGGGAAACATTGTATTGTCATCATTGCCTTAAGCCTTTACGGTGATGATTTCTACCAACTGTCACGACTTGACACCCTGTGTCACCAGTTGGGACCTCGGGCCTCTAGAGGCCGCTAACTGGAGTCATACTTGTGCTGCCTGTGTTTTGTTTGTACATGTGCCATTGTTTACTTCCTGTGTCTTGTCCATGTGCTTCCTCCTGTTTGTGTATGTGGCCATGTGCTCCCTTGTTGTCTGTCTCCATCCCTCACCTGTTCCCAATATCACCCTGTTTGTTCGGCTTGATTTGTTTCACCTGTTTCTCGTTGTCCTCTGCTATTTAAGTTCAGTGTGTCCTGTGTCGGGTCGTTACTCAATGTCAGTCCAAGTCTTGTGTTCCCAGTTTCTAGTAGCATGGTGAGAGATTCTGTTATATGTATTCTTTCTCTGCCTAGCTTCCTTGTTGTGTCTCTTTGCTGTTTTTTGAGTCTTGCCTATTGTGAGTTTTTGCCTTGGATCTTCTGTGCGTTAACCTTTTGGAAATAAATCCTGAGTAGTGATGGCGAAATGAAGCTTCATGAACCCTCGAAGCTTTCCAGCCAGACGTGTCGAAAAAAGGTTCACTACTCGAAGCGTCGTTCGCTCTCTAGTGACACCTGCAGGTCAATAAAAATACGGTGTAAGAAAGATTTTCTCGGGACAGTGAATTTGTTAAATTTGTTGTGGTTCGCAAGGCCTGCTAAAATAACATGCACACAAACGTGTGGTGGAAGAAAACGTTTCTCCATTAATTCAAATTGCATTGTAGGCGAATACAATGACAATAAAGGATTTATTTTTGTATTCTTTGTTCTAATAATAGTTCGATCTGACCATTAAGAGATATCTGGTGGCACAACGGTAAGCAACGTCGGTTTGAAAGATAATCTGTTTAGTTTCGAATCCTGACCAAAGCGAATTTTAAACGGTGTTTAGATTAAAATAAAAAGCCTGTTAATTATCTTTACTCTCTATGCCGTTGGAACAAAGTGCTTTTTGAATACTGGTCAGTACTTTTGTAAAGCCAATGAGTGCTTTTGGACAACTGGTCAGTGCAGGGCACTGAAAAGGGGGAGAAAGTGCTTTGTGCAACTGGATCAAGTTCTTTCTCTTCCTAACTAGATCTATAACTCTATCTCAAATATTCTATACTACCAACAACACCAAACAATCTAAATCTCCAACTACAGCTAAATCTCCAACCATTGACAATAACTACCACGAATACAAGATGAGTTTTGGGACGTCGTATAGTCGAAGCGTCCCGCGAAAAGTGAACGAACGAACCACTTGGTGAAGCACTTGATTCAAATGAGGCTTCAGACGTCACCGGTGACGTCATCTCGGCAAAACGATACAAGCCTCGATACGCGCTCTGGTGAGGAAGTGCTTCATTTTCGCGACACAAGCTCCGAATCCTCGGGTTCATTTGTAACATCACTAATCCTGAGTTCAATTGTATCTGGTCTGCGATTGGATCCTTTCCTGCTAAACCCTGACAGAACGACCAAGATGGACCCAGCAGACCGGAAACTTTTTGATGTTTTTGATTTCGAGGCCAATAAAGCCTCACATTTGCTCCCCTGGGAACTTTTCTGGGACAATGTCTCATCGAGTGAGGAGGACCAGGACCCAGATGGTGAGTTCACAGAAGGTGCACTTATTGATGGGGGTCCTATCCTAGGTGATCGCTTTTTTGAGAAGCCTGTAGTCAGAGGCGACTACACTGACTTCACCTATGGGGACAGTTCAGATGAGGAGGAAGAACTGTTCTCATCTCTGCTTGAGCCCGGACCCAGACGAGACTGTATGCGGTATGCGGTATGCGGGCAGTCGGTTGGCTTTCAGGCACACCCCGCTCAAGACACCACCTCAGGTCTCGTTCCCTTCAGTTCCTACGGTCCACTGTGAGCCCGGTGGGTGGATCGGGGGGGATTATTTCATGCGTGATCAGTACTTTGTATACACGGATGAGTTGGAGATGGCGGACACGACTCCTGCACCTCGTCGAGCTCCAGCTCCCAGGCTGGCTCCTACACCTCGTCGAGCTCCAGCTCCCAGGCTGGCTCCTGCACCTCGTCGAGGCCCAGCTCCCAGGCTGGCCCCTGCACCTCATCAAGCTCCAGCTCCCCGGTTGGCTCCTACACCTCGTCGAGCTCCAGCTCCCAGGCTGGCTCCTGCACCTCGTCGAACTCCAGCTCCCCGGCTGGCTCCTACACCTCGTCGAGCCCCAGCACCTCAACTGACTCCTGCACCTTGTCGAGGCCCAGCTCCTAGGCTGGCCCCTGCACCTCTTCAAGCTCCAGCTCCCAGGCTGGCCCCTGCACCTCGTCGAACTCCAGCTCCCCGGCTGGCCCCTGCACCTCTTCGAGCTCCAGCTCCCCGGCTGACTCCTGCGCCTCGTCAGGCTCCAGCTCCAGCCCCTGAGCCATTCCTCACTCCTGCTGCTCCTGCTGCTGCTTCCGCATCTCCTGCCCCTGCAGCTGCTACCCCTGCTGCTGCTCCTTCTGCAGTTGCCCCTCCTGTTCCGTGCAGGGCGACTGCCTCCGTCCCTGCTCTGCCGATCACTGTTGACCTCATTGATTTCTGGTCCCTTCCTGTTCCAAACCTCCCTGCCCCCATAGTTCCTCGATCACCTTCTCCTGCACCTCCTGCTTCTGCCCAGGCATCTCCAGCTCCAGCACCCCAGCCTACCCCTGCACCTCGCAGGGCCCTAGCTCCAGCTCCAGCAACCCGGCCTACCTCTGCACCTCTCAGGGCCCTAGCTCCAGCTCCAGCAACCCGGCCTACCCCTGCACCTCGCAGGGCTCTAGCTCCAGCTCCAGCAACCCGGCCTACCCCTGCACCTCGCAGAGCTCTTGCTCTAGCCCCAGAGCCATTCCATGCCCCTGTCCGCAGTGTCCCGACTGCCCCTGTCTGCAGTGTCCCGACTGCCCCTGTCCGCGGTGTCCCGACTGCCCCTGTCCGCAGTGCCCATGTCTCCAGTGTTCCTGGTTCCCCTGTCCCTGTTTCAGGTGCCCCTGTGTCAGGTTCTCCTGCCCCTGTCCCGAGCGCCCTGTCCCGAGCCCCCCAGGCGCCCCTGTCCCAGGTGTTCCTGTCCTGGTCGAGGAGGCGTGTTGTGACCTCCTCGCCCCCAACAAGGCTCCAAGTCGCCTGCCTCATTCGGGGCGTCCACCTGGCCAACCGCCAAAGACTCCCCTTGCCCCTGTCTGACCACCCACCCGGCCAGCCACCAGATACTCTGCCCTTGCTTGGCCAGAAAACCGGCAAGCCACCAGACATTCTGCCCCTGCTTGGTCACCGAACCGGCCGGCCACCGGACGGTCTACCCCTGCTTGGCCGCCCACCCGGTCGACCACCAGACTCTCCACCCCTCTTCTGCCGCCCACCTGGCTGGTCGCCAGACCCTTGTTCCCTGTTCAGCCTGGTCCCTGCTTGCCCACCGTCCTTGCCCTGGACCCCCTCCACCCACCCTATATGGACCTTTTGATTGACTTTGGGCCGTCTGGGATCCGGCCCTTCGAGGGGGGTACTGTCACGACTTGACACCCTGTGTCACCAGTTGGGACCTCCGGGCCTCTAGAGGCCGCCAACTGGAGTTTCTACTTGTGCTGCCTGTGTTTTGTTTGTACATGTGCCATTGTTTACTTCCTGTGTCCTGTCCATGTGCTTCCTCCTGTTTGTGTATGTGGCCATGTGCTCCCTTGTTGTCTGTCTCCATCCCTCACCTGTTCCCCATATCATTTGTTCGGCTTGATTTGTTTCACCTGTTTCTCGTTGTCCTCTGCTATTTTAAGTTCAGTGTGTCCTGTGTCCTTTGTCGGGTCGTTACTCAATGTCAGTCCAAGTCTTGTGTTCCCAGTTTCTAGTAGCATGGTGAGAGATTCTGTTATATGTATTCCTTCTCTGCCTAGCTTCCTTGTTGTGTCTCTTTGCTGTTTTTTGAGTCTTGCCTATTTTGATCCCCTGTGAGGTTTTTGCCTTGGATCTTCTGTGCGTTAACCTTTTGGAAATAAATCCTGAGTTCAATTGTATCTGGTCTTCCATTGGATCCTTTCCTGCTAAACCCTGACACCAACAAAAAGCATGTTTTTGACCCACAGACAGCAGCGGGACATGAAAAATAAGCTTGTAACATGACTCTATGGTGTGGGAAACTCCAGACATGGGAATGTGAACGAGCAGTACAATGGTGATTTTGATTAACTTCACAAAAAACGTTCACAATATGAACTTGCAAATATATATTAGATCTGTGGTGTGAAGAAAGCACAACAATGATTGCAGATAAATCCCAAACATTTGATTCATAGCTATGTGTGCCAGCGATCACAAAAACTATTTTAAGAAATGATAGTGAAATTTAAAGTTGAAATGATTTATATCATACATTTAACTAACAGCGTATTTTTTTTTTTGCACAGTTCCCATCTAAGTTTTGTTTTTGTGCGCCTACATTTAGCAGCATTTGTGTCTGTTATGGGTATGACGCAAATGTGGGTTGAACAGTAATGTCTCATTCATTCTGTCACCTATAACATCGTTTCTTTAATTGTCATAGCAAATCTTTTCGCCTATTTATTGGCCTACATCAAAGGCATGCTTGTCTACAAACAGCAATGATTGCAGCAGAAAAGGTACCTTTTTTATGGAGAAATGGTGCGGCTGCCAGTTACCGCTACATTAAGGCATTCCTGACACAGACAGCAAGGGGTACAATCACACGGTTTATTTACACACAAAAACAACCAGCACATTACACCACGATCAGGACAGAATCGATGGGCATACACACATTGAACATAACGGCACCTGAGAGCATTTCATTTAACACGTGGCAGGCGTGCGGCCCGCACGGTGCGGGGGCAGATGCAGGACAGAGAAACGACCCGATGGAGAGTCGAGAAGGACCTTTGAACTTTGGGCGCAGTGGACGCCAAACGTACACAGGCCATGTTGGTGGGATGAAAGGGGTGTTGGTAGTTTGTGATAACTAGGGATTTGTTTGGAGTGCTAGGAAACTGTACGAGTTTCTTTGGAGGAACCTGTGTGTAGTAGGGAAATGTATTTATTGATGATGAGTCAGAATATGTATATTTTTAAAAGGGCAGGGCAATGATTAAACATTTTAATCACGATTAATCGCATGATTTCCCTGATTAATCACGATGAATCGCATTTCTATGGGCAAAATCCAATGATCAATTCAAAAGTAGTGTATGGCGCACTTTTATTTAAAATGTTCTGCCATATGAACAAAAGTGCCACATCAGCATTTTTATATAGTAGCAGTTTAATAAAATAAATACTTTGTGTAATTCTCAACTTAAACAATGTTATCAAAACAAATACAGAACTAAAGCTTATTGCCACTGCCAGGGCATTAATGTTTAGAGTGTGGTGAAGCACCAAAAAGTTGTGTTGACAATATCCATGTAGGCCTACTTGATGGCTGGTTTCCCTGTAATGTAACTAACCAGCCTGGTTATGACGTTATTTCTACCATATCTCTTTTGATTTTGCATTGTTGGCTGACGTTTGTAGCTCGCTAGTTAATGGCAACTCCCCATGCTAGCTAGCGATAGTTAGCACGTTAAAATGAGTTAACTTATCGGGAGCCGGGAGGACAGGGGACATCATTGCACAACAAGCTCAAAATCATATTTTCAATAGTTGATTTTCTTGTCATCCTGATGTGATCTTAATGATGGATCCAGTAGGGTGACAGGCTAGGATAGCCAGCTGCTTAGCTGCTGCTAGCTAGCCTGACGATGTCATACTCATAATTCTAGTCAGAATATGAGTCTGAGTCTGCTCCATTGAGCTGTGATTATGGAGCGTGTTTCAACGAACCAGGAAAGAAAATGCCTCTTCGCTCAATTGGATACCTAGAACCAATCAGAGCAACGTAGTATGACCATCTGATACATTCAACTTTTACCGGATCCCTTAGGAAGGACGGCAAAAACATCTTTTAGATCGACAAATGCCTTAATCACGTTTCTCTGTTGCTCTTTCAAAATGAATGCGCTGTCAATATCTGTGAGATATGCATAGCCTACTGACGTTATACTTATTAGCAGCTAGGCTAGCTAGCTATTATGTGTTTCAATGGATTTTTGGTCTAAGCGTTAGCAATAACCTAACAATAAATGTCTAGAGAGTTTCAGTTAGGTTCTACAATACTCTACAACATTCGTGTTGCACATACACAACTAACCAAGTGAATGTAGACAAAATCGTGTAGATAGCTTAATTCACATAAAATATTTCCCACTAACAGGCTCCCGAGATGCCGCCATCTTGGTACAATTTCAAATCTACCGTTAATTCAACTCAAGCCATCTGTCCATCATCGTATAAAGCCCGCCCTGAAAATTTGATTGGCTGTCATGTTTTCGACCGGGGAAAAAATTCTCCCCAACTGAGCAGCGCCAGACCGAACTTCCAGACCAAAACATTTTGTGGGTTGGGTTCGGTCTGGTATCAAGGCTAGCTGCTAGCATCATTCAGAGACAACGAACTTCTAGATTCTAGCTTACAGCTGACCGGTTAACGCCCACTGACGATAACCTTTGCTGGAGGTGATGCACAGGCAATGAATGAATCGCCACATTATTTTGAGAAGTTTAGCTTTCGTGTATCTGTGTTAACTTGCGTGTGGACTACTTTTCAGGTCCATATGTCCCTTGTATGGTTTGTTTATCCGCCCATTCTTTTCTTTTCCGGTTACGCAGCAGTCAGCAGAAGACTTTTACAAAATAAAAGCCTGTAGGCAACATACTTTTACAAAAATAAAATAAATAATAAAACCTGCGTTAACGCGCGATAAAATAATAATAATAATATACTAAATAATATACTAAATTTCCCTCGGGATCAAAAAAGGATCCATCTATCTATTTATCGAATAGCTGAATCACCATAGGGGACAGTTCAGTGAAGTCAATAAGCCTATTCTAAATTTTTTTTAGAAATGAGTCCATTCTAACTACAAAATCAGAAACACACACAGGCAGTAGTGAATCATTAGTTGAACATTTACAAAAGTAAAGTTTTCTGATCTTCTGTCTGCAGGTGTGCCAGGAGGCTGGGCCTGTGTCGCTGTGCCCTAGTGGCTGATGACGCAGGTGTCTCGCCTGTCCTGGTGAGGCCATTTTGAGACAAATATAACACAGCACTCACCAGATGTTTCTCATGACAACATTCTTGCATTACTGATAACTGACTTGGACCCACCTCACACTCTCTTTTGTTTGTCATGCATTTAATAAACCATTTTGGTTTAAAATCCAACCTCACCTCATTCTATTGTTTGCGACCTTGGCAACAAGTCATCATGTTACTTTTACATTAACCGGATATACTGTAATCATCAAAAGTACATTGAATAAAAACTAATTTAAAACATGCTTTTTTTGTGAAATAATTGGTTTCCTTTTGTTGTAACATTTTGTGTTGGATAAAATTGGAAGGATAAAAAACCACAGTCTTAAATTCTAGATATTACACAGGGATGTGCACAGGAATTTTAAAGGGAAGTTGCTCTGCCCTGGAAAAAAGGGGCGACACATTCATTTTTGTAACTGCCGCTGCCACGCCCCCGTCCCCTGATCGGAAATTTTGCCAATATCATTTTAAACTCTGACTCTTGCAGCCGTAATACTATTTAAAAAAAAATAAAAAATCCTTTGGAGGGGCAACTTCAGTCGAGGAGGGCAAACGGGCAGTTGCCCGAGCAACCTTAGCCCCCTCCTGTGCACGTCCCTGATTACACTTGATAGTGGGAAAGATTTCTTTTGACTTTCAGCTCAACACAGAAAAGGGATAGATGAATATAATAGACAAATCAAATTGGCCTGTAATTTGTCAGTCTTTCTGTCCCACTGTCAATTAACCAGGATGATTTATATCTCCTATGAGGAAGCACTATGAGCCTCCTTCAAAGATCATCAGGAAGATGCCAGCTTTATCCTTGTCATTACAGATGACGTCACACGAGGTAAGCCATTTCAAAAACACCAAGTGAAAGTTTTGGAAGATTATATCACCACAGCCTGACATGTTTAGACAGAACCGAACACAACATTTTAACTTTCATTTATTAAGTTATTTTTACATTTAATAACAGTGGAAAGTGGAACAGGGAGTGTGTGTGTGTGTGTGTGTGTGTGTGTGTGTGTGTGTGTGTGTGTGTGTGTGTGTGTGTGTGTGTGTGTGTGTGTGTGTGTGTGCTTGTGTGTGTGTGTGTGTGTGTATGTGTGTGTGTGTTTGAGGGGGAGGAGGGATAATGATCCACTGGTATGTTCAATGCCAATCTCATTTTATTCTCAGCTTCTTTGATCACTTCCTTTTCCACTCAAGACGTTTGCCTTTGTATCCAGTCCTCTTCAACCGTGAACGAGTTCTCCCCCATGAAGCAGGGTGCCTTACACCCTATCATGGTTAAAAATACCCACACATCTCACTCTCTCAGCTCGTTCTCCTCAGCTGTCATTCTTGTCGCCGATCCGTCTGCAAATTGGATTGAGGAGAAATCGCATGAGGCGGATGGAGGGCAGCAGGGCGGGAGGGCAGGAGAATGCAAAGTTAAGGGAAGTTAACTGACACTTAAGCTCATCTCCAATCCCAGGAGTAGCTTCAAGGAAATAGCTTGACCCAGGACTATGCCTTGAAGGGGAAGTGGCAGAGATAGGGCTTCTGCATTAAGGGAGAGTCAGAGAGACGATAGAGAATAGAGACGGCAGTAACCTTTCAAAGCAGATGCTTAAACCCACAATCATCCATCCAGCAGTCACATTAAATGACGGGTAATGACGTGCCATTTTTTCCTCTGTTAACCTTTCCTTTACCCATCTCCATACCTCCTCCATGTTGGCTTGGAAGATGGTGGTGGTTGGGGGTTGGGGATGGGGGAAGTAGGCAGATAGCAGACTTTAATTAAAAGCTGATTAAATTGAATTTTGGACTGTGACAGTGTTTGCCTGTTGCGTTTCCAGCCGCACCACTTAATCAGCTGTCACAGTGGCCTAGGGATCAAAGACGCAGCGATTTATCAACAGTGGCAAATGCCTCACAGCAGCAGGTCAAACCCCCAAGGACTGCCCCCTGCAGTCTATTCAGGAAATTGTCTAAATGCTCAAGTTATCAGAGATAGTGGATTCCAGCTCCATTACAGATCAATGTGTGTTCACAATGTGTCACACATTTATGCAGGGTAAACAACTCCTGTCAACAATGATGTGAAAGGCAGAGCTAGAGGGCTTTCCATTGGTGGCATTACTGAGAAGCTACATTTTTTTGTACTTTGAAGGCAATCGCGCACTGAGTGTGCCTACAGTAAGTGTGGCCATTGTTTGCTATTCATTGGAATCTTTCATCATGTCCTTCACAAGCCGGACTAAAATTGCCATTGAGTGGGAGTGTGAAGTGTCTCACCGTTTCAAGAGTGCAAATTGAATTTATTGGCTAGAACAGGGCAGAAACCTAGATTGAGACATAGCCCCCTCTCCCCCCCACACACACACCTCCAGCCCTATGTTCAGCAGAGTTATGTGTAAAAGTGTAGGTTAAGTATAAAAGTGACAGTATGCCTGCTTGAGAGGATTTCTATCTTTTTCTGACTTGACTTGTGAACCAGGTCAGGCATTTTGGTTTTAGGCACACACACAAAAAGTAACTGTTCTCATTAAAAACCCAACTCACTCATAAATACCTAAACAAAGCATGTGTATTCCTATAAGAAATGTGTCAAGGAGGAAAACACGGTAAGGAAGGCTTTATCTGTTTAGGTCTGCAAAAGGTGTTGTTGTCTTGACAACAGGATTTAATGGTGGCAGACACAGAACTCGCACATCCTCCTTTTGGAAAGTTCAAGGCTGAGAGTGGGAAACATGAATTCAATAGAAACGAGGCCAGTGATAGTTAACATGCCTCTCCCAAAGTTGATTGGTATGTCCTTTGCCTCGAGGTGCAGCTTAACGGGGGACATGAGTTCTGCAGTCTGAGGACATTTTTAAACATACTCTCAAGACGTAGTTAAAATGCCTTTACATTGTAACTACACTAAGGATATATCTAGGTAGATACTCTTATTAATCACTCATGCTACAAGATCTATTTGCTGGATACAAGACTGTTTTAGCTTGAAAACTTACAATAGATTTATAGGATTGTTCTTATGCTTTTTCATGACGAAATGAAATGGTATTTGTTTTGGTATTATTTATCTGGTGTCTTGTCTCCAGGCAAAGTGATCTGACACTGCAAATGTCTTCAGTCATGTCAATCTTTACCCCAGGCACTTCCCCCCCTCATCTGCTGTAGCTGTCGCTCACCTTCACCACATTGTTAAATGCTGCATTGCTAGATTTGAATAAACGTCTCCGTGAAAACTAAATCATGACTCCTCGCCTGACAGGTGTAGTGATAGTCTTCAGTCCTTCAACAAGAGAGGAAGACATATCTGAGCATGGATGATATGAATTTGTATCAAATGTCATGTTGAAATGAACTTTTTTATGGTGTCCAGAGAGACCCCTCCAAGTTATATCCAAGCTTGATGGGGTTCATAGACATAGGTTCAAAACAATATCACATGGGGCTGTCCGTGCTGAGTGCATGCCATTTATAAGGCACAAAGCACTTATCTGTTAAGGAATTCCACTGAGACCTACAGGTCTTCCTGAGGCACAGTACTGGGACAAGCCTGAGATGCTCATTTGTATCAAGAGTGCTCCAGCACACAAAGCCTATTACAGTGCATGCTGTGAGTGCACACACGCACACACACACACACACAGACACACACACACACGCACACACGCACACACGCACACACGCACACACGCACACACGCACACACGCACACACACAAACTCTTCCTTTGTGAGAACATGCCAACATAGCGTCCGCCATGAGTGTTTGGTCTGTGATTTGATAAGATGTGTGCCCTAGCACACAATTTCTTCTTCAGGGCCAGAGAACCAGTTAAAAAGAAAAACCCTTCTGATCTCGACTGGAGAAGCAAGTGATTGTCATCATCACCCAACAAGGCAAGAGCCCGGACTCAAGAAATGCAAGACCTGGGCACTTGCACAAGTGCTCTCTGAAGATAAAGTTGTGTACCCAGCTTGTCAGAGCAGATGAAAGGATGCAGCAGATCGAGACAAGAAAATGACCTCTGTTGCCAGGTGATTTGAGGTATCTCCACAGCTCCCCAACCCCCAAAAGCCCTCACTTGTCTCCTTATCACCATCCCAGCCTTTCCCAACAGGTGTACATATTGATCTTCTGTCAGCAAATTGGCAGGCTTACTTTAATGGAATCATCCTGCATCATCCGCTGTCAGTGTTATAGCCATTAACTGGCATTTTAATAAAAAACGTGTTGAGCCCCTCATATGACTTTATGACCATGATATACAATCAGCTCCCATTAAATCCATATTTAAAGGTGAAACCTTTTCTTGTCTACCAGGGAATCACTGGATTCTGTGTGCGGTTTGGCATCTAAATGTCAATAATAGTGGATGAGGCAGCCC
The DNA here is from genome assembly GCF_963457725.1 of Sprattus sprattus. Classification (NCBI taxonomy): domain Eukaryota; kingdom Metazoa; phylum Chordata; class Actinopteri; order Clupeiformes; family Clupeidae; genus Sprattus; species Sprattus sprattus. Next base: position 53,878,868 of record NC_137921.1, on the reverse strand, counting down.
CCGAAGATTTGGAAAAAGGATTGTCAAACAAAAATGGATGATCCAAGACACTGGTGATGCATCTTAATGCCCCCTTACATGCTCCTCATGCCACTCAGCTTCACAGTCATCAAGGTGGCAGAGGTGCATGGGTACTCATGGCTCTCTGAGTCTAAACAAAGTAGCCTCAGCATGTCATCAAGATGTAGAAGCGGATTTATATCAATGAATGTAAGAATCGGTTTGCTAAAAATGTCAATACTCGCTGAAACCCCCTAATAATTAAACTAAAGCCGGATTTCCATACAAATTAAATGGGACATAATACCCGTTGGTGTGTCTGAGTGTTATCTTATTAGGAGAAAGGGAACTCTCACACCTACCTTTTCATATATGCATGCGTGTGGTTGGGATTTGGCCGACTTAATTAAGGTTCCAGGGGCACAGTATGATGAAAAACCAGACAGAAATAGAATTTTCCCAATATGGACAAGGTTTACGCGATAGGGGAAGACGCAGGAAGCCATGACCATTACCATAATCATATGCGCCAGTAGGTGACCCAAATGAGGCGGGCCAACTCCAGATTTCGACTCACACCTTCATGATCTTACACTTCACTGACTCGTCTCAATCAATAGTCCATTAAAAGCACCTCATATGCACCACGTCAATCAAGTTCAGGATCCAAGTGTATTTTTGCTTAAAGAAGGAAGGTAAAACAATTGTGGTGCAGTAATGATTTGTTGAAAAAGCGTATGATTCGTAAAGTTAAAGAAAACTAAAATAACAATATATCTGGAAATATATGTCTAAAATGTGGGCATGCATGAGGTCCTTGAAGGTTAGTCATTAAAATTACATGACATGAGCATTGCGACGAAAATAAAATAAAAAACAGACGAAAGATGGAAATTCTGTGGTTCATGACTTCATAGAGGGCTTTCTTGTTCCAATTGCAGCTTTGAATTTGGGCAATAAACAATTTTGTGATGGGTAAACAACTCTAAAGAAAGCAAATGCATGAAATACTGCTTCAAGTATTCATGTTAAAATCACTGCCTTGTCATAATGTTTTATATAATTCATAAAGACCAGAGTGGTTAATACATTCAGCTTAAGATCTAATTTCCAAAGTTGAAACCATGAGGTTCAGCTTTGTAACTGAAGACACAAATGGTATAAGACAGCAACTTTGGTAAAATAATATTGCATGACTAGAACTATTCATGCACTCAAGCCTGTTGGCACACTGAATTAAGTGCATTAATGGCAATGGAAACATCCCTACATCAAAGTCCCTTTGAATTTGGCTGTAGACTGTTTCTGTCCCTGTGGTTTGTAGGAGACCAGCAACTCCTGTATGATGAGTGCACAAAAGAGAGATTGCCTTTCTAAATAAAATTGACTGCTACTTAGACAGACAAAGCATCTTAGCCAACAAAATGCTTCATTGACTATTTCTGGCAGTTCATTCCAGTTAAATCTGAAAAGGTCCATCTTCATTAAGACTTACTAAAGTGTTAATGAAGATGGATCTTTTAAGATTTTATTAGGCGTCTTATGATATTGAACCCCATGACCTATTCCTTTTCGGATAAATGAATAGCCCTGGACTACAGGACATACAGTAATGATTACAGACAGTCTACTAAAACTTTAACACTGGAACTCTCTGAGTTTCCAACCAGTGAATCAGGGGCCTGGAAATAATCAAATATGGATCCAACAAATCCTTCAGTGCACTGTTTGGCTCTTGAACTTTCTATGTGCTCCATTTTGATGGCACATTTACAGTACCTATTTACTTAAAGAGCATCTGTAGCGCTTACATCAAGAGAACTTGCCGAACAGTACCTGTGCAGTTTGTGTGTCATGAGCCAAATGTTTTTCACACTGAACACATGTATTCTGAAAACAACATTCAGAGACAAGTTAAGATCCTTATGAGTATTTTAATGCTACGTGTGTTGGATTGGATAGCACAGCAACATGTGTCTGTAGAGAGCGAGAGAGAGAGGCTGTCTCTTCCACCTCATGGGCAGCTCAAGGTCAGTGGATCCTGACAGGCAGAAACTGATATGAAATATTAATTCCGAGACTGTCTGGAAGGCCAGGACAGCTCCTTGACTCGCTAAAACCGAAGTCAATCTCCGAGCCATCACGTCGCCAATGAATTCCTCATCCATCAGACAAACACAGACTAAATAATTAGGCACCATCCATCAAAAAAAAAGTGAAAAAACAGGGCTGGAGGTAAAGAGTGTCATACCATTGGCTCTTTGCCATGATGAATTGCTCTCACAAATCAGTGGTTTAGGAACACTTCATTTGTTGCATCATGTGTGAGAAGTTTGACTATTTTAATGTAAATATAAAATATTGTACTGTATTGAGAGCCGGTGGTAGTGCAGCTTCAGTATATGTGTGTGATGAAGGTAGTTCTCAGAATTCCACGTGTTCTATTTCATTTAATTGTCTAATTATTTAATAATGGTTAATAAGTTTTAAGTTTTGGAATGTTGTTGTGTCTCCTTTTTTGTGTTAATGTTAGTCCCCTTGTAAGTCGGCACCCTCACCGTCTATGTTATGAAGAAAACTAGACCCATTTGTGTTTTCCCTATTCAGTATCAGTGTGTTCTACCTGTTTGTTGTATTTGTATCATAATAAAAGGCTTAATGCCAAAAGAGCCTGTGCCTTGTTTCTGCTCAATGTTACATTGGTGTCAGAAGTGGGATCTGGGGTTGACCACAATATCGAGGCCTGATCGACCTGTTGCAACGGGGTGGGGCACGGCAGTAGAGTTATATGTATATGAGCCATAGCAAGGCTGGTGTCTCCATAGGCAGCACTCCCAGCCTGAGGCTGTGAAGAAGCAGCAAGACAGCCCTACCGCTCCACCAGTAATGTCCTGGCCACTGTCACCCAGCCGGGATCGTACACAGTGACAATGAAAACACCTTGACGAAGAGTGATGAAGCTGCCCTGCTACAGTGGATAAGGCCTGCTTTAGATCAGTCCAGCTAGCAGCCCAGTTCTAGGCCTGGTTGGCAGAGGAGACGGGGGTCCAGATTGCTCTGTCCTAGTAGACCTCCAGTTGACAGAGCAGGCCAGCTGGCCAACCATCAAAGGGGTGCTACAGCGGGCCCCTGGCGTCGAACACTGAGAAAGCCAAACCGACCTACAGCTACAGCTACAGCAATCCGAAGGTTGTTTTTGGTGTGGGAAACCACTGTGCCACTCCACATCGCTGGCAGAAGGGGTCCCATCACCATGAGGCTATCCATGCCCCCGCTGCCTGCTCTGGAAAAGCGTCCATGTCGACTGAGTCATCAGTCGGGGGAACTGTTGAGGTGCCAACGACAGCCCAGGGGTCTTCCATACCACGACTACTGGTTCCAGAGCCCTTAGTATCGACGCGCGCATAACCGCAGCCACCGCAGGAATTGTCACCGGGATGGCGTCAACCATGCCAACATTGTCAGCACAGCATGGATGGGGACGTGGCGGCTCCAGTGGTGGCTGCTCTGCTGGTCACCACCACAGCAGCAGCAGCTAGCAAAGGCAGCAGTAGCGCAGGGTGTTTATCCTGTGCTGTATGGGCTGTTTAATTTTTTTTAGAGTATACCCACTTCTCCAGGGCCGCTACATCACTGAGCATGGGCACTAGCAGACCCCTGGGTGGTTGTGACTCACTGACGGCACTCCAGAGCCCTCCGGCTGGTCCACGGGCCATTTCGGAATCTCCAAACCACTTAATCGGCTTCCTCTCGCTCATCACTCCAACTCTATCGATACGACTCTTGCACGGGTCTGAGGAGGCCCAGACAGCCCTCTCAAGCCCTACTGGAGCTATGCCAAGTGGGGACCCCCATGGAGCACGTGGGTCCAGATATTCACTGCTGAGGAGTGGACTTTAATCCAGGCACGCAGGTATGGGTTTTCAGTCCTGAGCGCAGGAGAGGGGTTCCCATGGCTTGTCCGGATGGGGGCACAGGTGCTGAGACTTCTCTAACCTCTACCTTCAGTCACCTTCGCCTCAAGCCACTGAAGGCCTCAGGGGAGCTCTCAATGTCAGCGGCAGCATCCTCAGCACTTACAGGACTTGAATTTGGACTTGGACTTGGACTGTTTTAAATACTTGGGTTGTTGGAAACAACTGACCCACTAGGTGGGGGCTGTGTAGCGTGTAGCGTAGCTCCTCTATGTGTGTGTGTGTGATGTAGATAGTTCCCAGAATTCCATGGGTCCTATGTAATTGTCTAATTATGCCTCTAAGTGTTTTGGAATATTGCTGTGTGGCCATTTTCGTGTGGCCATTTTCGTGTTAATGCTAGCATGTATTACATAATCTTTTACATGCATTACATCATTTTTAGTCCTTAATTCATGTTTAAATCCCTGTGTGTTAGCCCCCTTGTTAGTTAGCGTACTTCTGAACCCTCACCCTCGGTCCATGTCATGTAGAAACTAGAACTTTCTTGCGTTTTCCCCATTTTCCGTGTTTCCTGCCTGTGTGATAAGTGCATCACAATAAAAGGCTAAATATCAAAAGAAGCCTGTGCCTTGTTCCTGCTCAACATAACAAAATATTGAGAAATGAATTTAAATAGTCGGAATGAATTTAAATAATCTGAAAGCGAAATATGTTAAATGGAGAAAGTGCTGAATCCATGTGTATATAAAGGAATAATACATAGGCAATTTGAAGTGTCTATGTATTAACATCAGTATACTAATATCAATTAAAATGGTTATTGTCTGACACATAACTTTTTCTTTTGGAAACAGAAGATATTGAAAACCGTGAATCTTAGATGTGAAAGATTAATGAAAGTAAAGTGCCATCTACTGGTGTTCTTGCAGTAGTGCAACCTAGACGTGGCACTAAAATAAAAGACCTGTTAAAATGTGTGTTTGTGTCTGTGTGCATATTCATTTGGGCAAGACAAAAGGTTAGTCCTTTAAATAAGGGTCATAAACTGCACAGATCTGAGCAGTGTCAGAGAACGGAAACCCTGTGCACCAGTCCTGGGACCACTGTATAGTTCAGCTTCTCTCTAAAAATACATTAAGAAAAACAATCCGTGCGGAGACAGCACTGTGGACAGAAAGAGTTCTTTGAAGAGCAAGAGGCAGACAGAAGCTAACACACCTTGTGCAGAATAACAAACAGGCTTGAGTGTGCCCAGTAATGGCAGCGAGGAGCATGCAGCAAGGCTGAGAGCTTTTTCCGAGCAAACAACAACAGAACATAATGAAGGAAGAGACACAGCTGCGGACTGTTTCTCCAAGTTCAAAGAGCAGGGCAGATGATCAAATGTCCCCTTGCTTTCAAGCACTGCTCCAAATGGAGCCTAATAAATGTCCCAGACATAAACTCCGCCACCATATTAGTCTGTGATGCTGATGTGACAACATGGATTCACTCGGATCAAAGATCTCTATTCATTTTCTTGTGTTATCAGGATGTTTCTGCTTCTTTGTTACTATCACTGCAATTTAACTAAATCTACATTTAAATTCTAGATTTGATTTATACAGTGATAATCTCATTTAGATAGATATTTTGCTTCAGTATTCCCGCCAATTGGAATTAGGAGAGCTCACATACTTCTAGTGCAGTTTCTTGAGTACAATGATATTTTTCTTTCTAACATATGGACCACGGATACATTTTGGATGCAATACAAACTGAGTTATGTATACTGTGTTCAGAATCGGTTCCTGATATTTAGTAGATTGATGTGATAATAGTCTTGTTCATTCTTCCTGTTGGGTTTCAGTTACAGTGCAGAAAAGGGTTTTACATTTGGGAGCATGATAATTGAAATGGCCTTGTCTACTTTTCAAAGGGGGACAGTCACTACCTCTGTGGCGTACTGATGGATTTGTATTTGCTTTTGTGCAACAGACAGATTCTTTTATTTATTTATTTTAATTTCATTTAAGCTATAATCATCTGAGATATGAACAATTCAGTCGACAGCTCGAGTGGTCCCCCGGGGACATCTCTTGGCATTCCTGACAGCCAGTCCATCCCACATGATGGACATCTCCCTGGCAGGAACCAAATCACTAAATCTGTCTTAATCGCAATCTGAAAGGCCTGTAAACAGAGCCTGTCTCTCAGCAGCTCGTAGCACTGGCCTGCTCCATTCACTGCATGAGCAGAGAGCAGATGGTGAGAGGGTCTGAATAACTGAGGCCCTTCCCTCTGTGGCCTAATCTGCCTGTTTCTCTTCAGGAGGCAAACACCTTCCCCACCATCATGTCTGCTGTAGGCTCAAAACTTGACTAACATCTTTCCCACACCCCGAGGTTAAGGGACTTCTCCTTGAGTTTTTGTGTGGATAAGAAAGCCTTTAATGTTGCCCTTTTTCACTGGTACTGGCTTTGATAGCGTTTCTTTGCTATATGTGTCTTACTACCCTTGTTTCGTCACTAGTGGGCCTACTGAACCATACTGGCCCAGACAGAAACAGCATACTTTACAGCCAAAATATATATAATTTATCCCAGTTTAGAATTCTTCCCCATTCAGTCACTCTTGTCCCCTCCATCCCCTCTTTAGCTTTTATTTCAAATTGTGGCGAGGGGTGAATTGCTGGTGAAATTGTGTTGTGAGTGTGTGTTTGAGTGGTGGGATGATGTGGATAAAATCAAGGACCAAGGACCAGTGGGATTTTGTAAAGGTAAAAAATATACTTCCTCTTCCTAGTGAGTGTGGTTAATTTGATTAACTAATTGTCTCTGTTTTTAGTTTACATTGATATGATCTCAGTGTTTGTGGAATGAGCTGATTCAATCGCTGTCAATATAATCTGGTTAGATGCTCATTACCTATGCCCAATTGGAAAACCAATGCAGTAGTTCCAGACCACAATGAGAACAGAAATTAGTTTGGCGGAGCCAGGCTTAATCATTCATGGTTGTCATGGAGAATATAAGTAACACGACACCTCATTAAAAAGGGACCTTGGAGAGGGGGCAGCTTTTGGATGGGGGCTTTGTCTCTACTAGCCCCCCAACCTTTAACAACCAGATTTTAGGTAAAAAGGGGTATTGAAAGGGAGACCTTAAAGTGCACATGCCCCCCGACCTCGGCCCCCAAAGGTAATGTAGAGATTGAGTGCAAAGCTTGCTAGTTTTATTTAAGTTAAAAGTTGTTGTTTGTAAACTGAGAGGATGAAAAGGCTTCAAAGAAAAGGTTTTGATAGATAAATATTTTTAAAGAAGTAAAAGAAGATGAGTAATCTAGATTGGTATGAAAAACATTCATTATATATTTAGGAAGCACCCTCCATGCTGCGAATGTGTGGGGATGCTGTCGGGAATGTGTGCGAATAATGTCTTTTTTTGGAGTGCACACACTGAGCGGACACAGGATCGTGAGGGGTATTTTGCTGAATTTGTGAATTATACACTTTTGAAGGATTGTTCTGGGGGAGACTATACTGACAAATAAAATACTGTGACAAATTACAAGTTACATTTATACTGAACGAAGTAAGCTCATGCTCTCTTTAGGCCTAGACTTCAGCATGTTTAAATCGCACACACAAGTGTTGAGCGTGTATGTTAATGTGTGTAATGTGTGTATCTGTGCATGCGAGTGACTTCGTATGTGTCAGACTTATGAGACCATTATAGCCTACTGTATGTTTTCTGTAACTAGCGCTGACTGGAGTGTGTCTTGGAGCGATTGCAGGACATTAAGTGGCTCCCTCAGCTCTTTCCAGAGCCCCTTGGGCCCCAGTCACTACAGACCATAAAGATTAAGCTCAGCTGCCACCCTGCGCTGGCTGCACAGCTAACAACCTATGGCATTTATGCTAGCCCGCTAAACTGTATGTAACTTTCTTCCCTTATCCCGTCTTTCCCCTGATCCGTTCACACTAACAGTACTGGCCATATTGATTTTCCTGTCTCCCCCTCTGGCCTGGCGAAATACTAATGGCAATGGTCAATAGAAAGCATGAACTGGAAGTTCTCGCTTTGTCCTCGCCCGATCAGGCTTGACGCTAAAAATAGCCGAGGCAGCATCACTCTAGGCCTGTGACAGTACTACTGCTGCGTCTAATGGGAAGAGCGCTATTTGTCCTCTTGTTTCTCTGCCGTGCGATAGACGGGCCAAGGTGTCGAAAACTGCAGCCAAATCTATTAGATAATATCGACACAACTGTCATTGCGTAGCCAGGTCTCCTTGTGGTATCCAAATAAATACCTTTAGAATTCAATAAACGTCTGCGAAATGTCCCTGACATAAAACAAATTGTGCTTATCTGGAAGTAAATCAGACTATATTGCTTTGGGAATACATACTACACTAGGGACTGTATGGCTTTCATGGTACATCATCACAATCAGTCCTGGAATTATTGGATGCCATGAAGCCCTACATTAATGTTTTGTTATTCTGATTTTTTTTCTGTTTGTTCCCACAGTAAGAACTTGGAGAGGTGAACTTAATATGGTCATCATTAAAATATAATGCCTAATTGTTCAACTCTGCTGTAGGTCTGACAGTGAATGGATCACAGTGGAACCAATAAATTAGGGTCATCCCAGATATGTACATTGTGATCCAAAGCCTCTTTGTTCACCCACAGCTGACAGATGCTGGCATCTAAGCATGCCAGATGAACTGATGGAACATTAGAATGTCATGTAATTACATTGACTGATAGGCTTAAGATAATGCAATGTAGCTTTTGTGCTAAGATGTTTAAAATATGATGAACATTTAACTTTTTTTCACACAACAAAAGGTACCATAGGCAATGACTGACCATAACACTGACGATCATCTGTTATATGGAGATAAGTGAAAGTAGCACAAATGTCAACAGTTCAATCTACAATGCTACAGTATGACTAGACTTGAACAACAAGCCTACAAAACAGCACACAATCTATTTAAAATGAACTGCAATTCTTAAAGCATGGTGGTGAAGCAGTCATTACTCTAATGCCTGATCCACCGGATCCTCGGAGTCCACTCATTCACTCTGGCTAATGTTAAAGGGGTGTGGTGGATTCAACTATTTGATATAATGGGGTCGATATGATGGCCAGGGTGGTTTAAGGCTGGACTGGGAATTCAGTCTGGAAACAGCGACAAATGTGTCTGCTCTCAGTACCACTGAACTGGCATCCAACAAGGGAGAAATCATCAGGAACTTTTTGTTGTGTGTCTCACCTGTGCCTTTCTGGGCCTGATCCACTCCTATTACTAGTAGCGCATCAGGAAAGGTGTAAAGGACCTGCTCTAAAGATAACTCTGCTTTACCATACTGTTTTCGAAAGCTCACTGTTAAATTTGTTAGGTTCATGCTGACTATGTTCTAATCAAAGTGATTTTAATCCATATTTAGCCTTAAATGACTGACTGTAAATGTAACTGCATCTCATTTGTTTTTCCAGGATATTCTAGACAAGGAATTTGTTCTGCCAAAATGTCCCTTTAAACTTGTTTTGACACACAATGTTCCTGCTTCACCTCTTACACTCCTCCCCCTCCTCATCCTCCTACTACCAAAGTAATGTTAATAATATAACTTCGTTTACTGTCTAACTGGTGCACAAACATTGCAATATGACTCAGATAAACGGCAACAGCAACAACAAAAATACATAGAACACGTTCTTAAGAAATCCCGTTACAAAACATTTTTTCTCACCACTTTAACGCCAGTTGGTGTCGCACCAGAGCAGCAAACGGAGCGTTTCTGTTCCATCTTCCCCACCCCACACACCCCCCCTTTCTTTTATTGTGTGAGTGTGTGTAGGTGTGTAGTGTGTGTGTGTGTGTGTGTGTGTGTGTGTGTGTGTGTGTGTGTGTGTGTGTGTGTGTATCTGTGTGTGTGCTTGTATGGTGAGTTTCGGCTAGAAAGTGAGCCTGGCTTTCCAGCTGAGTGCTTGCTCTCTCACAGTGTGTGTGTGTGTGTGTGTGTTATTATTATTATCCAGTCTTCTCCCAGCAGCTCAGAATGGCCAGATTCACTCCGACTGAAACCAGAAGGCAGCAGCAGCAGCATCCTCACCAGCCCCATCCCGCTCACACCAGCCTGTTTCTGACCGGACCGGGGGCACCACCGACCCAGCCTCCACTACTACTCATCCCGCACCAGCACCAGTACCCTCACACCCCATTTTCTAAACCCATGAACGGGTCAGAATCCATCTCCATTCATCCGGAGAGCGGCACCATGAAAGACCAAGATGCCATAAAGCTGTTTATCGGGCAAATACCACGGAACCTAGAGGAAAAAGACCTGAAACCTCTGTTCGAACAGTTTGGGAAAATCCACGAACTGACAGTTCTGAAGGACCGTTACACCGGCATGCACAAAGGTAACGAGTGGACCCCCCTTCATGGCTAAATAGTCTGGCCTCATTTAATTAGCTTTATGGCAACGAGTGCAATCTTATTATTTGTCTGCCACATTTGTTGTGTACATTCAGAAGCTGAATTATATGTTTAAATGTCGGACTGGTTGGTGTAAACAATTATCCAAGTAAGGTAATAGGGGTTAAAAAACAGCGTAGCCTACATGCCATTTTGGCAAGACGGGCATGCCAAATAACCAGTGTTGCTTAAATTTCACTTTTCTTTGGCGAAGCGAAAATTAGTAGTCCGATTAGTCGTACGTTGACATTTTAGGAAATAAAAGCATTAGCAGATAGCGTAGTTTGTTGGTGTATACTTGGTTTTCCGTAGCTTACTGGACATATTTTTCATGTACAAATGTTGTGTATTTGTATAGATTGTAACATGTTCTGGGGAGTGTTCTCCGACATTTGATGGCACTGACGTGCAACGACGTACAGTCGTGCAAAATAACAATATGCGATTTATGGTTAGCCTATTTTTATTTCGCTGTTCCAGCATTGGAGAAAAGGCGGTTAGGGGATGCATTTTTAAAGATTCTCCCCCTCGAACGTCCCATCTTTTTCGTAGGGGATGCATCATTTATTTATCCCGTTGCTTTCTTTACACAGAAACATCACAGCATGTGAAGCTGAAAGCCGTGAGCCGAACGCTACTTACTCACGCTGCTTGTACAGATTGTCTCTAAAACAGAGCACGATTTAAATATATTACAGGCTTGGGAAATAACGATGCCATGCATTTGATGTGAATACGTAAAAATGAAAACTCACGTTATACAAATAACATATCAGATAGTTTAAATATGCTTACAAAAAACATGCATATTAAACCTACTTATTATGTCATGGTGGAATCTGTTACGGCGTTCAGTTGAGGAGGGTAGGCCTACATCCAGGGACTGTTGGAGCCTTATTAGATAAAGACAATACACCTGTGACCTTAAAAACTTAGTCAATTAGATTTTTGGTAACTGATGTGGGTTCTATCCCAATCTGCGAGGAAATGTAGGCCTCGATTTCCAACTTGGCTCTAAACAGGCTGAAAACACAAAATACCTTACTTGTTTATTCTCCGAACTATCCTTAGCTATCATTTCCATTAAGGGAAATAACATAGGACATAAAACCATGAACCAAAAGTTATTATCATTTTTAAAATCTATCGTGAAAATGCTCATTTCATCCTGTTGGTTCTTATATTGAAGAGTGGTCTAGCTCAAGCTGGCTAGCTGTTTTAACAGAGGTTTGATAGTTTTTTCTTCGTGATTTAAATTAGATATTTAGAGTAATAGTCAACAGGGTATCCAGGAGAGTTGAGTAGGCTCTTGAATTGGCACAATAAGTCAGGACATTTGTTCTACAACACATGTCAAAATAGATGTCAAAATTAGCACAAGGTGTAATTGTGACCAGATCCTGTACTAGTGTTTTGATATGCGATCAGTTCTCACTGTTAGGCTGGGGACCTTCTTCTGGTCTGGAATTAGAGCTTAATAGTAAATCAGTCTGTGCTGGCCTGTGATATGTAGTGCTTGTTATAGTTTGATTTGGTTTGGTAACACTCAGTTTGTTGAAAAACACCACAATGTATACCGTGTTGTGTGCGGCCCACTGGGAAGCTCCACAGTTAAAATGAGTCAACTCCAAGGTGAAGTTGGTAATAGGTGATCTAAGTATAGAAGTAATCTGTTTTTTTGTCATCTGCGTCATAGGATAGAGTTGCCTGTTTGTGCAAACACATACAAGGTTAAAGTAAAGCTGTATTTTCATAAGAGAGCATATCTGAATAGAGCATACAAACACATTAAATCAGTTACGGTGTATCCCTTGGTAATGAAAGGAAGCATAACAGCCTCGTAGGTCATCAGAAAAAACTGCATATACATACATATGCCGATTGTCAGTCACAGTAAATCTTCTGAGAGAGCCTTGTTTGTTGTTTCATACCTTTTTCTACAGAGGATTGATATTCTCCGCCACTTCAATATGTGCAGGGATGCGATGGTGGCATGAAGACAAATAATTTTTTTCTTCTTGATTTCCTCTCTTTTGCCCAGCTTTTTTTCACATGGACTTATTTGGGTTTCATACTCTTGAATTTGCATTTGCTCAGGAGGCTAGATTGGTGGTTAGAGGAAAACAGCCAAATTATGTAGACTGAATTTAAGACTCATAAACAATTTACTACTTCATTTGAATCCACAACATTTCACAGTTAAACACACACTCTATTGCACACACACATACACACAGGATCGTTTTGGTTATGATTCAGCAGGTTGGGTGAGCAGCACAACCATGACTGCTCTCATAATCCGTCTCTTCACTGGCGTATCAATACGAAGCCAGTGTCCGGGGGATCATTGTGTTAATGCATTTATAAGTGGACTAGAGATATTGCCAAAGAACCGGCAAAGGCAAGACACACATTAAATCACAGGAATAATCTAATGAAATATTAATGCCAGTTTTATTTTTTATACCATACGCTGTGCACTGGGGCGCCTATGCATTTGGAGGGAGGCTAGAACACACGACAGTGTAGCATTACTATGGGCTACAGGCCCACAGAAATCAAACGAGCCAGATGAGGTTCAAAGCTGCTCGCGCGGCGCACAGTGTGAAGACCAAACTAATCTGTGACCTTCTCTTCCTCAGATCTGACAAATTATGCAAAGTTCACATTTATACAGTGCAGATAGCACTGCCGGGGCTGCCAGTCCGGGAGCCGCAGGAACAGGGCACTGAATGCATTTCAGATGACATTCAACATTTAGTATCACTGTGTGACAAATTCACATTCGGAGCGAAAGTGAAATCTCTGAGAGTGATAAATAAGCCAAATGGACGGAAAAATGACCACACTTTGTTTTTGTCTCCTCTCATTTGGTCTCTCTTGTTTAGCAAACGAAAAAATAATCAGTACATTACACAGACACCAGCTTCTTCTCCTGCAATTCCCATTCTTTTTTCAATGGGCCTGCTGTTACAAACACAGCCTATGATTTATGCAGATAAAGTGATATCGCCTCCTGTCTGGACTGTTAGGCCACCAGACCCTTAGAATGTAATAATAAACCTCAATTCACCAGAACAGCAGAATGTCTGTAAATATTGTAATAAGCAACAGGGTTTCCTCATAAAAGATGCAGCACTTCACCAGCTTCTGACAGGAGCTATGGGCCTGGACTTCAAGATGAGCTAATTTCGGCTCTGGGTATCTTTGCTGTGGGGGGACTTGTTTTAATTCCGACAGTGAACTCAAAAACACGCTAAACAAGGTTTTAAGACTTCAAATGCCAAGTTTTTTTTCTCTTACTTTTAATTTTTTTTTGACTGATGGATTTTCTGAGGCCATTGAAATCCATTAAGAAGTGTTCTTGCTATTACTTAAGACAGAGGGTTAGTTAGTAACCTTTTACTAATATGGCCTAGAGAGTATGCTCATATTAACACCATGACACTGATGGGCTTCTGCAGCCAGGCCTCTCCTGAATGCAAAATACATGTGTTGCTGTTCCTGTATTCTGGGTGATGTTTGAAAGTAGTCTTAAATTGATATTTTTGTAGCTCTTTTGTTCTTTGTCTTGCAGTTTTTGTCTCACCACAGAGATTTTTGCAGAACTGATATTCTTGATTTACTGATATACAGTTTGGATGATCACATTTGTGAAATTCAGGGTTTAATATATCCACTCAGATTTGTGTGTATTTCGGTAGATGGTATATTTTAACATATTATTATTGTATCCAAATCTTTATTTGTTGGGGGAAATCATCAATAACTCTTTATCTTTTGTCTGAAGTCTTTTGTTTGAAAACATTTGCCTGATCCCTTTGACCATTAATAGGAAAAAATACCTAGGGTACAAGTAGATGTTTGTTTGTGGCAAGATGGCTGGACTTCATTGTGTTGCTTGGGCCAGTCATCGCAGTGTGTTGTCAGATTCTGTGAAAATGTAGGCAGTAGGCAGCTGTGGCCACATTGCCCGTTTCAGGACCATGGTCAGGGACATGTTAACATGGCTAAAACGCAGCCCAGTCAGAGGTGCTTTTGGTCCTGCACAATACAACAACCATACAGCATGCCTGGTCTTCAGAGGAAACGAACTGTCCTAAGTCTAAACCGTTTTAAAAAGCAAAAACAAAAGGACCGAATTCAACTCAATACTCTACAATCTGCAATGTTGATATGGGTTTAGTGTTCTCTGCTGGTTTGGTGAATATGGATTATCTAGGATTGCAGACAACATAAAGACAAGTCGTTGAACAATCTTTTGATTGTCGTGTTCGTTAAGAGTGATCGTAGTTATTCCCCCTGAAGTTGTCCTTGTGTGAATACGAGTCATTTTCTCGAGATCTTAGAGATAATGCTTTCACCTGATGGGAGACTGCAGAACAAAAGCGGTAGAGAGACAAGAGGAATATAAAGGCTTGGGAGGGGTTTCGACGGTGCCTTGAGAAATACTCTCTCTTAATGTTGTGTTTGAGGTCGGCTGGGCAGAAATTCATTTTGAGGAGAGCCAATGAAATAACAATAGCGAGGAGATTTTATTGTAATGTTTGCAGTAATCCCTCTCTATTTTGGAACGGTCGAGGGGAAGTCATGCGAGAATGCCTCGATGATAAAAGCAGCACAAAATAATAAGATAACCCGTTTTGTTTTCAACCGTGGACTTGTTGTTCTGTTTAGAATAAGACACAACCCCTATTCTCATTGTGCAGAAAAAAGATCAGGGAATCAGTGGAGCCTTGTTAAGTTTTTCATTTGAGAAATGCAAAAAGGAAGAGCTCCCATGACAGATGCAGAGTGAAGCTTGAGAGTGTGTGTCTATTGTGTGATTCAGGAGGGCTTGTCAGTGGCGGACTCGGTGGCTACCGAGCGTGCAGCGAAAACCGAGTGGACAGGAGAGAAATGACAGACAGACACACGGGCAGGCAGGCAGGCACAGTGGATGAGCAGAGCGCCAGGGATGACGTGAGACTGTCAGAGGTGCTGAAACAAATGGTCGCCTTAATCTGGAGGTGCTCGAAGGGAAAAACAAAGGGATGTTCACGTGCAGTGGGGTTGGTGGTGGGGGTTTAGCTTGCAAGAAGGCAAGTCTGGTAGATGTATAACATAATCACCCCCACAGAGCCGTAAAGGAATGAAATAGGGGTTCGCGGGGGTGGCAGGCAGGTCTACTTCAACAACGTTGGCAACGCTAGCTACACCCCTGGCCCTGCTGTTTTGCAACGTTGCCGTCTCTAACGTGTAATATTCACGTGGAGTCCATTAATGGCGATGATTACGATGCGTTGTGACAAGGGAACGTGAGGGGTGAGAGAGAGAGAGGGAGGAAAACGCGATGAAGAAAAATGGGAGTGAGTGTGTGTGGGATCCATCAGGGATGCGAGGAAGTGTGCGCTGCTCAGTGCGGTTATAAATAGAAATCTGTGGTATTTCCGAAAATAGGTTAAGCTGCCATCGCTACTCTGCTGGCATGACATCACTGATTGCCTGCCAGCACCCCCAGAACCCCCCCCCCCCCCCCCCCCCTCCCCCCAAAGAAGCTTCTGCGCTGGGGAGCTGGAGGGAGGGAGGGCGCGAGCAGCTGTCACCCACAGTGGGAACTTCTCCTCTGCCACCCTTTGTTCTGCCTCCTCCTCCTCCGTCCATGCCAGCCTATGGAACGTGAAGTCAGGCACTAAACGCTCCTCCGCACACGATAAGGCTTCGCTGCCCTCCTGCCATTCTGATTGGCTGGTAAGTAGTGCAGATGTGTTATCGCACATAGATTTGGGCAGCACATGGAAATAGACAAGGTTGAAAAAAGAAAAAGTAAAAAAAGGAGAAGGAAGTAATTTTGCTATCCTTTCACGTCATTTTCTCCCAGACACAGCCAACTGCTGAAGGCCCTGCTGTGAAGTCTGTGTTCTTAAATGGAGTTTTACTCACATTTCTCCAATTAGACAAGTTAGTGATTGTACAAGCTTAACTGACTATTCCGATTAGCCAGATGAGGATTTGGGATATTTATAGGGGCTAATGTGCTTTGACAAGTCCAGAATATTGTTTGCCCAATTAATGACTGACTGTGCCAGAAAAGAAAAAAATATGTTCATGTTTCACTGGTCTTGTAATTCTTCTTTTATTTCTCTTAAAGAAGAAAAGAAACTGGCCTACTTACAGTGTCTTAATGGCTGTCTAAGTGAGCTTCACATTGATTTTTACATAAATCCTTAACCATCCGTGTGAAGGAGTGGCAGGGGACAGATATTTTCTCCCATTGTCCCTAAACTGATGAAAATCTAAACCGAGGCCCTCTTTCAATAAGCGTCATCCATGACTGAGGTCTGAACAAACCTCTGGAAAAGGCTCCCACCTATAGGGCCCTTAAAGCCACGATGAATTATCATTCCATAGGAAGTAATTTTGATCGAGTCATTATTCCCAAGCACATTTGTCACACTCACATTTGTGATCATGCGCTTCCAAGCTCATTTGGTGGATCATTTCAATGTGGAACTTCCTGTTGGGTCGTCACAGGCCATTTATCCCGGAAAGCGTGTTCCCGTATAGATCTGTTTTCCTCGTTCCCAGAGGTAGTCTATAGGTGGATAGTGGAGAATCAATCAAGGCAGTCTGTAGTGCAGCCAGCAGTGGGACAAGTGGAGGTCGAGAGAACCACACTTAGCTACACTTCAGTCCCGGTGACTCAGACTTAAAGGCTCAGCTCGTGGGATGGAGGTTGGGCTGGCTTAAAGGTGCCTGACTTAATTAAGGTTTACAGGTTACGCTAGAGTACTGCTTATATTACAAGACTCATTACAAGGTAATTAGGTTGGGGAAGGAAAAAATATTGTTGTTGGAACAATGAGTGAGAGCGCTATGTGGTGAGGGTACCCATTCCCGGTTTCTGAGCACCCATTTTGGTGTTTTCTTTTTCTTTATTTGTTATGTCTGAATAAATCTGTGTTTTGGGACTTGGTGTGGGAAGTGGGAGTGATTAAGAGCGGTAAGGACTGCTCGGAGACTGCTTTGATTATGCCTCGTGTCCATCTAGGTAGGCCTAACACGAGGCAGGCGCCTGGCACAGATTCAGCTATTAAACACATTGTGTCGTGGCCTGCTGATGATGTGCATTTGGGCTTAAAGCGTCGGAAAAGCCTGCAATTTCTCTCCCCCAGCCTCCACACCGTTAAATGAGGTAGGCAGGTAATCTAGCCCCTCGCAGATGACATTTTCTGCCGGGTGAAAATGAAGTGCGAGTGTGGTAGGCAGGCCCTGTGCCAGCCATCTCCCTGGCTCTGCTTCCTGCTACCTTCACACTTTTTGTTGGGATCGTTCGGGGGTGGGGGTGGGGGGTTAGCACATGCCGTGGCGAAGGGGAAGTTCACACTTTTTCATTGCAGGCAAGGCTCCTCTGAGAGATGGAGAGAAAGAGAGAGAGAGAGATGGAGGGAGAAGATGGCACAAGAGGGTGTGGTGACAGGAGGTGAAAGGAGGAGGGGATGACAGAGAGAGGGGAGAGCTGGAGGTAAGGCTCTTTGTATTAAGTGCTGAGGCGAGGAGAAAGGAAGCAGAGAGAGTGAGAGAGAGAGAGAGAGAGAGAGATGGTGGGGGGAGAAAGTGGGGGGCATAGTCATGGATTTATCCACAAGACCTCTACACTTAGAGGGAATTACCCACACTTCACAGATCAGGGCCAAAGGTGGCGGAGCAGACACACTGTTTCCGTAGCGCCAGCGATGGAGGTCCCTGTCTGCAGTAAATAAGCCAGCAAATGGCCGCTGTCACAGGTAGCGAGAGCGGCACCCTCAATTTGTGCTCCTTAATTACTCCCACATAGCAGCTTAACGGATCCAGAGGGGACCAGATCGGGGCCAGATCAGGGCCGTATCCGCCCAGGAGTCAGCTTCTGTCTGAGCTGCCTTCCCACCCCAGTGCTTTTCCTCCATCCCCTGTGCTGCCCAGCTTGGGCTCTCTGTGGCGGTCTGCTCTGCAGGGCTGTTTGTCTGCACTGTGGTGGCTTGTTAGGGAAAACAGAATGTGCAGAAGAAGACAGGGGTAGGGAGATTGTGGAGGGGGGGGACACTGAGTGTGTATTGGGTGAAGGCAAGAGTGAGAGTGGAGGGAAGCTCTGCACAAAGTCTAAGCCCATAAGATGTAGCGCTGTTAGATTTGTATCAAGCGATGCGGCAGATCATTTCCTTACACTGGTTCGCCGGCTGCTGTGTCAGCAGGGTCTTGTTACAGTTCCCTTTTTGTCGTGTTTCAAACAATTTCATCATGCTCACATTTCTTCACTTGGTATGCAACAGAGTGCCGGCAATTTGTACGTGTTTGGATTCCAATTATGAGCCTGTTACAGCGATTGCCTGTGGGTTGCAAATGCACATTCAGCTGTACATTAAAGAGGGCAGAAACTGTTTTTTTTTTCCCGAAATGAGATTGTGTCTTTCTTCGCGCACTAATATTATTGCGTTTACTAATTTACTCTGTGTGTAGCATGGTTGAATCCAATTCGAGATGGGCTTAATTGGAAAAACAAAGTATTCTGCGTGTATGGACAGCGGGGGGAAGGATGCTAATTGTGTTCGAAGTGGCAGAGTCCCGAGGAGAGACACCGGGCAAGAGACAGAAAGTGAGAACGGAAGAGAAAGAGAGAGACAAACAGAGAGGATGGAGCATCATGATTGAGTGATTTGTTTGGCTGCCATTGGAAATCATTATGTTAAGACTGCTGGGAGGCGGATCGGTGCGAGGTGAGAGTTGCTCCACGACACCGACTATGTCAGGGTGCAGCATAGGAGTGGCAGCCCAGCCCGACTCGCATCGTGAAGGGCCGAGAGGACCGCAGAGGGCCGAAGCCCGCAGGGGTGTTTGAGGGGCACTCTAGCCATGCAGGGTAATCAATGACCAAATTCCAGACAACCAGTGGCCACTATACCTCTTTGGAGTCCCTCATTTAAAGGTCACCAGACGGTTGCAGTCCACAACATGATTATGCACTACCTTATTGGAGAATCAGAAAATGGCTTGCCTGTTGCGCAGCGGTAGCACAGGGTCAGTGTTCAGTTTCAGGTTCAGCTTTGAAATGCTTAGCACACATATAATTAGGGGAGGTAAGTAATAGCTACTCTAAAACAAAAATAATACTGTGTGAGTTAGACTAGCAAACCCTCAACATTTATAAATATAACAATATCTATACAATTATAACAATAATTAAATATCTAGGACAAAGTGTGGTACATAAGTGGGATTACCAAAACTAAAACAAATTAAAATATATAAGTAGTCAGAAATGTGCATGCTCGTTGTATCTTGTGTAAGGGTCTTATTCCTGATCTTTGAGAAACCGCGTGCTCATTTCACCTGTTATATGCGCGGAACTTTTGATTGACATATTGTGGGAACTGACCCTCTGGCACCTCCCACCAGGCTGACATCACAACACACCGTGATGGGTGCGCGTGCGCCCCTGACAAACGGCATTAACACAACACAGCGAAATCCATTCACTTTGACAGGCCATCGGAATTGTTTTATCAATACCCATCTCTGCTCCACGACCCCACCCCTCTCAATCCACCCCCCCTCCCCTTTCAACTGCCTCCCCCCCCTCTCGACAGCTCCTCTGTCTGGTTCTCGGGGCGGTATGAGGGGTCTACGTTTGGCAGGCAGCGTGATGTTTGTGTGTGTGTGTTTGTGTGGTAGCTTTGCCTGGGAGGGAAGGTAGGTGAGGGGTGAAGTGGGGTGGGATGGAGTAGGAAGGGGGGTAGCATGCTTGGGCACAGGGCTTTTCGTGTGTGTGTGTGTGTGTGAGTGTGTGTGTGTGTGCGTGTGCGTGTGTTTGCAGAGCCCAAAGGCCTGGAGGCTTTCCCTACTGCCCTGCCCCACCGTCTGCTCCTGTTCACCCCCTTGTCTCTTCTTCCCATCACACACACACACAGACACACACTCACACACCGACACACTCACGCAAACACGCATAAACAAACACAAACATGTGCACACCACACATACACATAATTGCTGTCATTCTCTCACACTCTCACCTGTATATAATCTTGCACACACACACAGACACACACACACACACACACACACACACACACATCCCCACAGACAAGAACGCCCTCTATCTTTATCTCACTCTATTTGTCTCCAAGATTCACACACACACACACGCACACACACACACACACACACACACACACACACACACACACACACACACACACACACACACACACACACACAAACACACACAAACACACACAAACACAGACCCTCTCCCAACAAACACCACCCCCTCAGCCTCTCCCTCCCGCATCTTCCCCCTGTCAGAACTGCTCAGCGTTTTGCCGCCCCGGCAGCATCGTAGGCGGTGCAGACACGAGGAGGCTGATCTATGGCGCTGGGACCGCAGTGGAAGCTCACATCCAGTGTGCTCCACAGATCAGACAGGCTCCCCATGGTAGAAAATAGACTGTCTGTATTTAGACTGTCTGCAGGGACCTTCCCTCCACACAGCAGCCGGGGCCGCCGTCATTGTAAGGGACATCTCCTTCCCCACACACCGCCGCACAGTACTGTTTTGAGACTCTTTGTAGACTAGCAGAGCTAGTTTATAGCTCTGCTTATAATACCCTGCAGCCACATATCCTTCTCAGTAAACTCAGACAGATGTCTATTAACCCATAAGTCAGCCACACAGGTGTTCCAGAAGGACATGTTAGTTACCCCATTCTGTTGACGTCATATACAAATGATTGTACAAGCAGTCATCCCAGCACTTTTATTGTCAGGTTTCCCGATGACTTTCATCTTGGGACTCGTGGATACAGACACAGACATTTCTGGTTGTAGTCACAAGGTTAAAAAACACCATCTCCATCAAACCATCATTTCATTGTAGACACACAGAAGAAATTATTTTGATGCAGGACATCTGGGGGACATCTACCCAAGTTCATCCTTTAGTGTACATATCTGTAATCTGTCTTGGAATGTCCACATGATTTCTGAATGCTCTAGGATCGAATAGTGACTCATTCTTGCAAAGACTTAAGAGTGTTTGGGGTGGACAGAGAGTAGTAATGTTGTTTGATCATGCTGTGATAGACTGTAGATTTCAGAATCTCAGCTTGGTCTTCTAACATATCAGTTAAGTTAAAATCACAAATAAACAGACTGGTCGTGTGGGGGTTAGGGACCATCCCTCCCTTCAAATACCCTTTGAGAAAGTTATAGCTGTTACTAGCACAGGCTATGAAGATTATCACCAACCCCTCCTGTGTGTCCTGTATAGAATACGAACGACTCACATCAGGTAGGCACTACAGGGTGCCAATTAAACACAGGAAAGGATACTTGAATAGGTCTCCAAACTCTTTCATTCCTTTATCAGTGACTCCTAAACTCAAAGGACATAAGGGGGAGTGAGATGAGGGTCTGTGTTGCGTGTACTGAATGAACTTCTGTCTGTGCTGTTTGAGTTATGCACTGTATGTACGTCACTTCACTATAGTTGTTTGTATTTTTATGTGGCAGCTTTTATGCCTAAGACAAATTTCTCTAGGGGACAATGAATCTTGAATCTTGAACCACACACAAACACACACACACACACACACACACACACACACACACACACACACACACACACACACACCCCTCCCGGTTTTCCTTTGCAGTGGGCTGTGGGTGTAGTGATGACTGACATGGGCTGAGCCTAAGTGGGGATGATGGGGAGCCCTGGGGTTAGGGATTTGATTGATTGCTCAGTGGTCTCATTGTTTTGTCTCTGGGAGGTTTCTGCTGGTGTGTATGCATTGTTAAACAAGTCCACCGCAGTCCCCTCCTCTGCTACACGTATGTCTTTTGTTTTCGCAGCAGGTCAGAAAACAAAGACACACATTACTGTTTTTTTTTTTATAACTCTTCTCCCCTCTATGATACCTATTACTTTATGTGAAATATTTTCAGTCATTTATAGCACAACGGCGACCCTAAGCCAGCCGCAGGGCTGTTGTTCTGAGCTGGGTGTTAAACGAGGCTGACGTGTGGCCCTGCGCTTATGCCCTGTGTTACAGGCTGTGCGTTCCTGACCTACTGCGCCCGGGAGTCCGCCATCAAGGCCCAGAACGCCCTCCATGAACAGAAGACACTGCCAGGGGTAAGTCATCCTCACCATCCTGTTCTTCGTCATCTTCCTCTTCCTCCTCCTCTTCCTTGTCCCCTTGTCCCTCTCGTGCTTGGCGGGGGCTCTCAGGTCTGCCCCAGAGCTCAGAGGAAACGCCACATGCTCCATCAAAAGATGACACCAACATGGAAGCCTTGCAGGGACATAAGGGGGGATGGGGGTGAGGAGGGTTAAGATGCTCCATCAGACCGCCCTATTGGAGGCCTTATATTGCCTGTATCAATCACATGTGCTGTACACATGCACCAGACAACCTATTCATTTGTTCTTTATTTCATTCTCCTCATCACAGAAGGCTAGCCCCATTTTCTCTTTTTACAGTAAATCAAAACAAAATGTTTTGTGGAAATATAAATGTGTGGCACACAAAGGAGCTTTCTGTGAACTCCTGTCGTGTCAGGGCTTGTTCTTTCTTTCGTTTCTTCAGCATTAAGGAGAACAACCAATAGGGACAGCAAAGCCGGACAGCTTAACATGGCTAGATCACAATCCCCATTGGCGTGGTAGCGTCCGTGGTGTGGGGCTAAGGCAGGATCTCTGTGTGAACCAGACATCAGGAGAGCCAACCCAGCCACAAGGCACATGTTTCACATTAAAGATGCAAATACGCCACTGCTAACTTTGAAAGTTTCTGGTGGATTCGTTTAAAAAAACAAAAAAACAGCAAGTCGCTTTTCTTTTATCCTTCAAATTTGCTAGGCTTGAAGCTTGAGGCCTTTTTTTTCTTAAAGAGCATTTGAATAATAAAAACAGTTGTTCTTTGAGAGAACGGCAAGGGATGTGTTAAGGGGAGACTATAGCTGTGTGTGGCAGGGCGTTTAAAAAAAAGGGGGGGGGGGGATGCACGCAGAGTGCCAGTGCCGTGTGCTGGTGGATTGACTAATTGTGTCCACTTGCCAACCTCGCAGGGTATCCGTCAGGGTTGACCCACCCCTGGGATTAAACGGAATATGCAGATTAGCAGGCGAACAGGGGTCACACTGTGCAGGGGCCACACCGCATGCTTTTTTTCTTTTTTAAGGGGAGGAGTTCCCAACGCATCTGGCTCTTTAAAGATTAAAGTTACAAAAAGGGATGTAAAAGATTAAAGACAGGCACTCTGAATTTACCTTACGGATATGCATTAATGTAATGCATGCGACTTCCAAACATAGAAAGAGATAAATAAGCAATATAGGGTCCCTCTTGCCCAAGAAAGACACACACACATAAACAAACACAAACATGTGCGCACCACACATACCCATACTTGCTGTCATTCTCTCACACACTCACCTGTGTATAAGTGTATAATCTTGCACACACACACACACATCCCCACAGACAAGAACGCCCTCTATCTTTATCTCACTCTATTTGTCTCCAAGATTCACACATACACACACACACACACACACACACGCACACGCACACGCACACGCACACGCACACGCACACGCACACGCACACGCACACGCACACACACGCACGCACACACACGCACACACACACACACACACACACACACACACACACACACACACACACACACACACACACACACACACACACACACACACACACACACACACAAACTAGTCACCAGTGTGAAGATTCCAAAAAAATCGCAACAGTGCGTTGTAGAATAAAACATTTGTCATTCTGTTCCCTTTTGCCTGCATCCTGTAGTGACTCACGCTGAGCCTGCTGGAGGTGCTTGCGTGGGACAGAACCTTCCAGCATTTCACTGAAACGCAATAGCAAGCCATTGACATGTGTCAGACTCTGCTGTGAAAGCTACATTTTATCCCCCCCCCCCCCCCCCTCCCTATCCTCGGGAGACTCCTTACGGAGAGCGAGAAATACACGGGTGATTCAAGGCACAGCACACACTCAGGTGTGTGTCGCGCAAAAAGCAAACACAGAGATAGTGATACAGAGTCCGACACTAGCTAAGCACTGAGCCTGTACCATCAATGATGCAAAGGCCGACAGTGTAGTTTCTGTTGGTTGAGGAGGATACAAGTCAGATTTAGAGGAAGAGCAGGAGAGAGAGAGAGAAATAGGGAGTGGGAGATGTAGAGAAGGAGAGTTAGAGAAGTTATGAGTTATATCGGAGTGCACAAGCAGATCTTTTAAGGTTGGTCTGGTGGAAAAAAGTATTTCAGAGGCCTCCTGTCAGCCTGCCACCCTTAAATCTTTGCGTTGCCACCCTCCTCTCCTTCTGTGCTGACGGTAAGTAGATATGCCAGTAGTTTGTTTGCGAAATACTGCTTGATGTGCACTTTGCCAGGGGCGATGGTGTAATTAATGTAAACTAATATTCCCCAGGAGACGACTTATGAGTTATTAACGGCTACGGTTCGTCATTAACTCTTTGAGCGCCAATTCATTTTTTGGAGAGGAGTTTGATGCGATGTGACATCTTATACCGCTGCCGTGATTGGAAGCACGCCCAGATCCCTCCTCAGTTATTGACACAGAGTATGCACAGAGTGAATGTGACACCTGAACGGAAGAACTAAACGTATTGCTGAGCTTTCTCTTCTCTTTCAGAAACAAACAAACAAACAAACAAACAAACAGACGACCAAAAGCAGTTTGCAGACACCCACAATGTCACACCTCCTTCCTCTGAGGTTTTTCAGATTCACATATACTTCTAAAGCAGCCGGCTGCTCTGTGTTTCCACACAAAGGACACACTGAATGCCTCTATGAAGGGCAGGGAGAGCATCACTGAAAATGAGAGGTGCTGACAACCGGTGAAGTGAAATGCCTTCTGTATGATAAGATAAACTGAAATAACCAAGATTTGGTTTTACACAAAGCAGTTACGCAGATAATATTCAAAAGAAGTGCAGTACAGAGAGCCTTCAAATTAAGTTTTATGTTCGTGTGTACATACAGTACCTCTTACATATGTATGTGTGCCACAGTATTTGTTTTTATGCTGACTACAGTGTTGCATCTTTTAATATTCCTCTCTTTCTCTCTCTCTTGCTGCTGAATTCAGAGTAATGAGCTTTCCTGTGCCTTGTTTAGCTGTGTCTTTATTGAACCCACCTGATAGTTTGTTCTTAGGGCATTTAACCATGTAGATTAAGGGTGCTGCAGTCGCTGCCGCGCGTCACAGTTCGTCTCAGTCGGCGCTTTAGTACAGCAGATTTATCCAGCAGAGCATGGGCTCATGACAAATCCCATCTGAAAAATTCTTCATCACTAAGCTGCATAAAAAAAAAATAACAGTGTCCTTAGCCCCCTTTTAACATGCAACTATAATGCTGGTGATTGTGTTGATGCTCTGCATTTATAAACACAGCATGCGCGTCCTTGTGGGATTTTTTTTAGCCGTTGGACCTTGAGGTGGAGTGGGGGGATAAAACAGCGCACTGAAAGCGTGATGGCAATGGTTCAGTGTGCTGGCTTATGGTAATAATGGCCACATTAGCCAAGAAGACCGGAGGAATCCGACGTACTGTGCTTAGGACATATGCTTTAAGCATGTAAGCTCTCTTTTTTCCCCCCCTGTGTTCCCCCTTTTTCTCTCTGTCGTTTCCATTTGAGCAACCCCACATACATATGAATTATCTCTGTGCCCTTGCACACGGATACAAGCACGCACAAAGACACACGCATACATATACTGTTATGCAGACAGGCTCACACATTCACATATCTTTCCACTCCCATGTGTACATATATATATACCTTGTGTGAGACAGAGAAGAAGGAGAGGTGGAGTGGCCGTGGCGTCCCCGGGACTCTCGCCTCTAAGCAGCAATGGCAGCAGCAGCGTCCGCAGGGCTTAAGACGCCTGGAATTTCCAATCCACCTGCTCATCAACCGGCCAGCCTGCCGCAAAGACTGAATAATTCAAGGCTGTGTTTGTGAGCATGGAGGAAAGGAGAAGGAGCCGCAGGAAGCCAATCGCAGGCCCTCAGGGTGGGAGGCCTCACAGCCGCCGGTGGGTGGGTGAGGGGTGGGCTGTGTGTGTGTGGGGAGTAGGGGGAGTCTCGTTAGAATTAGGCCCCCGGGCAGGTGCCAAGGCAAGGGCTGTGGAGGTGGTTGTCGGTGAGGAAGGGGGAGGGGGGAGGAGGAGGTGGGGGGTTCTCAAACTCAGAGGGGAGAGTCAGAGACAGGAACAGCGTTTCCATTTGAATGATAAGTAGAACGGCAGGCTTGTCCACAAGTGTGTTTCTGTGTTTGTGTTGGGAAAAGGGCAGAATGGGAGGAGGCTACTGCTCACAAACCATTTACGCACAAAACAAATCCTCTCACCTGGGCTACACTCATAAAGCATCTCTCATTTGCCCAGTGTTTCTATGTTAGCCCTTAACAGTCATCAAATATGCATGTTAAATGATTGCCAGAAGTATGATAAGAAAGGATGGGTGGTGTTTTAAGTGAGTGCTCAGGGTATGCTTAAAAGGCTTTTAGTTAATCTTGGGAGTATATATGATCTGTCTGAATGGGAACCAATGATCTTCCAAGGGGTGCTTGGCGAAGGTTGATGGCTCTGCACGGAGCGCGGGGTTCTTCTTTCCTAAGCCATCTTGATTCATCGGGATGACAGTGAAGTGGGTTTGTGGATTCCCGTGGCTCTAATGGGTTTATGTTTGTGTGGCTGGGGCTGCCGCCATGGCGATATTACTCTCGGCTAACTTTCGTTGATTAATAGAAGCCCTTGACCGCTTTTGTGACATAATCAAAGTGGAGGTTGGAGTTAGAGTACAGTTTGTGCAAGGCGGCGTCTAACTTGCTTCTGAAGTTTCACTGTAATGGAGGCTTATTATAGCATTTCCAATAGTGATGACGGTGGAGGGGGGGGGTGTATCAGTGCAGGGCCAGGGGTGTGGTGGCATGCAGAGAGAGGGGCAGGGGGGCAGTGTGTGTGTGTGTGTGTGTGTGTGTGTGTGTGTGTGTGTGTGTGTGTGTACT
Source organism: Sprattus sprattus (assembly GCF_963457725.1). Classification (NCBI taxonomy): domain Eukaryota; kingdom Metazoa; phylum Chordata; class Actinopteri; order Clupeiformes; family Clupeidae; genus Sprattus; species Sprattus sprattus. The sequence continues at coordinate 53,851,380 of NC_137921.1, read as the reverse complement.
GAAAGGCTGTAATGACACAGGGGTGTAATGTACACAGTTAAGAGCTTCGGCACCAGAGTGCTCCTCAGGGACTTCAATCCCCTCTTACCCCTGGAGCAGGCTCCTAAAATAGACCATGAGAAAAAAAAGAAAATAGAAATACATAAGGCTATCCGTTGGCTCTGTTGTTGTTTCCCTGCTTGCTTCCTTCCCTTTTTTCTCTTTCTCTCTTTTTTCTGCACGCCCCCCCCCCCTCTTCTGCTGGATTAGCCACATATTTAGTCAGCCCTCAGCCTCCCTAGGGCTTTGCTTTTTAAGGTATTTAGCAGAGAGCTGGCCTTGCACTTTGCACCTCCTTTTAAAAAAAAGAAGAAAAAAAGAAAACGCACAGGAAAAAGGAGAAAAATAAAAATAATAACACGGAAAGCGGAACACTAAAATAATACTTGGCTTGTTGGATTTTACGGGGAGCAGGCAAGGGATTCTGAGTGACTCCCTGAGTGCACGGCAGCCGACAGGGCTTCAACTGCTACTGCCACTGCCCGGCGTGAGATGCACTGTGCAGAAGCCTGGTGAAGGACAGCTACTAGGCTGATATGGTAACATGCATGGTGCCGACCATTGAGTGGCTGACAGGCATTGTGAAACAGTGGAACGGAGCCTGAATACTTCGCTCCTGCGTTTTAAAGGTCTGTAGGAATAATAGGTGGCGTCTTTTCATGGTGTAGCTTGCGGTGAAAAATGGCAGCGAAATGAAATAATCCACCAAACCAGCTCCATTAGGGTACTACGGGGTGGATGAGTGGTATTTTTATTATTTTTATTGTATTTTTTACACACACATGGCACAGGTTGGGGAAAGGGAAAAAATGAATTATGAATGTTTCTTATTTTTAGCGTGTTTAGCCTATTTCTAGCCGTGGCTGGAGACTGGTCGTGTGTCTGTGGAATTGAGTCATGTGACCGTGATCTGGGTTAGCTGTGAGATGGGAGTCTGTGCCAGCAGACAGAGAACAAGAGACGGTGGGAAGGTGGCTCTGTGTGTGTGTGTGTGTGTGTGTGTGTGTGTGTGTGTGTGTGTGTTGTGTTGTGTTGTGAGTGTGTTGTGTTAACGCCTGCTAACCCTCCCCTGTCGGCCCAACCGGATCTTTGCCTTGGCTCGGTTGCGCTCCGGTTGTGGCGGTACCATCCCTGGCGGGCCGGGCAAGATGAGCATGGCTCCAGGGCGAGCGGAATGAGGCCCACTGGAAGGCCCACTTAATGGGAGTGCCAATTCATCTTGCCGGTCCCCAAACACGCCCGTGCAGGTGTGTGCCAACACCAGGCTCACACGGAGGTGAGAAACTTTCAGAAAGACAATTAATGGCCCTGACATAGGCAAGGCCCCTCCTTCCAAAAACATACAAAAAATGTTTCAAAAGTTTCAAAAGTGTCTCTCTTTGCTCCCCAAGCAAGCATCTGAAATATTTCAGATAGATTTTACTTAAGCTATAACACAAGGGTTACATAACTCAAGATGAACTGAACAGCAGCTTTTGTCATTTAAATTCTCTTTAGGCATGTAGAAAACATTTCATTTAAACAAGATTAACAACTAGATTACTATGTGAATGTAATATTTTGTAGAAAAAGCTCAAACACCAGTAAGTCACTATCATATTATGAACTAGATAATTAAGATATTATTTTAAACACTGTCATCGTCCAACCAAATGACAACCTAAAATAAAAATATAATCTATCTGTAAAAAGACATTACCACCTTCCAGAGAAATCCTTCAACGTCAGAAACACAGCTTCACAAAGAGAATGTAGAATAGAGAATCCTGTTATCAAAGGGCATTTCATCTGTTGTGGTCACATGGCCAATGCCATTAGGAATGACATGCAGTTTTCCCTGAAATCACAAACTTCTCATAAAGAAAATACATTCTTTAAAGATGTTTTCTTCTCTAATTTCACATAGTCATGTACTATACTGGGTGATACAGACGAGCTGACTGTTGTTGTCCTGTTAGGAGAGGGCACACACTGTGCCTCTGGCTGCCCAGTCTGCTGTAGCCTGTCTTAGCCTGAGAGACAGTGAGTCAGGGACAGTAGCATTTCATTAGTGTGCTGTTCATGTAGCTTTTCTGTGGTCTCATTTGTGCCTTTGTGTGTGTGCATTTTGGTTATAAGAATTGTATTATTTCTATGTTTCTCCTTTGCTGTTATTTTTTTTTTATATGACACATAATATTTGGATGTTATTATTGGTTCAACAATATTTTTAACAGTCATGGCAATAAAGATGCTTTGAAGTTTAATTGAAAACTGGCAGAGAAAGAAAGAAAAAGATAGAGGGGCCAGGGAGAGAGAGAGATAGAGAACAAGGGAGAGAGATGGAAAGAGCAAGGGAGAGAGAGAGAGAGAGAGAGAGAGAGAGAGAGAGAGAGAGAGAGAGGACACAGGGTCATGTAGACAGCTTGAAGCCATACTTTCAGCAGGGTGTTGGAACAGTGGTCCATGTTAAAACAGCCATCCCCCTGGGCAGGAGAGCCCACTCCCCACTCCGCCCGTGCCCGTGCCGTACCGGTGCTGCCTCGGCCCACCTCATTTGGAAGGCAGATCCGGCGGAGGCCACAGAAGGTGGGGGCACAGCAGAACATTTGTCAGCAGAAATTGGGATTGATTCGCCGCGATGAACTATTCACAGCGGGACGGGGAGTGAGGTTTGATTGACAGGAGGGCCTGGCAGGGGACCGCCTGTGGCCCCCCACACCTCCCGCCACCACCCCACCAAACCCCCACCCTGCAGCCTCCTCCACCCCATAAACCTCTACCCTCATCCAGCTCCAGACTGGGCCAGTGGCACAATCACGGTGAACGTCAGCAGAGTTGGGGAAGCAATGACCCAGAATATTAGTGTGGGGGAGTGTTGTATGTGAGTGTGTGTGTGTGTGTGTGTGAGTGTGTGTGTGTGTGTGTGTATGTGTGTCTGTGTGGGTGTGTGTGTATGTTTGTTTAACCTCGTCGTGTGGAAGTAACTAGTATTTGCATTGCCAATAAATTCAGAGGGGCAGCTCAGTATGCCCACCCTCACTCACAGCCACAGTCATGGCATGTCCTCTGGTGCTTGTTAGACGCTGGCCAGTGGCAAAGGGCAGTGACCTTTTTGTTGGTGAGTGATGCCTGGAAAATAACCACAAACTTCGTATTTAAGGCCACACAGAGTAATGTGCAATATAATTCCATTTGAAAGATTCTAAAAAATAAAAGCTTGTGCCTAAGCTCAGTTTTTGCCATTAGCTCATAGTTTGTGTTTGTTGTTCCAGTTCTTATAGTACTGCACACCTTCAGTGATATGGGGGGAAACTAACATTACATTAAGCTGATCACAGCATTATGTATAACATACAGTATGTAGCACATATATTACATATGCAACATTTGGTATTTTCTTAACATAAAAACATAATATGGACTCCTAGAAACCCTAATGCAATTACCAGAAATAACATACAGCCAGGACTGAGATGAAAACATACTATTTGAACAGTTTTGAGATTTTGCGTTACTTTATGCACTGGGTTGCTGGTCAATAGTCTCAGTTCAATGCTAATTGGTGAAATAAATGGATACCTATTTTGTTTTATTTCAAACTTTTTCAACTGATCTGGCATGTAATGTTCTTAAAAGCAAACGTTTTCTTATCACCTACACTTAAATATTTAGTTGGATTAACTTTATCATAATGTGGACATTAATGAATTGTGTTAAATCAAGGCAGCATTTCTTTCTCAGTTTAGATAACACGTTGGTTCCTTATAAAACACACACAACTTGACCAACGTATTCCAATAAAATTGCGTAAGGTTACTTGAAATGGGTGCAATAGATTTCTTTATCCAATCATGAAGGTTTAGGAAACAGGCACATACTATTTCTAAACTTATTCTTATGCATGTACTGAAAATATTACAGCGTCTCTGCAACTAGATCAATATATTGTAATGTCACTGCTTTTAGAAATGACGTGTTCTGAATATATCAAGCAGCAACATTCAGAAGTATTCATTTGTTTAACGAAACCCTGAGATCTTGAGCATTAACAATAGCTGACATGCTCATGCTGAGAATAAAGTATGGCGCATTTCAAAGCATAACATAAACACCCTGCCCATGCCCTAAATGGTATTGGCTGAGAACATTAACAAACATATGAAAACGTTTGGCAACATGCATATCTCAACTTGATTATTTCAATGTTTTTGCAAAGGCTGGTTGGAAGGAAGTGAACCCATGTGATAAAATGGCGTCCCCTGCTATAACACTTATCTTACATGATTGCATTAGGTATGTTGAACACTGTGTTCAGCATAATACAATTATGTTTTGAGAAAGAAACTAGTTTGTGTAATTCAAATGTAATTTGGTTTAGCATATTTGACAACCCATCTTTTCCGTTTTTTTCAGTGTAATGTGTACTAATTCTGTTGTGTATGGATTTTCATTAGGGGAGCAATTGTCCAATGCGTGCTTTTGTAGGGAATTAAAAGAGAGAAAGACAGAGAGAGATTTGTTATAGAGAGTAGAGCACATTGCTCCTCTACTCTCTGAACTTCTGTGCTCCTGACTGGAATGAAACATTTGCTTTAATAATTCATCAAAAAAGAAAAAAGAAAAAGTAAAAACTGGTGGACATCTGCTAGCTCGCTTTTACATAAAACAAAAATAAAACGGTTAGAGGCAGTGTGAGAGACTGACTTGCTGGAACATAAATGTCATTGGGCCGTGCTGCCGTTCGGTGCATGTCAGGGCGGGGGGGTGGGGGGGGGGGGGGGGTCAGCCTGGGATTGCAGGGATGGAGCTCTGACAGTGTGCCCCCTCCCCCTGACCTCCATCGTGTCCTCATGCTGCCCTCATGCTGCCCTCACAGCTGGGGCGGAGGTGCCTCCAGTGTGCTGGGGAAGCTATTTAGCGTTGCACAGCTCGGCGGGGTGAAGCACGATCTGCATCTCAGAATATTGGGCGATGTGGCGCAGCGTGCGTTCCCCCTCTCATTAACAGCCAGCGAATAGAATAGTTTAGAAAAAAAAGGTATGAAATTATAAGATGATAATGACAATAACAACAAAAGAACGCAGGGTTTGCACTACAGCGCTCCTATGAAATGTCACCTGCTGACCAGGGTGGCTGGCTATACGCTCTGCAGAGGACGTCACGGGAGCCAATCCATTATAAAGCACCATGATGAACGCCAAAGCCCTCCCAGGGATAATCATTAAGTTGTCAGCATGGCAGTATATGGAGCACTTCGGGCAGGGCTAGGAATATTGCAGCATTCTTCCGGGGAAAAAAGGAGAAGTAATCATGTGGCTTTGATGCCTCCAGATATACAAAGATGCCGCGGTGATCCATGTTTTTTCTATAATAGGAGTCTATTGTCCATGGAGGATTGTCAATATATTAATACAGAGCAGCAAAGGGGGTCATAAAAGCCCCACTAGCAGTTACTCCTGAAAACAAAGCATTGCTGGAATAATATATATTTTTGGTGGTACAGCAGTGGCTCCGAACAGATAGTCGATGAAAAGCCAGGGAGGGTTGATGACATTCTCTGCTCCTTGGCTGTCTGTGTGCACCCTGCTGTGCCCCTGTGCATGTGTGTGTGTGTGTGTGTGTGTGTGTGTGTGTGTATGTGAGAAAGAGAGTGGGAGAGCGAGACTGTGTGTGTGTGTGTGTGTGTGTGTGTGAGTGTGTGTGTGTGTGTGTGTGTGTGTGTGTGTGTGTGTGTGTGTGTGTGTGTGTGTGTGTCTGCAAAAGAGAGCGAGCCTGGTAGTGCGGCTGAATAGAGTCGTCTCTCGTCATCACACTTTGCCACTAATGGGCTCGCTGACCAGTCACCATGGCAACATTAGCAAACGACGGCCATTAGGACGTGTGGAGGCAGAGGACGAGACAACAACACATTCATTTACCAGGGCTTATTTTGACTGTTTTCCACCTATTTGTTATTTATGATCATATTGATTTGTGTCATATTCCAGCAGGCAGTCAGTCAGGCAGGGAGAGTGGAGAAGAGCAGAGCTAGTAAGTCTAAGGCTGGGTCTGTCTCATCCAGGCTACCCTGAGCTGTCTGTGCTCTGTCCCTCCAGAGCTCCTGCTAGCCAAGGCGCTCTCTCCGAGGCACAGGCGCACTCTTCGGCAGGCAGCTGTCTGACCTGGGGCCGGCCGTTATGTTAACGACCAAGGTCTGGGGATGGTAATGGGTGGGAGAAAGTGCAGCCAGCATCGGTGAGGACAAGGCCACGGCGAGAGAGAGAGAGAGAGAGAGAGAGAGAGAGAGAGAACGCAAGCTGGGTGCCACATCACTGCGATGACTGACCATGACTGTGTGCTTCCTTTACAGGATCCTTATAGCCCCGGCTGGGGCATCTATCAAAGCACATGACTGTTATTAGACTGGCAAGGCACCTACATCTTGTGCATATCTTGTCTATCTATCTATCTATCTATCTATCTATCTATCTATCTATCTCTCTTTCTTTCTCTCTATCTATCTATCTATCTATCTATCTATCTATCTATCTATCTATCTATCTATCTATCTATCTATCTCTATCTCTCTATCTATCTTTTTATCTATCTATCCCTCTATCTATCTTTTTATCTATCTATTTATCTCTGTCTCTCTCTCTTTCTATAAATATACACACACAAATATATATGTATACACACACACATGGATGCCTTGACCAGTCTTGCTCAACCAATAATGCTTGAACTGGCTAACAAGCGGCGGTGTCCGAGGCAGTAAGCCCACCTGCCATTCTCCTCACGGCCCCAACCGTGTCACCGCCACTGACAGCCTTCCCCCAACTTCACACCAGAACAAATGAGAATCCATCAGTGAGAGCGGTAAAGGTCCCTCCCTTCATCTGCCTTGTCCAGCAGCACTCGCTCTATGCCAGGACACTGTCTGGCATCAGATAAATGATAGATTTATTAAGGGAGGCACTGGTTTCAAAAAAGAAATATCTCCCCTCCACCCCCGGGGCTTGGAGTTCGTCTGTGGGTTTATTTCAGGTTGGCCTCTAGGAAGAGGCCTAATAGCGCCTAATTTAACATCACTGCCAGCTCCTGGGGGCGGCCCTCACTGCTAAGGCTTACCATACTCAGCCGCAATTTCATCAGAGTGGTCGTCAGGGAGAACATAAGGGTCTGCGCTTTGTCCAAGGCTCGTGGCAGTTTCCAGAGTGGCGTGCTAGAAAGACGACAGTGGGTAGGAAGATGGTGTATTTGTGTGTGTGTGTGTGTGTGTGTGAGAGAAGAGGAGGGAAGAAAAGAGAGGAAGAAAAAGCCAAATAGGAAGATAAGGCCAGCTGGTTGCATGCTATGTAACTAAGCTTGCAATCTGTACGTCGCTGGTTGCTTGGGACGGAAATAAAAAAAACGACTTAATGAAACGCCAGTGTGGCCTGGAATTAAAACAAATGGCTTGTTTGCAAATAGGGCTGGCATGCTGTCCGCACTCCAAGCGTACGCTGTTTTTGTTTTTTAGAGGCCTTGGTATTGGGCTCTAGTGTTCACTGCCGGGGTGGATGACATGAGAGAGAGCCCCACAGGGAACTCGAATGGTACCTGCTTTGAATTCTCTGGGCTACTTTACTGCAACATTGCTGCTCCGTTGGAAGCAGGGTATTTGGTGTCCAAATAACATTTCGTTCTTTTTTTGTGTTGAATAAAAGCGTGCTGGTAAAACAGCTCTTGTAAAACAAATCCCCCTCTGATAGCAACCTCCTGAGCTTTATGAAAGCGTGGTCGATATGGAGGGACAGCAGGCCTTTGATGATCCGCTAGTGCATCACCCGCTCTCTCCCTTCAAATAACAGTGCCAGAGAAAACCTGTGGGGAACACTAGCCCATATAAGTTTCTATTAGCACTATCTACATAATACCTAAGATATCCTGTATTTTGGTGTGACAAGCGGTAGATAATCTTACATCAGGGAAAACAACAAAGGAGTGTGTTGCACAGTGCCGTAACATACTGAGCTCCAAAGGCATTGTGAATAAGAATTATGTGCCATGTTTGGAATAAATACACAATGTGTTTTACAGATAGATTTTTTTTGGCATTTGTCAGGAGCAAACCCTGAAATGAAAACTGAGGGAGGACTGGTTTTCTGATGTGGTATACAATTATTGTACATGAAATGCAAATGGGGGTAAAGGTTGAATTCATCATATCTTTATTCTTGTTTTTCAATAAATGGGATAAACTACCGCCTTATCTAACTGCCTGGCAATTCACATTGTTTGTTAGCTGTGTGTGTATGTGTGTGTGTGTGTGCGTGTGTACATGAGGGCTGGTGTGTGCAGTCATGCGTATGTTTGTGTGTGTGTGTGTGTGTGTGGATGCAGGCACACAAGCAGTTATCAAAAATATCTAAACAGATGTATGAGGATCTTGAAACCTGTTCTAACCGACTAGGCCTAGTCGGAAAGAGAAGGAATAGAGATTCTAAGAATAGTGCAGTTAATTCTAATTTGGCCAACCCACCTTTTGTAGAATCGACAAATCAAAATAGTTGTGACAACATACATGATGTATTTACGTATTTATAAATATAAGGATGTATTTACATGTATTATTTATATAAATGTTACAACATAAATAATCAAAAAAGTCTCTGGCAGTGCAAAACTATTGTAAACACCAGAGACGTGCCATTCTTCAAAGCCACTGCACCATTGCTGGAAAAAAATAGTGTTTGACCCTTGAATTGTAAATATTTGGTCAGACTAATGGAATCTTTCATTGTTGGCCTCAGAATATAGGGCACGTGAGTAAAGCAAACAAGTGTTTGCTTTTCGTATATGCAGTGTCCCTAAACAGAACAAGCATGATTCAAATCAAAGTCGCTGTGTAAATGTGATAATTTTTAGCCTTTAGCATTTTGTGAAGTTGTTTTGATTGTGTATGTATGTGTGTGTGTGTGTGTGTGTGTGTGTGTGTGTGTGTGTGTGTGTGTGTGCGTGTGTGTGTGTGTGTATACGGCTTGCGAGTTATCTAGTAGGAATGGAAGCAGATAAGATTTTCTCGAGAATCATAACACAGACTTAATCGTCTCTGTCAGGAGACTACTCAGGCAGGACCCCTCTTATAGTGCATCACACACAGAAGGAGCCAAAACACTTTGAGAGTTCAAATGGTATCCAGAGACACCAACTTTCCCAAAGACCACAGATTAAACTAACAAGTTAAATGCGTGTAACAGTTGTGAAAAGGTGAAACAAGCACAATCTTTCGAAAGAGTGTGAAGTTTTTTGTTTTCTTCTGTTTCTCCTTCTTCCTTTTTTTCAAAGTGCTAGCTTTAGCTTTCACCTGCCCACGCTTTGCCACGTCAAGGCTGTATATTTAGCAAGAGAAGCCTTTTTCATTTTCCGGGGTGCCAGAGCGCGAGAGGGGCACAGGGGGCCTTGGAAACGTTTGCCTTTGTTCTCCTGCTGGAGGTTTGATATTTTTTTTTCGTGTGTAGGTGTTTACCGTTTCAGCGGTTCCTCAGGATCACGTTTTAACAGATGGAGTTTTTTTTTCTTTCCTGTGAAACTACTCTCAACCGAATCATGGCTGCACCGTGTTACCCCACCCACCCCCCACGTTTGTTTATTACCAACAACACCAAGGATTAGGTATCTTTGCTTGTCTAGGCCCCTGTCACTCTTCTTTTGATCATGGCATTGGGCATTGAGGAAGCACAGTGATAGGTGCATTCCGACAAGGCAATCCAGTAATTAATTTGTCAGAGTTAAAAGCACTTCAGTGACATTTGTCTTACAATCAAAAAAATCATTTTGAGATAAATGTAGTCCATTAATTTCAGGCGTTTGTGAAGAAGAGAGGAAGAGAAAAACAAAAAAAAGCACAAAGCCTGGCAACAAAGATGGTTTATCTACATATATGAGCATAATGGTTAGCATTGTAGCTGAATATTTCGCCTAGTTCCCCAACTCCAAGAAGCAAATTGACACTAAACACAGAATATTTACATGATATATTTTATAACGGCAATGAAAGAAGCCTTTGATGGCATAATTTGCATGTTATGTCGAACACTTCAGGCAACTTGATTGTTCGCGCTGAGGGGATTGGCCAGAATATATGAGAGTGGCATTTCAGACGGAGTAATTCTGCAATTTTATGAGATGCGTTTGACACGAGGCCCGGCTCTTCAGGTTGAAAAGAAACTGTTTATTCACTCCATTCTGAAAAAGTACGATTAGCTGGAGGGCACAACTAGCCTACCTGACATTGTGTAAGTCAGTGGGCTGCTTTACTCGTGAGCGCTTAATCTAAATCCCTCTCCGGTTTCTCTCTTTCTGCCCAAATTGACTAGACTACTCAAAGAAAGTAATTGCTTTTGTGACCTGCATTTCTTTTGTCGGCTTTTGTGGTTGCGGTGTGCAAAACAACATTTGATGGACGTGTGGCGAAGGCCTGTCACAAATTGTGCAGGTGCTGCTTTTGCTGTTCAGTAATTACCACAGCATATTAGCTGTGAAACTGGAAAAAAAGGTTATTGTTTTTTTAGATGCACAGTCTTCTAATACGCAAACACATGCTGAAACTCAGCATATTTTCTATTAATCAGGTCACCTTTTCAATCACAACTGTGTAAATACTGCCATAGAATCTATCCCCGTTTTTTTTTGTTTTTTTGCTTATGTAGGCTGCAGTATATCCATATGCTGTTTATTTATACATGTGACAAAAATACTTCAAAGCCTTATTTGCCTGAGCAGGCACTCTGTGGCTGTAACTTCCCGCCTCTATCATCCCCCCTCTCTCTCACCCCCTTTCTCTCTCTCTCTCTCTCTCTCTCTCTCATTCTCTCTCTCTCTCTCTCTCTTTCTTTCTCCCTCCATATTTCCCCCCTCTGACTCTCCTGTCCCCATCAAAGCCATTTTTCTCGGCGCTCAGCGGCGGCCGTGCTGCTTCTCCGGGGATTGGGAGCGCTGGGGCGCTGCAGGCTTCCCTGAAGCCAGCACACAGCCTACAAATACTCTCTGCACGACCAGACAGGACTCCTTTATATTAGCGCCCCGTTAAATATAGAACATCCAGCCAATAGCCAGGTTTTTTTGCTCAAACCCAAGGAAAAAAAACAAAAGGCCTCTCTCTTTCTTCCTCTCTGTCTCTCTTCCTCTATCTCTCTCTCCCGCTCTTTTTTTCTGTCTTTCTTTCTGTCTCATCTGGGAAGCTGTTAGTGTGCTTATGTCACACCGCTGTTGCTGTTCCTTTCTGTTTATTCCCCTCCATTTTGTTTGCAGCTAACAAGCTACCATGCTTATTGTGTTTTAAGGGGGGGGCTTTATCCGGGCTGCATTTGGTGTGGCAATACAACCTCCAGTCAGCTAGATAATTTAGACAGTTTGCAATGTTTCAATATTTCCTTCATCGTATTCCAGCTTGTGCAGAGAAAAAAAATGTGTGTTAAGAAAAGGAAAGGACATTTTGTGTGATAAGTTGACAGTAAGAGTAACAATCTATTTTATTTCACTGACTTTATTGGTCTTGCGTGTTAGTCTTATTTGTGTATGTCATTCTAACAGGGTCTCATTAAAGACTATCTGCATAAATGGAGCAGATAAACCAGACAGAAAAGAAGGCAAGCCATTGCACATGATATGAAATAACCGTTTTGGTTCCCAATTAAGCTTAGGCTTTATAATTAGCCAAAAGGGTTTCCTTCTTATTCCTCCCTTTTTGGTCCCACCCCTCTTCTCTTTCTCTTGGTCCCTCTCTCTCTCACTCTCGCTGCAGCACTCAGTGACCCCCCCCCCTCAACACATGCCCCCACCCCCACCATTCCTCTCTCTGACCGCCACATTGCCAGTGAAATGAGATGACTGGCCTGTGCATTCGCACGGAAAGCTCCATATTCCTCTGCTTTTTGTTTTAATGCAAGCAGACAGGCCTGTCAGCCCCTTCTTCAGTGCTGGCCTCACCGACGGCATGCCTCGTTCTCCCTCTTAGGATCATTAAAGCCAAGTATGACCACTGACGTTCATAACTTCCAGGGATGTCTTTTAGTGGGATTTGGGATGTGGAAGAATAGGGGACAGGGGAGTTGCTTTAACAATTGCTCCAGTTGGGGGGCGGATATTTTTAGGAGATTATGGATCATTTGAGGATTTTCCAGGAGCATACATTATCAATTCATGCACAAAATAGCTTGCTGGCTGCCAACTGGCTACTAGCTAGATTTTGCAATGACTTTTCAAAACAGCTACTGTCGACTACAGAAAAGACTCAGAAAATTGATTGCCTAGCGAATGCAAGCCCTCACTGTCATCTAAAATTACACTAAAGTGATATTGTACAGCCATCTTGGTGTAAAGGTCACTACCACTGTGATGTGTCTCTTTCATGCAACCAATCCTGAGTTAATTTCTGTATTCTGGTGGTCGTCTTCGATGACTGTGTCACCCTTCAAAGTATGAACAGAAATGTGCTGCTGTCAAAGATGTATGACTTGAAAATAACCTACTCATGGGTGATTTGCCTCATTAGTGAATGGCTGTGTCCTTGTTTTTTTTGGGGGGGGAGGGGGGGAGGACCTTTTCTATGGTGGGTGCATGGGACTGGGAGGATCTTTGCAGACTCGAAGGTGTCATCCACGCCGGTGTTTGCTCATATACCCTTTTCACACCCTTAGGAAGCCAGTGGGCAGAGTGGTTACAAATCAGAAGTTTCCACTTTGGGTCTCTCTTTTCATTCCAGCAGCGCGAAAGTGTTTATACGGTTTGGAAAATTCTCTCAGCTCTCATTTGCTAGGCTTGTGACTTTTGACTTGTGTGACTACAGAGAATTTGTGTAGAAATTCCACTACCATCCATCAGAATAACCCCTTCGCTTGCAACGAGTGCCTGTGTTAGCCAGAGTAGCTTTCTGAATGACATGGACCCACCAAAAGGTTGAGTGATAGCTGTATGTGTATGTATGTAGTATGTGTATATAAGTCAAATCATCCTCTCAGTCGAGTCACCGCTTGTCACTTAAGTGTGGAAAAGTCTAGAAAAGGCAGAATAAGTAGTCTGCTTCCCCATCTTGCTTTTTCTTTGGGACTAATGTGAATACTGAAGTGATATTCTTTCTATACTGGTCCTTCTCTGACGATAACGAGAATAATAGAGGATCCGCAAGTCTGTTTCTAACATCAAACATCAAACATGATACCTAGCAAAGCTGTTCATCGGTTGGTACATAATACCTTCTTCCAAAAGCTTATGCTTCCATCAGATCCGCTTAGTTAGCTGCATACCTAGAATGGAGTATGAGGAACAATGGAGGACCAATAACCATGGCAAAGAAATGGCACCTTCCTTTTTTCCTTAAAATAGGACACTTGATCTTTAGAAAATATCCGTCAAGGGTAGATACCAGAATGAAATACTGGTCATTTTGTTGATTGTCACCATACATCAGTAGCCTGCAGACAAGAGATGAGAATGTTTGTTTTGCAGAGTCCTCTCTCATCTCAGAGCAGGGAAGGAGACCATTAATATTGTCTTGCCATACTTCTAATACACCTCTAATGCAGCCATCGCCCGCAGATGAAAAGAGAATGCATTTCCTCCACCTAGTCTGATGACACATGGAACACTGCTGGCGTGCTTCAAATAGAGTGTATTATAGGACAATATTTCAGAGGAGGAAAGAGGAGCAAGGGAAAAAGAGAGAAAATACCTGAGTCATATCTCAGCATTTGGGGAGAGAGAGCTGAAATACTTCAGGAGTCGGGTCTGTCACAGCGCCACACATGAACGACACGACTAGATTTCCTTTTTTTTAGAAGAGAAATATCTTGATCTTGCGGACGGAGGAAAACGAGATGAAAGACTGGAGTCACAGTTTTCAGAAGGCGCCTCGCCTAGCTCTCTCCGAACCACAAAAGGAATTTCAATGAACGTGTTAGAACATTAGCCCCCTCTCCACCATCCATCCCCTCCTCTTCCCCTAGTCCTCAGAAGAAGAAAAAAACTCTCTTTCTCTTTCTCTCTCACTGCTTCCCCATTTGAAGAAATACACCATCATTTATTATTTTAATTTTCTTTTTCATTTCACTCACCCTGGGAAGAAGGGTGACTGACAGCTTCATCAGAATTAATAGGATGGTTGCACCATCCAGCCCCCCCCCCCCCCTCCCCTCTCCTAATCCTCAACCACCTCAATGTTTTATTCATCTGTAATGTTGTAATGCAAAATTGATATCATTGAATAATACATCGGTGCCGTATAGGTTAGATGGGCTCATATTTAATTGGTGTGTATTTAGTGTGTAATTTCCCAAATAATTTATGTTGGAACTGCCAAAGCGACGGGAGAAGGAATATAGGAGGCGCCTTCCTGGCACTTAAGTCATTCAAAAGACAGGCAGGGACGTGTGAACGTCTGTCGTTGTGGGTTCCGTCACTGTCGTTTGGCTCATCTCGTTAAGGGTCTTTCTCCGGAAAGGGTTGTTTCACTTTGGAATTCGGTGTACTTTGATGCACAAAATGGAGCTCACATCTCACTACACAGTGAAGTAGGGTATCCCAGCATGCACGGCAAGACCAGTGGAGCACGGTGTTGTATAGCAAGAAACTACATGTGATCGTACAATGCCTATAGCGATTCATTCGATGTTCAAGGGGTATGACAATTGGCTGTTCATTCTTTTCGTGGTCTCTGTCCAACGCCGTCATCTCCTGGCTTGTCACTTTGTGCTCTGTACGCCATGTTAAACAGCTGCTGGGTACTGGCTGTCTTTGTGTGTGAGTGTATGTGTGTGTGTATGTGTGTGTGTGTGGTTTCCTTGGCATTGCTTATCTGAAGAGCGGTGCAGAATTATCATTGACTCGGAGTGAATGAAAAACAGGAGACGAACAAAGGCAAGGAAACATTTGAAAAAGCGGGGGAATGTCTAAAGAAGAATCTAATTTATTTGTTGAATTGACCTGAAATGACTACAGCAACACACTCAATCACGACACACGAAAAAAAGCCCCCCTGAATATCTCATTTGAAAAAATAAAAACAGAGCTCGAATTGACATGGCTAAGCCCAAATTCCATTCCAGTTCAGAGTCACACACACACACACACACACACACACACACACACACACACACACACACAAAAGGCTCTGTGCATATTGCTCTGAACCTCGCATCAAACACCGATGTGATAAAGAGTCTGGGTAAGTCGCTGCAATGAACGAGACTGACGCATTTAAACCAGACGTCTACCAAAGGCATCTCTTGAATTTTAATTCAGCTGGTGGTGGGTGTGGAGGAGTCAGGCTCGATACACTCTCACACTCTCTCTCACACACACCCACACACACTCACACTCACACTCACACACACACACACACACACACACACACACACACACACACACACACACACACACACACACACACACACACAGCAAACCCCTCTCCACAGCCCCCATTTCACTCACTCAGGCAGGCTCTCAACTTCCTCACTTAAAGAACAAAACCACACACACGCAAACACACAGAGTGGCAAGCACAAAGACTGCAGCCAAGAAATGCCCCCCCCCCCCCCCCCCCCCCACACACACACATACACCGACCACAACCCCTCCGGCCTTCACCAATCCACTACCACCCTCCCTCTCATCCACCCTCCATCCCACCCCCCATCCCCACCAACCCTCCAGCCCCCATCCCCACCAACCCCCCAGCCCCCCCCCCCCCCCCCCCTCCATCTCTCTCTCCCCCTCTGCCTCTGCGCGATCCGAGGTTTATTTCCCTGGTGGAAATATTGGACTGTCAGAGGCAGATCAATTGCCAGTGTCCAGGGCACTTCATGGTTCCTCTAATTATAATCCGGTGCAGCTGGCGCGGCCTGGGTAGCTGAGGGGCAGCCATTGTAATAGAGGCATCAGTCGGCGATGGATAGACTGAAGCGCAGGCCAAAAGCCTTGCAGTCACTCGCAACGCTCTCCCCCCCCACTCCCCCAAATGAAGAGGCTTATTCCAGCAGCAGC
Organism: Sprattus sprattus; assembly: GCF_963457725.1. Classification (NCBI taxonomy): domain Eukaryota; kingdom Metazoa; phylum Chordata; class Actinopteri; order Clupeiformes; family Clupeidae; genus Sprattus; species Sprattus sprattus. Next base: position 53,835,357 of record NC_137921.1, on the reverse strand, counting down.
AGCAGCATCAGCTCCAGCCACCACGACAGCATCAGCAGCACTAGCAGCAGCGGGTGCAGGGGCCAGGGAGCCTTATCTTTCTCATGCATGTGGCAGCGCGTGTGAGCCTGGGGAGTGCATTACTGATTATAGCCCCCCCCCCACCACCACCACAAACCCACCGCACCACTCCACCGCACATCCGCATCCCCACTCATGGCCACCGATGCGCCGCTGCCACGAAGAAGAAGGCCGGGCGCTCTGCCATGTGCCGTGCACGGGACGAGGAGTCGCCCGCTCCCCCAGTGCCATACAACGCATCGGGGAAGTTTAAGCGGTCGCGCCGTCACGCTGAGAGAGGATGTAAAATGGTGACTTTTCTTTTGTTCTGAGGGTCCAACACTGTGGATTCCTTTTAATGAACGATGTTATGGTTATGTAGTTATCTTGTTAGGTTTTTTTCATTTTTAAAATATGAATATTCTTCTGCGCCGTATCTGTTTCGTGAATGACAGGTGACCCAGTTGCAACGCGATATGTGAGACTAGTCTGTAGGCATTCTGATGTTGTTTCAGCACTTAAGACATTTGGCTTGATTCTGTGCAACTCCCCTAACTGCTGTTATTCTAGGATCCTATCGCTCCACGGCTCTGCGAGAAAGAACGAGGGTGAGAAGAAAGGGGGAGGGGAGTGGAGGAGGAAGAGGGAGAGAGAGAGAGAATGTGTGATGAACAGAGCAAGTGAGAAAGAAAATGCATGAAACAGAAACACAGGGGGAGAGATAAAACACAAGTGAAATAGAGGGGGAAAGAAAGATAACAAGAGAGCGATCGAGGGGGGGATATAGAGAGGAGTGAAAAGAGAGAGAGAGATGGAGGGGGAGAGAGGGGTGGGGTGGGGGGAGAAA